>NW_020173971.1:383895-420223 GCF_003031525.2 Neophocaena asiaeorientalis asiaeorientalis | reverse complement strand
CCAAAAAAAAAAAAAAAAAAAAGTTTGTCTCTGTGCCTTCGCTTACACCTTCTCTGTATCCTAAAGCCTGCCCGTTCCATCTGTCATAATCTGACCTTTATTTTTTAAATCCAGCTCCTCTGTGCAGCTTTTCCTGATTCCCAGTCCCAATTAACCTGTCCCTTCTCTGCTCAGAATATTGTGACTTGAATGTAAACACTGCTTATGAAAGCCAGTAGCGCTGACAGCTGTAGCCTTCTTCATGCTGTGTCCATCCCCCCTCACAAAACTCCAGCGAGTACCAGGTAGACACTCAGGACGTGTTGATTGACTTGTTAGACTTGAGGACATGACAGCTGTGATCAATCAAG
Source organism: Neophocaena asiaeorientalis asiaeorientalis (assembly GCF_003031525.2). Classification (NCBI taxonomy): domain Eukaryota; kingdom Metazoa; phylum Chordata; class Mammalia; order Artiodactyla; family Phocoenidae; genus Neophocaena; species Neophocaena asiaeorientalis. The sequence continues at coordinate 419,873 of NW_020173971.1, read as the reverse complement.
AGTCCACAGTCAGCGTTTCCCAGGCCACCCGGACAGTTTCCACAGCAGAGCCTGCTGCTGAGTGGAGATGTCCCCTGAGTTATTGATTGATTGATTTATGCAGTTATTAGTGTTAATTTTATCGTTAGTATTATCGATATTCTTTTCTTGTCATTTCACAGAGCATCCTTGATCAAGTATTCTGCATTCTTTGCCAACTGCACCTCCCTTCCCTCTGCCAAACTGACTCCTTTTCCTCCTCCTTAAGAAGGCACATAGGGAGGGTGGGAGGGAGGGAGATGCAAGAGGCAAGAGATATGGGAACATATGTATATGTATAACTGAATCACTTTGTTATAAAGCAGAAACTAACACACCATTGTAAAGCAATGATACTCCAATAAAAATATTTTTAAAAGGCACAATTCTCTATCTTAAGAACAGAACAAAACAAAACAAAACTTTGATCACCTAACTGTCTTGGATTTATTTTATTGCAAAACTTCTTAAGTAATATGTATGTTAGTGTCCTGAGATTTGTTTTCCACTTCATAATTTTACTGAGTTTATATACTTAAGACTATTCTCTGATTTTCTTATTATCTTTCAAATCCAAAGGGATTTTCTTTTTTTCTTATTAGTTATCCATTTTATACATATTAGTGTATATATGTCAATTTATTATTATTATTTATTTATTTACATCTTTATTGGAGTATAATTGCTTTACAATGGTGTGTTAGTTTCTGCTTTATAACAAAGTGAATCAGTTATACATATATTCCCATATCTCTTCCCTCAATTTTATTATTAATTATATGTTGATTTATTAATAAACGCAAAGACTGTTCATCCAAATGCTCTAGGGCACAGCCTAAAAAGAAATCCAGAACATTTTTAAAACACGATAAAAATAACATTTACCAGCCTAGGAATAACTGAAGTTCTATTTCTAGACCTTTTTTGTTCCAGCAGTGATCCCCTCCCTCCCCAACCGCAGCCCCCATAACCCCCTACCAGTTGGTTGTCCCCTTTTCCCACCTTCCCCACCGTGCTTCTTTGGTGATGAACAGAATTCCTGCCAGTGATTGCTAATTGGGTTAATGGAGTGACTGCGTAATTGTCCTCTCCCTGCAGCCCAGCCCACCACACTGGCTGCTCTCTGACTACCTGCCTCTCATCTGTTCCAGGATCACTAATTTGCAACAATGACTTCCATTGTCGTCCACAGCTGGGACTTTGGGGTTTTAAGTGAATCTCCCTAAGGCCGAGAACAGAAGATGCTGCTATTTTGGTTTGTCTCATCTACAATGGGGCCATTCTCTGGGGTTTCTGGGCAGTGCGGGGCTGCCCGGGTGAAGGGGAAATCTGAGCAGTGATGGGACCCAGGCCAGAGCGCAGTGTGCTGAGGAGGGAGGGGAGCAGGCGGGGGTAAAATTCTGACCTTTTTTCCCCAGCGACTTGGGTTTGCATTTCATTTTAATCAGTTTCAGAGGAAACTGACAAGGCAGGAGCCTCGGAATCGCAGTGCCCCCTGCCATTGGCCTCCCGTCTCCAGAGCACAGCGGCCAGGGTTGGGCAGCATCTGACCTGGCCTGACCCACCTTCCCCCAGAGGAGGCAATACTGAGGGTGGCCTTTCTGATCCCCAAGGCTCAATGGGAGCCTGTTCTCTCTCAACACCCTTGGACAAAACAAGGCTTTTCCCCCCTTGTTTTTTGAGGTGTTTTCATTCTGCTTGAAATCTGTTTCACCTTCAAGGGAGAATTACCTGCCCAAAGTATGGCAATGTTAGCATCCTTGGCATGGGGTTCAACTGGGGCAGCGAGAGACAGCCTCCATGAACTCTGCCACATGCCTGGGGGACGGCTTTGTCGGTGAGGGTGGCATGAGGGTGCTAGCACAACCTTTGGTCTCTAAACCCCTCTGAGCATGGCTCTGGGATGGGGCTTTGTTTCTTAGGGCGACTTCTATCTCGGCCTGTGTCCCTCGCTCCATCCCTCCCTTTCCTACCCCGAGCCCTTCAGAAGCTGTGAGTGCTGGATGTGGGTCCTGGAGGTCAGCTCTGGGCTTCATACAGTCACACTCTTGTCTTTACCTCCTGACCACTGCTCCCCCCCAAACACCTGGGAGGGCAGGGGATGCTTAGACCTGCTTGAATCCCCATCAGTATTTTTTTCTGCCTCCAGTTTTGATTATTTATAAACTTGCCTTATCCCTGCAGCCTGCTCTGCTCTCATTAGCGTGTAAGCTTTTCACACACATCTTTGTTTTCAGTGTAGAACACCTGGTAGCGTGACTGACAGGGAAGAGGTGCTCGATAAGTAATGAATGGATTAAACTGGGTTGGAAGTTCCTGGCAATTAAGTAAGAGCTGAGGCTTTCTCCGGAAAGGAAAAGTTGAGATTGAGCAAAAGGTAATAAAGCGCACCAGTAACCTCCTCAGCTAAACTAGGGGTATGTGCTGCATGCGGACCATGAAAAGGCTGACGTCAGCAGTCAGGGACCCATCTCCGCGTGACCGTCTGCACACCACTGCCCTCCGCCGGACACTGGGCCAAAGCTGCCCCCGACCCGCAGCTGCGTCAGGATGTCCTCAGGTTTCCTTCCCTCCCCGTTCTGGATCCAACTCCTGGGCAAACCGGTTTCTCAGTTGCCTTCTCTTACCAGGTTTGTTACACTCTGACTGCTCTGCCTTGAATCCATGAGACCTGGGAAGGCACAAGAGAAACAGCGGCTTCGTTGACTCCGGTGTATTGTGGGTTCCACAAATGCTTATTGCATGAAAATCAACATAGAAACACGCAGTTCCTGGCGTGCCAGCAGCACTGTGGACTGTCATTATGATTGTTAAGTAAGAAGCCACTTAAGAAGCTACTCCTATTCGTAGTCTACAACCACTATGGTGCTGACAGGTTTTAGAGGACAACCGAGGAGAACAAAAAGCTCCAAGGAAAGAATTTGAAAACAATCAGTCATTTCTAACTTAAAAACAACAGACCTTCCTCCTTAGGGGAAAGAGAGAGGAACAGAAGAGTAAACACATGTATCGCCAAATCTTGTGGAATGGACTGCTCTCTGCTGTACTGTGACACATTTTCTGTCTTTAATTGTAGGTATTTGAGAATTGGCCTTATTATCTCTGCCCCTGACCTCACTAGCTTATAAATATTTTGCCCAACACAATCACTGGCCCTTGAAAGGTCTGCGATACGTAGGTATTGAATTCCTGGCAGTCAAATATAGTACACGAGTGGCTAATAATTTGCCAAATGGCAATAGTAAAATAAGTTTAAAAGGAGGCATCGGGGTGGGATTGGGAGAGTGGGAGGGAGGGAGACGCAAGAGGGAAGACATACGGGAACATATGTATATGTATAGCTGATTCACTTTGTTATAAAGCAGAAACTAACACACCATTGTAAAGCAATTATACCCCAATAAAGATGTTTAAAAAAAATAAATAAATAAAAGGAGGCATCACACTTATGGCTTATAAATTGCTTCCATTTGCTGAAAAATTGTTTTCACCTCCCAAAATTAAACTCCGGGGTTAGCCCCGGGGTCTGGCAGGCTTTTGGATATATGAATCTGAAGCTCAGGGAGGAAGCCTGGACTGAGCAGCATGGAGGTGGAAGTGGAAACCCAAAGAACGACAGAAAGAACTACAGAGAGTGCAAAGTCTGGTATCTTGGGGCCCAGTGCTCAAGTGCTGAAGGGCCAAAAGAGCACAGGAGGCTAAGACAGAGCCAGAGTGGGAAAAGCCAGAAAGGTCGAAGGAGGAGCAAAGAAGGATGGAGTCAAAAAAGCCAAGCAGCTGGGAAATTGTAAGGATTACGGGGTGGTCCATGGCCTCAGATACAGCTGAATAGTCTGGTCAAGAAAAGATTGAGAGCTGTCTGCTGGATTGGGAAATACGAAGGTCACTAGTGACCCTGAGAGCAGCTGGTGACCTCGTGAAAGCAACTTCAGTTGAGGGGTGTGGTGGGGACAGAGTGGAAGACACTGTAGTGGGAATGGAATCGAATGGGAGGCAAGGACAAGAAAACAATCACAGGAGGCAACCAATGCAGGCGAAAGAACAAAGGCTTTTGGTTTTGACCTTGCACCCAGGCTGGGCTCCACCCATCCAGCTTCCCTACTGCCACTAGTGACATGTTCTAAAAATCAAAATTAATCATACCACTTCCTGTTGTTATTAACATCTGCTAGCTTGCCAGCTGCTGGACAATGGAGAGCAAAAGTCCAGTGCCAACCTGTTTCGTATAATTTATTTCTCAGACTTGGTTTCTTCATCACTTGTAAAGGAGAGTCGCACAGGTCCATAATCCCTTATCCAAAATCCTTGCAGACACCTGTCTTTCGGAATTCACAGCTTGCTGGATTCTAGAAAGGTAATATGGCACACATGCCATATATTACCTAATACCTCCAGCAGAGACTAGGCTCCACCCTATAATCAAATACACCAACTTGGACAAATAAAGACTACAAATAGCCTTATGAGAGGTCAGATCAAGTTTTCCACCAAGATATCAAGATACTTCTGTTTTTCAGAGCTTTTCAGATTTTCGGAATTATGATAAGGGCTCGTGGACCACCCTCACAGGGTTGTTTTAGTGCTCAAATGAGATAACGTGTGTGAAGATGAAGCCAAAAGGATAACCACAAAGGGTGCAGAGGCCCTGCTCTTCCTGACTCTGGGAATGAAAGGAATTTTTCTTTTGTGACGTGCAAGTGTGAGCAGTTTATAAAGGACACTCTTTGATAGCCCTTCGGAAGCTATTTCTCCACAGCTGGAAAGAATAACCTACTTTAAAGAATGCACCCAAGTGTGGCTGGGAACATTTGAATGAAGAAGGGCCTCCTTCTTCCTCCCTTCTTCCTCATCTTGATTTCTCTCTCTCTTTAGGGGCTGGGCTGGGCTAAGCTCGGGGGATATGGGAACTCATCATGGGAAACCTCACAATGGAAATCACTTCTTTATTGTCACCCTGCCTTCTAAGCTGTGATCTCGATGAGGCAGGGATGAGGTCTTTCTTGTTCACTGCTGGGTCTCCAGTGCCTAGCACAGCTCCTGGTGCTTGATATGCCCAGGATGGGCACTTGATATATGTTTTGCTGAATTGAATTGATCTCTTATGTTCCTTATTGTGATGAATGCAAAGTTGGCATTGTCTTCACTCCCATTGTTTTCACCTTCAGGCAAAAACCCCTCCTCCCGGAGGGTCATTATTTCTGACTCTGCCCTCTCTGCCTCATCCTTTATGGCTCCCCCAACCCCGTTCGCATTAACTGAGGATTTGGGCCGCTGGCTCACAGCCTTCTCCTACATCCTATCCCCTTTCTTACTCATATGTGACTTTGATCCTAGTATGGACAACCCGGAAACCATTCTCCTCCAAAATGTTAAACCCCAATATCTCATCTGACCATAGCTTCAGTTCCTCTTTCCTATTATATTACCTTCAGATTTCCTAGACACCTGGTCCCTTAAACTCTCTCTTTTGACCCAATTAATTATCCCATGATTTATCACTGCAACTGCTCTCTTGCCTGTACCTTCAACATTTTTGTCCCCTTGTCCTTCTGCCTTGCATACCCTGCAAATACCTACTATCTGCCTTTTCCATTCTAAGACCCAAGCTTCTGGATGGTGCTGGAGACCATCCAGATTGGGACAGATGTGCAGATTGGAGCAATTCCCAGGGTATGATCTACAGTTTCAGCTGGGCCTTCAACTCTGTTTGACATACATTTTTTTAAGCTTCTGGTCTGCTTCCTTGCTCATTCCTGGCTTTTCTAAATCTTCTCAAGGCTCCAAACCCACTCTTGCCCACCTATCTTAGAAGATGGCCTTGCCTCTTAGGTGGCAAAGAAAGTTTACCTTCTTGTCCTCGTATCTACATATTCACCTATAACCTTACCCATCTTACCCTCCTTCCCCACCACCTCAAAGGCAATTGTGAATCTTCTGTTTTCATACATCTGTGCCTTTAGTCCTCCCCTTCATGATTCCCCTGAAATCCAGCTTTCCTCTTTCTCTTGTATTTTTTAATCTTTCCATCTCTTACAATTCCTTCTCTGAAAGTTATAAACAGGCACAAAATCTTTCCATCTTAAACAATAACACTTTCTTTACCGGTGTCTTTGGGCCATCTTCTTACCTCCTCTTCTTTTTTAAATTTTTATTTATTTAACATCTTTATTGGAGTATAATTGCGTTACATGTTGTGTTAGTTTCTGCTGTATAACAAAGTGAATCAGCTATACGTATACATATATCCCCATATCTCTTCCCTCTTGCGTCTCCCTCCCACCCTCCCTATCCCACCCCTCTAGGTGGTCACAAAGCACCTAGCTGATCTCCCTGTGCTATGAGGCTGCTTCTCACTAGCTATCTATTTTACATTTGGTAGCGTATATATGTCCATGCCACTCTCTCGCTTTGTCCCAGCTTACCCTTCCCCCTCCCCGTGTCCTCAAGTCCATTCTCTACGTCTGCATCTTTATCCCTGTCCTGCCCCTAGGTTCGTCAGAACCTTTTTTTTTTTAGATATCATATATATGTGTTAGCATATGGTATTTGTTTTTCTCTTTCTGACTTACTTCACTCTGTATGACAGACTCTAGGTCCATCCACCTCACTACAAATAACTCAATTTCATATCTTTTTATTTACTTCCATTTCTGTTTGTGGTTAAGCTCTTATAAAGGAGAGTATAAAGCAACTGGCTTCACTTTTCTACCTCTTCAGCCTCTTTCAGTCAGTTCTACTCGAACCCCAGTCTGACTAAGGGTTCTCTGGTTGAGGGTCGCCAATGGCCTCCCAATGATTACAATCAGTGGACTCATTTTAGTTCTCTTTGTACTTCCTCCCTACCCGCCATCTGACACCACTGACCACTCCCTCCTCAAAACCTTCTCCCCGCCACTTCCCAGACACTCCTGGTCTCCTTTTATCCCTCTGATAATTTCTGCTTCGCCTCCTTTGTGAGCTCTACTCGCTCTCTCTAACCCTTTGTACATGTGGCTGTTTCACAGGCTTTGTCCTTAGTCTTCTCTTCTTATGCTGTGTCCTCTCCCCAGGAAGGCTCAACTAAGACCTATCTGCTGATGACTCCTATTTCATACCGCTCCTGGAGTTACCGATGGAGATACCCAGCTAAGTTACCAGACATCTTCACCTGCATGTTCCAAAGATATTTCAAACTCATCAAGTTCACAACTGAACTCGTTGTCTTCCCCAATATCCCCCAGACCTTTTCTTCTTCCCTTTCCCCTGCATCAGTCAATGGCATCACCACCTCCACTGGCCCAGGAATCATTCTACTTTTTCCTCTCCTGCATACCCCACATCATTCACTGAGTAAATCTCAAAACTGTTTCCTCCTCTCCATTCCTAAGCTAGTACCTTAATTCAGATCCATGGCTTTTTTGCTGTTGTTGTTGGCTATATTATATAGCCAACATATAGCCAAAATATTGGCTATATTCCTTGTGCTGTACAATATATCCTTTAAAAAATTTTTTTGGAGTATAGTTGTTTTACAATGTAGTCTTAGTTTCAGGTGCACAGCGAAGTGAACCAGTTGTACATATACAATATATCCACTCTTTTTTAGATTTCTTTTCCCATTTAGGTCATTACACAGTACTGAGTAGAGCTCCCTGTGCTATACAGTAGGTCCTTTTTAGTTATCTATATGCCTGTATTACTGCATGAGCATCTTAAGAGGTCTCCCCATCTCCAGGTTTGCCACTTCACTTCAGTCTTTGTGTGAAGCTGGAGCCCTATAATATGCAAATCAGCTTAAAGCCCTTGCATGGGCAGGAAAACTAGAGTGGCAGAAAGCAGGTCAGTGATTGTCCGGGGTTAGGGGTGCAGGTGGTGGGATTGAATATAAAGAAGCATAAGGGAACTATTCTGGAGATAGAGATGTTCCTTATCTTGATTGTGGTATCTGGTAAATGGGCATATACCCAATGGTTTTAATATATAAATGTGTGTGTGTGTCAAAATGCATCAACCTGTACATTTAAAACTGGTGTGTTTCATTGTACAAAAAAAAATTCTTCAATAAACTTGATTAAAGAAAAATACCCTTCTATACCACTCCATTGCCTGGAGAACAAAGTTCAGATGTCTTCTCCTGGCTTAAGTGATGACATGATTTCTTCCCTTGATTCTTTTCTTCCCCCATCCCCCAAATACCTATCACATTAAATACACTACAGATCTAAAGTGGGGCTAGATATCCTGCCCCGCCTTGCCCACCTGTTGGACATCCACCATGTTTATCTAGATTCGGCTTGTGCCATCACTATAGCATCCCCCCACCCACACGTGATCACTCTTCCTTTGTGTTCTACTAACCCGACATAAATATCCATCACATAAAGTTTTCGGTTGCATTCTTGTGTTTATGTCTCCTCTCTCTTTTACTAAGCTGTAGGTGTGACAGCTGGACCCTAATGTCTCCATTCTTGTAGCTCCAGCGCTTATCACTAAGCCGCTCAATGTTTGCTGAAGAAACTTAGGCTTTACCATTGGAGTCCAGCCCAAAGAACAGCGGGACATATTCTCCTCCAGTCCTATAGGGGGCGCTGTGGCAACCTCCATCGTTTCCTCGCTCTCCACTTCTCTGGACCAGCTCCCAGAGCCACACGCTCGGGGCTCCACCTCCTACTTGGCAACATCCCTCCTTTCCATTGGGCGAGGGCGGTCCGGGCCGTCCAATGGAACGAGGCGTTGGTGCGAAGAGGCGCCACCATCGTTGAGCGGCTGGGTCTCTGCCGCAGTAGGTGGCTGCGAGAGGTAGGGAGGTCGGTGGGACGCGTCGCGTCGCCTCAGGTCCGTAGCTTTGCTTCCCTTTCCTGTTCTGCCGCGGGCCCACGATGCCGCAGTACCAGACCTGGGAGGAGTTCAGTCGCGCAGCGGAGAAGCTCTACCTCGCAGACCCTATGAAGGTAAATCACTGGAGGGGCCAGTGCCTCTGTCCCAGCCCCCGGTCAGGATAACTTCTCTGCCGTCCGCTCGGCCTCCGAAGCTTCTCCAGCATCCTAGTAGGTGCTGTGAGTGAGGAGAGACGGACCCCGCCAAGTCCGCTTGTTCTTCCCTTATTAACGGCCCGATGAAGCCCTGAAACGGGCAAGATCGGGGTCATTTCAGGGCCCTTAGGTAGCCTTCCTCCGCCCCCAATCCCCGAACATCCCTTATGGCTGTCGTTGGTTTACGTGTCTCTAAGGGCAGGGCTCCTCCCCCTGCAGTTTCGGCCTTCTGTCCCTCAGCTGTTTTGGTGCCCTTGTCCCGTACTACCTCGTGTAAGATAAAACGGTTATGTTTTTCTGCGACCGCAGAGAAATTTTGGAAAGACCCCAGTTTGGAGGCATCTACAGCCATTAGCGTAGTGGTTCTTAATCTTTTGGAGGTCATTGCCTTTTTGAGAACATGAGATGCTTGCACCCTTTTCTCAGAAAAATCCACTTGTACATAGAATTTTAGAGGGCCCATGGATCCCTGTAATTCATGCATGGCCCCCACAAAAATTATAATAAGTGAGTGTCAGAGGTTAGCTTATTTTTAAAAAGCAAAGAAGTCGCAAGGATGAGAATATAGCATTTGGGTCTTGACTTTTCTTCCTCTCAGGTTTGTATTTATTTTATTGTCATCTAAATAATATTTGAAGCAGCTCCCTGTTAATTAGAAATTTTGCTAGCGGGACTTCCCCGGTGGCGCAGTGATTAAGAATCTTCCTGCCAATGAAGGGGACATGGGTTCCATCCCTGGTCCGGGAAGATCGCACATGCCGAGGAGCAAGTAAGCCCCTGAGCCACAACTACTGAGCCCACGTACTGCAACTACTGAAGCCCGCGCGCCCAGAACCCTGCTTCGCAACATGAGAAGCCACTGCAATGAGAAGCCCACACACCGCAATGAAGACCCAATGCAACCAGAAAAAAAAAAAAAAAATCCTGCTAGCTTTTTAGACCTAGATAAGTAACAAGAAGCTGTAAAACATTCTTAGTTTCATTCTTTGCAATACAAAGATGTAATAGTAACGAATTATGAAATGAGTTAGATATTTTTGAAATTGAGTACTTTGTTTATGACACAATTTCTGGCTTCTCCATTTGGTAGATTTTGTTTGTAGGGCCATCTGTTTCTTTAAGCAGTACACCATGAGGACAATACAGGATTTTTGTCCAGAAGTACCCACAGTGTAAACTAAAGATATTTGAAAAGATAGTAAAGAATATACAAATTCACATCAAGAGTAATCATATTTTAAGAATGTGGTCATTCTTAGGGAAAATGAAAATAAAATGGTAATTATAGAGCATTGCTGTGAACAAGGCATGTCTAGTATAGGCAAGAGAGCGAGAATCTTTGCGCTCTTTCCCCAGTCAGAAAATTCCAGTGGCCTAAAAACTTGTGCCTTCTTATGATAGCCTTGCACTAGTTAAAAACTAGTGATTTTTTTGATTGGAAGGTGAGGGGATGAGTGGGGAGAGGCTGACAGTTATATTGAGTACCTTGTATGTGACAGACATTTTATATATATATTTATTTGTATAATTTATGTGAACAATTAAGACAGCTCCTTGAGGTAGATGAATAAACAATCTTAGATACACTAAATGATTTGCTTAGTCTCTAAGAAATGAAGCTAAAATGTGAACCCACGTCTCTAAACCCCATGTACATGCTATTTCTACCGGTCCATACTGCTGGGACTAAAAAAGAAAAGAAATTTTGTCAGAACTCTTTGGGATCTGTTTTACAGAATTCTGTCTTCTCTCCCTGTTGATTACATCCATCACCTTTTACCATTCTCTGTTGCATCTGCTCTAACTGAAGATGGCAGTATTTCTGGACCACTCTCATACCACAGCTATCTAAAACACAAAAATTGAATTCTCAGTTTCCTGCTTTAAAACTGGTTCTTCATTGATTGCTGGTAGACATTCGGACTCCCAGTCTCCAGTCTGACCCTCTCTCCAGTCTTGCTGCCTTTGTCTTCCACCATTTCCGCTATACTCAGCCCTAGTCTCATGAAGCTACATAATATATCATATCTTCAGACTGCCACTTCAGCTTTTCTCCTAATTTCTTCCCTAAAAGAAAAACAAATGCATTTCTGAAGCCATCTCCATAAAGCCTTTTTACACTTCCCCTTCTCCCAATCTAAATTACTTGTGTTCTCTTTTAACATTTTACCTGTATATGCCTTTATAGGGCTTAATTAATGTTGTTGTATGTTTTGATTATTTTGCTTGGTTGAATTCAAAGTTCCTAAGAAAGCAAGAACCTTGATTTCTTTTTCTCTCTTAGTGGCATCTGACATGGTAATTTAGGCGCTCCCTAAGTTACAAAATGGACTCTCTTGTAGTACCACAGACCTTTTAACTCTCATTTCTCCTACTCGCCAGTGAGTATTCTTTTAAGTGAGAGTTAAAACTTTACGTAGTTGTCGTGTTTAGTATATTTTTTAGTTTCAGTTTCCTTTTGTTTCTGGAGGACTGAATTTTTTTAAATACGTAAAACTGAATTTAATAGCTCAATAAATAGAATCAGGTAGTCTAAAGGTACTTAACCTAGTTGTCATTATTTATACCTACTTAAGTGCTTGGTGCGTTCCCTTTCCTCCCTCACCAAGACAAATCTCAGGGTGGTATGACTTTTTTTTTTTGCAATCCCAGGAGAGCAGAGAGCATAATGGGAAAAGCTGTAGGAAAAGCTCTAATAACCCTTTTTATCTAGTTTCCAGAATTGTCTTGAGGGTCCTGTGCTACATTGTAACCATTTTAAAATTATGTTCCTGTTTTGGCTTATAGATACTTAGCACTTTTTAAAACAGCTAGCTAAAACTAAACAAGAGTTATTTATTTTGGTTAACAAGAAACTTGACTCTGCTGCAGCACACTTTTGAATCCATTATTTAAAGTAGTAAAAATAATGTTCATGGAAGTTGTAGACTCTATTGGGAGATGTCTTCTTTTATTGGAATATCGTAATACCTAAATCATTTTCTTGGCTTCCTAACTGTAGAATACCAAACAACAAAAAGTGCTGTGTAGCATGGCACTCAGTATAGGAGTTATTCTGGATTTAGAAAGTTGTTGATGGAGACATCATGTTGTGCCATCGTGATAAAGATGTGATTTTGCTGAGTAACTTAGCCTGAGCCCACCTCCTGAGAGTCATGGGAAAATGGAAGGTATGAATTGCGGCTGCAGTGCTCTTTCCCGGGGAACGGATTTGAACTGAGCTAGCCATTTCTGCTATTTTTTTCCCCTTCTTTGCCTATCATTCATCTGTGGCTAGGTGTGTTGGTATTGTAGGGGAGAAAAAACTTTCTCCTTTACTCTCTTAGGTGTTATGACTGGGGCTCTGCAAATTAACAGGTAGAAGCATACATAGCACAGAAGTTCACAAAGAAATGTGACCTGAGGAATTTGGGACCTATATGCCATCTTAACAAAGGGTGGGAAAGAGGCTGGACAAAGGAAAAGAGGTTTGGGGCTTCGGGGAGGGGGTAAGCTGTGAGAAGGTGACTAGGAGAAATGTATGGCAAATAAGAGTTGTTTAGTAAGGTTTGTTAGGGAACAAACTTGTTCTCTTTTCCCAGGGAGAGGGAAACACCTTTACAACTGGAAACTTATGTGACCTTTACAAAGGTTAATTTATGTCCTGCTTTTGGCCAGAAAGGGCAGAGAGCTAATCACCTTCAGCTCAAAACATTCCTTATGCCCAAGTGGTATACTTTGAGGTGGCAAGCTGTGACTACCCTTCAGTATATTATTCTTACTGGCAAGAAATGCCAAACCACCTTAAGAGTCTCACAGGCTCTCTGAATATGGATGTGTCATGGGAATTTTCAGTACATCTCTTCAAAGTGGCTGAAAATAAAATACCTGACTATTTTAAGGCTTAAAAAAATTGCAGCAATAGAAATGAACAAAATGCTGTTTTCCCGCATTTCAATAATAAGTTTACAGTAAAGGTGCCTTTAGATGTTTTGGCTATTAATTCTAAAAGGATCCATTTTAGCCCACCTGAAGACTAAATTATTTGAGAAATGTCTTCTGACTTCACTGTTTCTAAATATGTATTTTTATTTCAGGCACGTGTGGTTCTCAAATATAGGCATTCTGATGGGAGTTTGTGTATTAAAGTAACAGATGATTTAGTTGTAAGTATACATTTTTCTTTGTTGCATACTTTCAGATTCGTTTGAGTTAACCATTTGTTTGAAATTATTTACATATAATTTATGCAGGTCACCCATTATGATGCTTATTTCACATTTCATTCCCATCATTCCTATTTTCGCCGTTTGATATTACTTGGAGCTGGGAGGTCTCTTGTGGACCAGCTCTCCCACCTCCTGGCTGGAGCACAAGAGCCTTTTCATCCACACAGCTCTATTACTATCTTTTTGAACCACAGTGCTTCACAGAACAAAGCTTGGGAGTTGACTTGATGCATAGTCAAGACTTCATTCAGTGTCAGGACATGAAGCAAATTCTTTGTTTCATCCTTGGATCTTAACAATTCAGTTCTTCCCTCACATAAGTCCACCCACTGGAGTGAAAGTTCTGAGCCCCACGTCGGGCTTCCCAACCTGCTAGTGTTGGAGGGTCTCCTGCAGAGGCGGGGGGTGGCTGTGGCTCACCGTGGGAACAGGGACACTGGCAGCAGAAGTTCTGGGAAGTACTCCTTGGCATGAGCCCTCCCATAGTCTGCCATTAGCCCCTGGAAGCTATTTTTATAGGCACTTGGAAAGATAATTCAACTTGCTTCATTAATGCAGTATGTTAAGTGTAGTTTAATAACTGCTCTCTTCGGACCCTAAGCAAGAGGAACATAGAGACCAAAAGTGGATATGAGGGGTGAAAGTTTCTTTATACGTGTGTGAGAAGTAAATAATGGTATTTGAACACAAGTTATAGGCTCTATAATTATATTTCTGACCTTCCCTGTCTGCTCACTGTTCCTCACACCCCATTCATTCCTTACCCCTCTGCCATCTGGTTTCTGCATGAAGTCTTCCACTCAGACTGCTCTTGGTGAGAGCTCAGCAGCAGCCCCTTTATTTTCAAACCCAGTAGCCTCAGCAGTTCATATTTTATGTGACTTCCTGGCTGCTTCTGAGAAAACCACTTCTTGTAGAAATTATTATTTTGGCATCTGTGCTCCATTTTATCTTGTTTTTCTGTTTCATTCTTCTTTGCTAATTATTTCACTGATGTGCCCCCATAAATATTGGTTTCTCCAGGATTCTGTTCTTGATCTTTTCATACCACTTCTGGACCAACCCATTAAGTCCAGTACTGCCTGTATCTGTCTGTTTCCAATTTTGTACCTTTAGGTCATATTTTTCTTTTGGCTTCCTGACTAGCTCTAAGTTGAGCATCCTGCCTCCTCTACTCGTTAACATTAGCCTGTCTAGAATGGAACTCATCATATCTTATCAAACTGGCTCTTCCTGTTTTTTCTCTGTTACTTGCTCAGAAACCTGGGGATCATCTTTGGTCCCTTCCTTTCCCTCATTCTCACATTAACTATTCCTTCATTTGAAAAACTTGTATTTTGATCCTCTGATAAGTTCCATACATTTTGCTGGGCATTTGTGAATTATTGATTCAAGCTCCCTCGTCTCATTTTCTGCCATGAACTCTCCATCTTGACTGCTAACCTCTTAACTTTAAGGGCTCAACGTCACTTACCTGGACTAGTAGAATAGGCTCTAACTGTGTCCCTGCTTCCAGTTCATCCTTTAGTCGTCCTATGCTGCCCTGCCGGAGTGATTTCTAAAAATGCAAATTTGGTTGTTACTACCCTGCTTAAAAATCTTTAGTGGCTTCTCATCACTCATAATGTAAATTCCACCCTCATATCCTGTCTAATCTTCGTTTTTCAGTGTTACTTAAGGGCTCCTTTCATATGCCATGATGTCTTAGGCCTCTGCACTTTTTTTCTTTTGCGGTACGCGGGCCTCTCACTGTTGTGGCCTCTCCTGCTGTGGAGCACAGGCTCCGGACGCGCAGGCTCAGCGGCCATGGCTCACGGGCCCAGCCGCTCTGTGGCATGTGGGATCTTCCCGGACCGGGGCATGAACCCGTGTCCCCTGCATCGTCAGGCGGATTCTCAACCACTGCGCCACCAGGGAAGCCTGGCCTCTGCGCTTTTGAACAGTCTGTTTCCATCTCTGCAGTACTGAATCCTACCCCTGCCCCAGTGTGACAGACCTGCTGCTTATCTTTCAAAACCCAGCTCAAAAGGATTGCTTCATCTCTTACTTTTATTTCTGCCTCTTTTTGTGCTGTGTCACAATTGTCTTATCACATTGGACTTTTAATAGATTGTGAGCTTCAAAATAAAGATAGATCAGTAATATTCTTACCAGTATTTGTAGTGACTAGCATGGTGTCCTGACCCAGAGGGTACTTAATAAACACTTTTTTTTAATGGATTAATTCTTTAAAAAATTTAATAGTGACTTTAAAAATGACTTTTTGGTCATATATTTTACTATATTTGTGTTCAGGATTCCATTGTCAGGTTGTGTGAAGTCAGATCTTTTAATGATTACCATGTCTTCCAAGAACCAATTGAGTTTGGTGAAGTAACTGTGAAAATGTGAAAAAGGAAGAATAAATTGAGCTCTATTGTGCTAAACCTAGATTCAAGAGATCTGAATCCTAGCTTAGCCATCTACCAGCATTTCATCCTGGGGAAAGTTCAGGCCAAAAGTTTTGGCTTTGGGGGCCATAATTTTCTTGTCTATGAAGTGCCACAGTGATAGTCTGCTTACCCAGTTGGGTTGTTGTGGAGTGTAAATGAAATATGTGGAGGAAGTGCCTAGCACTAGTGCCTGCACTTAGTAGATTCAGTAAATGTACACTTGAATCTCGAGCATTCACATTGAGAAAAATTTTACTTATGATTGTCGCAGAGTGAATAGATATATCTACTGAAGAGAAATTGGTATATCCTGCTTTAAAAATAGAGGAAAATGCAGAATTGAATTCAATACAAGGGGCTTTATCTCCAGATGATGACTTTTTGCCTCTGGTAATGATTAAATATTGTTAAAGGATTCATGGTAAGCAGTATTGGAAAGAACTTTATTTAAAATTGATGATTCCTGTGACAAGATCTAAATATGAAAAATACTTTTTGTTCCCTTTCTTAAAACTGCTGAGAACTAGTCCATGTCTAGAAGGGACCAAAGATACAATCAAACCCATCCTCCTAAACAGTAAATATATGAATCAACTCCAACATAAAAATTTGTTTTCTAATGACTCTTAAAGAAAAGTTTGTATACTTCAGTAATTCATTTTAATGGCTAATAATTCCTTCACAAAACTGATCTTAGACTTCATTATTATCGTTTTGGAGCTTTGACTTTTTTATAGTCCCATTTATGCATCATTTTTTTCCAGTGCCATGACTGATTTATAATATTGTCTTCTGTGGACCTAAAATCTTTCTGTGTATTTTAATGAGAAGGTGTTTGTTCTTCTCACTAAACTGTAGTGAGAAGGTATTTTTTCTTCTACAGAACATATACTAAAATTGAAACGGTGGAGATGATTATGGCCGCTTTACAAAATTGTTAGACAAATTTGTACAATGCGTGGATAAAATTTTTTTAAGTAAGTGATTTAAAGGCTGTATGAATTCAGATCAGTTGGGCATGATGGGGTTGAACTCCAAAGTACTTAAGTTGATGAATATTACTGTAGGATCATGAAGTTCCCATTGTTTAGAACTCACGTGAATCTAAGATGGGCTAAAGAATAATGGATCAGTGTTACAAGATGAAAAAAAGACTGCCAGCTTAAATTTGATAATTTTGAAGATTCTAGAACAAATGGTTTTATGGCCAACGATAAACAGATCTTAAGTATCTAATGAAGAATTGAATTTATAGCAAGGAAGAATTTGGTTTGGTTTAAAAATTATAAGTAATGTCAGAAAATCAAGGTTGAATAGATTTATCTCGTTTGATTTAGTTAGCAACCAGCAGTAAGCAAGGGATTCCAGATTTTTAAAAATTATCATTAACCCTCCCCCCTCCCATTTCACAAAGAAAGAAAGGGATCCTAAGATTTATATGCTTTTCCCACTGTAACTCAATCATTTATGACCAGATCCCAGGGAGAAAATATCTAATTCCAATCTTGAAGTCTTCTCATCAGACCATGGCAGAATTTGAATACATTATTCAACTGGTCATTTTTGAGAAGCTTCTAATAGAGTTCAGTTTGTTTTTTAACCACAGCAGTGGCATTTGAGATATTATAAAATACTAAACTTAAGGAATGTCATTGTTGGGGACTTGGAAACTTGAATGTAATTTCTTTAGTATGACCTCCAGAGGAAGTAGAGCAAAACAGTGGTAGGAAAAGACTCAAAATTTTATCCAAGCATACGTTTGCTACGTCATTGATAATCTAGTTTTACATAGTTAATGTGTGCTTTTAAAATTTCTGACAGTGTTTGGTGTATAGAACAGACCAAGCTCAAGATGTAAAGAAGATTGAGAAATTCCACAGTCAACTAATGCGACTTATGGTGGCCAAGGAATCCCGCAGTGTTGCCATGGAAACAGACTGAATGGTTTGAAATGAAGACTGTCATGTTCCTAGGAAGTAAATATCTTTTGAATTTGAGAAAGTGTTGGGACAGAAAATACTTCATGTAACTAAGTGGGCTATTCAGAAGCCAAGAGATCATTTTTTGTACTTTGTTTTTTAATGTTTACTTTAGAGAGCTAGGACTGTAAATGCTTTCAGTTAGAAAACTTTTATTTATTTTTGGAAATGGAACAAGGAATGGCTCTATCTTGGAAACTTTTTGCAGATTGTTTGATGTTAGGCAAAATAAATAATTACTCTCTGGTAAGTTTGTATCAGTAATTTGAAAATGAGATATCAAGAAAAGCCAATTCTTCCTTAAATTTAGTTAATATGTCTTTAAAAGAAAAATTAAATGGAACCATTTTGCTGGATTGATATATTTCTTTTGGAGCATAAAGTTTGTGCTGTTGATGACCAGCAAATATAAAATACGGTAACTGGAATTAACTGTGCACAGCAGTATAGCTGATTATATATGGTAGTGTAGTCTCAATTATATCTAAAGATAACTATGAAAACAAGTATGCTTTACCTTAAACTTTACAAATTTAAACTATATTTTTAAATATAAGGGATTCATAGTATCATTAACTTGTTGAGCAAAGACTAACTTTGAATCTAATTTTCATGCCCAGAAACATCTGCTGTTACTTTAAATGCATGAACAGAATGCTCACTAGTGGATCGAAACCACCATATTACAGGAATATTTGCCACATATTTGCCATCTATATTTTCTCAGAAGGGCTAAGGATTATTTGAACTGTTAAATTTTTGCATACCTCTCTGACACCCCAACCCATTTCTCCCATTACTTAACCAAGGTGTTAAGCATGACTCTCACAACTGTTCTCCGTTAAATCAGAAGTATGATATTATTTGATATTTATCTTATATTTGTAACCTGAGTTTTACCACCTGAATATAATGTTCACATGTTGGTTCTTACATTAAAATATTGTTTGTTAGGAATTTGTTGTGTTGACCAGCATTTTAACATGGAAAGTTCCATTAGCCATATGAATTTTGGCGTGTTTCAGAGAGATCAGTAAATAAAATATTACATGAAGATATATTGTTTCTCTTTAAGTTTTTAACTTCTCAAGAATTACTTATTTCTTGACTGGGATATTCTATATTTATTTAGACTAAAGTGAGCCTAATGATACTATATATACATTTTTATTTATTTTGTTTCTTGGTACTTTTATTATATGACTTTCTCTGAGCTGTATGCTATGGCATTTTGTTTTCTTGATTAAGAAAAGTAACATTAGGGCTTCCCTGGTGGCGCAGTGGTTGAGAGTCCGCCTACCGATGCAGGGGACGTGAGTTCGTGCCCCGGTCCGGGAAGATCTCACATGCCGTGGAGCAGCTAGGCCCGTGAGCCATGGCCGCTGAGCCTGCGTGTCCGGAGCCTGTGCTCCGCAACCGGAGAGGCCACAACAGTGAGAGGCCTGCGTACCGCAAAAAAAGAAAAGAAAAGAAAAGAAAAGTAACATCAAATAGTATAGGGTTTTTTGGGTTTTGGTATTTTCCCCCCATAGTAGGATAACCAGAGGTTTTTTTGGCCTTTTTCTTTTTCATTTACATCTTTCACTTTTTAACACTATTTTATGAAGATAACCGGGAATGGGGGGGGGACTTCTGTTTGAGTTCTTTGAGTCCCTGTAGCTTGCAGCCGTGATTAAGAGCAGGGGTTCCAAGGCAGACTGCCTGCATTGCAATCTTGGCTCCACTGTTCCCCAATTCTGTGGCTTTTGAGACAGTACTTCTCTAAGCCTCCATTTTCTTCTCTGGAAATTGGGCTGACAGTAGTATTCATAGGGCTTTGAGGATTAAATGGCATAATCCCCTTTAAGCCCTTAGCACAGTACCTGGAACACAGTAAAGCTCAATAAACGGTAGCTATTATTACTATTATTGTTACGATTGTTATTTTTCGGGGGACTGGGTATAAGTAGCTAGCTCTTAAGTTTTCTCATAATTGTAATTGAATAGTTACTTATAAGTAACGTTTGCCTTTTCTACCGAGCTATGTCTATTATCAAATGCCATTTTTGGCAGGTGAGGTAAAACAAGATTGTCCCCATGGGGAGTGTTCTTATGTGGTGGGGGAAACTGAAATCCTTAAATCTAAAACATGTTTATTTGTATCTACACAAAATAAAATTATTAAGAGAACTAACTGGTGGTGAAAGTATTGAATCTCTTAAAGACCATATAAATAATAAAACACCAAATTATGTATTCTGAAAATCGCAATGCTGTATACTCTGATTTTTTTCTTTTATTAGGAAGTATTTCTGGATACTATAATCACACTTTCATGGACTTTTTTTGGTGGGGGGGGGCTGCATGTCTGGCTTGCGAGATCGTAGTGCCCCAACGAGGGATCGAGCCCTGGGCCCCAGCAGTGAGAGCCCCAAGTCCTAACCACTGGACCGCCACGGATTTCCCCATGAACTAATTTTTAGCAAACTGTTTTGTGATGTATTTGATCAAATGCTGCTTATTCTAAGGTAATCCAAATGAAGTCATCATAGTAATTAAGATTCTAGGTACAGCTAGCGGTTTTGTTCTTCTCTTGGAAAGACCCACTCTCCTTGGAGCACAGAGCCCATTAAGCGTTGTTGGCTACATATGTTCTCTGTTGAAAGGGCTGGCTTCTCCTATCTCCCTAGCCTGCCAACTTTGTGTCTTAAAAATATAAAATCTCTTAGTCACAGCTCTAAGTCAGTGATTAGAGGCAGTGTTGGCAGCATTTTATAGTTGATATCTTCTGTTAGCCTTAGAAAAATCTGACACAACACTATGATGGTAATCGTATTAAAAGTACAGTTGACCCTTGAACAACATGGGTTTGAACTGCACAGATCCACTTATATGCCAGTTTTTTCCAAAAATGCATAATACAGTAATACACAATCTGCAGTTGGTTGGAATTACAGTTATGGAGGGCCGGCTATAAAGTTAAACGTGGATTTTCTACTGCATAGAGCGTCAGCACTCCTAACCCCTGCGTTGTTCAAGGGTCAGCGGAATGCTAAAACTAATTCAAAATGAGTGAAATGTGAAATTAATTGCCCAAGGACAGTAAGAGGTACTCCTTTCTGCCTACTAAAAATGAAACAAAACCAAATCCCTAGTTAATATTTATTGTTCCCCTTTTAGTAAAAAATACCTTGTTGTGGTAATGGCAATATCGTAGTATTTAGTAGTATTTCTGTTTTTTTTCTGTGTTTTTTTTTTGCGGTATGCGGGCCTCTCACTGCTGTGGCCTCTCCCGTTGCGGAGCACAGGCTCCCGACGCGCAGGTTCAGCGGCCATGGCTCACGGGCCCAGCCGCTTCGTGGCATGTGGGATCTTCCTGCACCGGGGCATGAACCTGTGTCCCCTGCATCGGCAGGCGGACTCTCAACCACTGCGCCACCAGGGAAGCCCAGTATTATTTCTTTTTAAAACAGAAAATATTCCTCTAGTTCCACAGTTAAAATTTATGATAGCATGAGAAGAAAGTAAAAATATTTCATTGTTCTTTCTTACATTAAAGTAGCGATTGGGCTGGTTCCAGATAAAGATGAAGAAGCACACTCCACCATGGCTCTTCCACTGAGTACAGCTATGAATGCACAGAGCAGCTGTTTGAGGACTCTGAAAAGAAAATAGCAGGTGGGTTGGGCAAGAAGACTAGAATTTGAAGTACCACTGCTGCATCGGCAGGCGGGTCTGAAATGAAAATGAGTCTGAAATGAAAATGATCATTTTCCTCCCTCTGGTATCCCCCAGCCTGAATTCAACACATTGGAAACCTAGAAGTGAGTACTGGGGAGCAGACCAGGAGTACCAGAAGCCTTTGGGTCTGACCCAAGAAGTAAAAGGGTAACTTCTAATATTTGGAGAGAGTGCAGAAATCCTTTTTCTTTTTCTTCCCCCCCCCCTTCTGTGTTCTTTTACAGCCCACCTCCAAGCAATCCCATGGTGGTGACAGTGTCAACTACTGGCAATGGGAGCCTGCAGGAGCCAAAACTCAGGGAGATAGCCCTACCTTTCCAGTACAGCTGTGTTTCCAAGAGGGTGGAACCAACCTTCATTTTTTTCTCTTTGTTCTCTATCTGCTTGGCCCTGGATGCAAAAGATGGTGGCAGAAGTACACAGGGTAACTAAAGCCAGATTTCTTTTGGCCTGAGAACCAATAGAAGGAATTAGAAAGTACCAGGGAGATCATAGAAAGGAAGGAACTCAAAAAAGTGACCTTATAAAGCTGTTTGTGTAGTTCTGAGTCTGCCCCCAATCTGCTAATGTGTATGGATCTGATTCTTTTCAGCATGTTAAAGACTTAGAAACTGAATAGGTAGACCACCACCCAAATCCCAGACCAGCAGTTGGGAGGCATTCACATGCAGTAGGTCCAAAAAGCACTGCAAAAATTTTGAAAGCTGCACCTGTCTTCTGTAGGCTATGATTCCAATGTCAGTTCGCCTTTCAAAAACTGACTGGTGTTGAACACCTGAAAGTAACCAAAAGAAACAAAAAAAGCCTTTGCCTGCAACCTTACCAGGTTGACTACCTCCTGAAACAAACAAAAACTGTATTCTCCATAGGATTTAAACAAGGCCCAGAGTTGGTAACAATATTCAAAATGTCAAGGATACGATCAAAAATTTTCTGGCATAGAAAACTCTCCAAATTTGGTGAAAAACTTAAAACCTATAGATTTAAGAAGGCCAAAGAAATCCATATCATAATGGAAATCCAATCACAAACATAATGAAACTGGACAATGATCTGGAAAGCAGCCAGTGAGAAGCATTATCTATAGGGAAACAATTATTTGAATGACTGGATTTCTCATCAGAAATCATGGAGGCCAGCAGGAAGTGGCACAATATTTCTAAATTGCTGAAAGGAAAGAATTGTCAACCAGAATTCTATATCCACAGAAAATATCCTTCAGGAACAAAAGTGATCTAAAGCCATTCTTGGATGAAGGAAAAGGAAGAGAATCCATTGCCAGCAGACTTGGTGTAAAAAAGAATTACTAAAGGAAGTTCTTCAGTTAGAAGGGAAATGATACCATAAGGGAAACCGAAACATTTCAGGAATGAAGGAAGAGCAATAGAAATGGTAATTATCTAGGTTAAAAGAATATTCTGTTGAGTTCTTAAAATATGTTTGATAGTAGAAATAAAATATAGCATATATGGTGTTCTCACTGTGTGTAGATGTAATACATAAGATATCAGTAGCATAAAGGAGGAGGATAAAGAGACCCATATGATAGTAAACTTTCTACATTCCACTCAAAGTGAAAAAAATTTAAGTAGACTGAAAAGTATGGATATCCTCATCCCTCAAGCAATCACTAAAAGAACTATGCAAAGAAATATAATAACACGGTAGATAAAATGAAATACTAAAAAACATTTTTAAAAAGTGGGGGGCAAGAAAAGGGCACCAGGAGCAAAATACAGGAAACAAACACAAACCAAGTAACAAAGTGGTAGGCCTAGATGCAGCATATCAACACTTACATCAAATGCAAATAGTTAAAGCACGCAGAGATTGTCAGAATCAAAGCACAAAACACTAGAACCAGTTGTACTCTCTGCAAGAAGCTTACTTCAAATATAATGGTATTTGAAGGTAACAAGTAGGTTACAAGTAAGAGGATGGAAAAAACATGCAATGCAAACACTAATCAAAAGAAAGCTACCTGGACTGTGTTAATATTAAAAAGTAGACTTCAAAGGGGAAAGGTGCAGGGGGGGGTAGGGATAAATTGAGAGTTTGGGATTGACATAAACACACTACTATATTAAAACATAACCACCAAGGACCTACCATATAGCACAGGGAACTCTGCTCAGTGTTCTGTAACAACCGAAATGGGAAACGAATTTGAAAAAGAATAGATACATGTATGTGTATAACTGAATCACTTTGTTGTACACCTGAAATTAACACAACATTAATCAACTATACTCCAATATAAAATAAAATTTTTTTAAAATTAGATTTCAGAGCAAAGAATATTTCCAAGCATAAAGAGGGACAATATATTGATAAAACGGTCAATTCACCAAGACATAATAATCCTAAATGTGATTACACATAAACAGCTTCAAAATGCATGAAGCAAAACCTGAACTGAACTGAAAGAAGAAACAAAAATCCACAATTATATTTGAAACCTACAATGCAACTCTGACATCATATATCCAGAGTTAGCACAGACTTCACTGGTTAAAAGCAAAGTCCTCCATGAGACCCCCTCACTTCAAACACAAGCTGCAAGCTCTGGGGTTCCCAGGCCACCTGCACTTCTGACCAACTGGCTACAAATTCCGGGGTACCCTCTATCCCCTTCGGTTTCATAATTTGCTAGAGTGACTCACAGAATTCAACAAAGCACTATACTTAGCAGTTTTATTATAAAAGGTATGTCAGGACCAGTCAAATGAAGAGACATAGGGTAAGAACTGAGAGGGTACCAAATGCAAAGCTTCCATGTTCTTTGGGTAAATTACTCTCCCAGCACATACATATATGATTACCAATCAGGGAAGCTCACCTGAGCTTTGGCTGTCCATTATGTTTCATCATGTAGGAATGATTGAATCATTGGCCACGTACTAGAACTCAATCTCCAACCTCACTGCATCTCCCCAAAGGATGGGCCAGACATCTGGCCTAAGATCACCAACCCTCTAATCATATGACTGGCCCTTCTGGCATGGCCAGGCCCCATCGCAAGTTATCTCATTAGTATAAACTCAAGACATGGTTCTAGGGCCCACCATGAATAACAAAGACTCTTCTATCACTCAGGAAATTCCTAAGATTTAGAGGTTAATTCCCAGGAACCAGGGACAAAGACTAAATAAATTATTATACAACAATTTACTCAGTAATAAAACTTGTAAATAGAAAATTAGCAAGGATGTAGAAAAACACCACCACCATCAACCAGCTAGATCTAATTGACACATAGAACACTCAGTTCAACAGCAGAATACTTCTAGTTCATGTGAGACATTCATTAATGTCATACTGGAAACTAGCCAGTGCAACAAGGCAAGAAAAATAAAGGCATCCAAATTGGAAAGGAAGAAGTAACTATCCATATTTATAGATAACATGACGGGACACATAGAGAATTCTATGGAATCTACAAAAAGGCTACTGAAACTAGTAAGTGAGTTTATCAAGGTTGCAGGTTACAAGATCAACATATATAATTTTATTTCTGTATAGTGTATGCAACAAACAGGTATGGAAATTTAAAAGACAAATACATTTTTAATATCACAAAGCTCAATATCAAAAAAATAATCAAAAAATGAGCAGAAGATCCAAAGAGACATTTCTCCAGAGAAGACATACAGATGGCCAACAGGCTCATGAAAAGATGCCCAATATTGCTAATTATTAGAGAAATATGAATTGAAACTACTATGAGGTATCACCTCACACCAGTCAGAATGGCCATCATCAAAAAGTCTACAAATAATAAATGCTGGAGACAGTGTGGAGAAAAGAGAACCCTCCTACACTGTTGGTAGTAATGTAAATTGGTACAGCCACTACGGAGAACAGTATAGAGGTTCCTTAAAAAACTAAAAACAGAGCTACCATATGATCCTGCAATCCCACTCGTAGGCATATATACAGAGAAAACCGTAATTTGAAAAGATACATGCACCCTGATGTTCATAGCAGCACTATTTACAATAGCCAGGACATGAATGGATAGAGAAGATGTGGTATATATATATGTAAAATTAGCCATAAAAAAGAATGAAATAGTGCCATTTGCAGCAACATGGATGGACCTAGAGATTATGATACTAAGTAAAGTCAGAGAAAGACAAATATATGATATCACTTATATGTGGAATCTAAAAAAAAAAATGATACAAATGAACTTATTTACAAAACAGAAACAGACTAACAGACAGAAAATAGACATGGTTACCAAAAGGGAAAGGTAGGGGGAAGGGATAAACTGGAATTTGGGAATAACATATACACACTACTATATATAAAATAAATAATAAGAACCTACTTAAAAAAAAATTTAAATCATCACAATATATGCACTGGAAACTACAAAAGATTGCTGAGAGAAATTAAGAAGAGTTAAAAAATGAGTAATATATCTTATTCATGGGTCAGAAGAATTGGTATTATTAAGATCTCATTTTTCCCTAAGTTGATTTATAGATTCAATGCAATGTCAATTAAAATACCAGCAGGCTTTTTTTTTTGTAGAAATTGGTATGCTGGTTCTAAAGATTTATATGGAAAGCAAAGGACCTAAGATAGCTAAAACAATTCTGCAAAAGAAGAATTAAAGTGAAAAGCTAGGTACTTCCCTGGTGGTGCAGTGGTTAGGAATCTGCCTGCCAATGCAGGGGACACGGGTTCTTTTATAAATTTATAAAATTTATAAAAGATTCTTTATAAAAGAATTATAAAAGAATTTATAAAACTTTATAAAATCTTTATAAAACTTCAAAATCGAAATCTTATGTTCTTCCAAAGACTTAAGAGAATGAGAAGACAAGCCACATATCAGAAAAACATTATTTGCAAGCATATATCTGATAAGTGACTTGTATCCATAATATATAAAGAACTATCAAAACTCAGTAAAACTGGGCTTCCCTGGTGGCACAGTGGTATAGGCAGATACAATTTATAAAAGAATTTATGAAACTTTATAAAGTTTTATAAATTTATAAAACTTTATATATAAATTTAATATAAAATTTATATATAAATATAGCCCATGTGCCTAGAGCCCCTGCTCCGCAACAAGAGAAGCCACCGCAATGAGAAGCCCGCGCACCACAACGAAGAGTAGCCCCTGTTCACCACAACTAGAGAAAGCCTGCGCACAGCAACAAAGACCTAACACAGCCAAAAATAAATAAAATTTAAAAAACCAAAACAAACAAAAAAACGAGTAAAACTGTCAAAACTCCCCTCGCCCCGCAACAAAAGTACACAAAAGATTTGAACACTTAACTGAAAAAGGTGGAAAGATGGCAAATAAGCACAAGATGTTCAACATCTTCAGTTTTTAAGGAAATGAAAATTAAAATCACAAAATACCACTACAGATCTATTACGATGGCTAAAATTAAAAAGACTGACCATACCAAGTGCTGACAAGGATGTGGGACAACCAAATCTCATACTGCTGGTAGGAATGTAAACTGTTACAACCATTTGGAAGACAGGCAGTTTCTTTAAAAGTTATACATACGGGCTTCCCTGGTGGCGCAGTGGTTGAGAGTCCGCCTGCCGATGCAGGGGACGCGGGTTCGTGCCCCGGTCTGGGAGGATCCCACATGCCGCGGAGTGGCTGGCCCGTGACCCATGGCTGCTGAGCCTGCGCGTCCGGACCCTGTGCTCCGCAACGGGAGAGGCCACAGCAGTGAGAGGCCCGCATAGCGCAAAAAAAAAAAAAAAGTTATACATACGTCTAATCATCCATTCAAAGACTTGTACCTGAATGTTCATAGCAGCTTTATTTATTAATAGCCGAAACACTATCAATAGACACAACTGAAAAGTCCATCAACAGGTTTTTGGATAGACAAATTGTGACACATCCATACATAGCAATACTATTCAGCAATGAAAAGGAATGAACTGTTTATACACACAACAAGGTAGATGAATCTCAAAATAATTATGCTGAGTCAAAGAAGCCAGACATGAAAGAGTACATACTAAATGACTTAACTTACATGAAATTCTAAAAAGTGCAAACTAGTATATAGTGACTGCAGATCAGTGGTTTCCTTGGGGAAAAGGGGAGATGTGGATGGAAGGGATTATAATGAGACATGAGGAACCTTTGGAGGTGATGGATATATTCACTATGTTAATTATAGTGACAGTTTCATGGGTGTACATATATACAAAAATTTGTGAAATTGTATATTCTGAATATTTGCAGTTTATTGTATACCAGTTATACCTCAATATGGTGTTTTGAAGAAAAGGAGAGAACCTCCTGAAAAAAAACTGCAGTTAGCTGGCAGCCTCCAATTGCCACATCTGTGAGATTTGCTGCAGGTTCACACTGATATGTCACTCTTCCTGGGCTGTTCCCAGCCAGTAACTGACCATGGCAGGGATACTAGCACTGGGCCAGTCCTGCCCCGTATAGCCTGGCCAAGACCGAGAGCTGCACTGCAGGCTGAGGCTCTTCCTACCCAATCTTCCTTCCTCCCTGCTCTCCCTTCACAGGTGTCAGAACTGCACTGTGGTCTGAGTCTCTTTCCCTCTCCTGCTTCCACTTCTGTTCACAGGCATTTCTGCCAATAGACCTTTACACTTATTACATCTTGGTATATGCTTTCCAGAGGACTTGAGTTGATAACGGTATCTTCAAACGTGTTTTTGCTAATGTTCTGTTGGGTTGTTACTTCTTTAAGTGTTCTTGGAATGTTGGACAGGTTCTTTAACCTCTGTGCCTCAGTTTTCTCGGATGGCAGATAATAAGAACCTCATAGAGTTATTATGAAGGTTAAGTGAATTAGCATTTGTAAAGCACTGGGACCTGGGGCCTGGGACATAGTAATTTCTATGTGTTTATTAAATTAAAAAAACAGGAATCCTCTATGTTTTCAGAATGTCTTTTGTTAAATATGTCCCAAGCATTTTGCCCATTCTGTCATTCATATTTTATCTTTGTGTATGGATACTGTTTCAATCCCTTGGAAACTAATTTGTTTGTTATTGCTGCCATAACAGATTATCATAAATTTAGTGGCTTAAAAAACCCACACATTTATTCTCTTACAGGAACAGAAGTCTGAAGTGACTGAAAAAGGGCTAAAAGCAATCAGGATTCATTCCATCTGAGGGCTCCAGTGGAGAACCATTTTTTGCCTTTCCCAGCCTCCCAAGGCTGTTCTCATGGAGCTCATGGCTCCATGCTGCATCTCCTTTCCTACCCGTACTCTGTCACCACATCTCCTTCTTCCTTTGACCTTCTTGACTCCCTTTTATAAGGACCCTGGTGATTACATTTAGTTCCCACCCAGATAACCCAGGATAATCTTCACATTTTAATGACATCTTCAAAGTCCCTTTTGCCATCTAAGGTAACTGTCACAGATTCTGGGGGTTAGCTCAGGGATGTCTTTGGGGGAACCACTGTTCAGCCTACCACAGATACCTTTTGCCATGCAAAAGTTTCAGATTTTGATATAGTCACTTACCCTCTTAGTCCGTTCCTTTATGGTTTCAGTCTGACACCACTTTTCTTGGCATTCATGTACATGCAACCCAGAAATGCAGGGAATTCTAAGCCTGTGAGGTTCACCCTTGACCAGTGAGGGATGGCACTAATACTCCTACTTTTTGCTCCCTGTGTGGACAGTTCTGAGAATCATTTTATAAATCTTCTCAGAAGGTCCGATAGAATCAAGCACCAGTTACCCAGGGCAGTGGTGTAGTTGAAAACATCCTCATATTGTCTTTTTTCCTCCTTTACATTTTCACCTCCCAGCCCTCACTCCTATCCCTGGAATGACTTCCCAAATAAGCTACTATAAGTAAGCCTTTGTCTCAGGCTCTGCTTTCAGGGGAACCTAGATTAAATGAACAGAAAAGACTCCTGGAAATTAAAAACATGACAGCTGAAGTGAAAAAGTAGAAGTGGGAAAAGAAAAAATTGCAGAAATACCTCAGAAAATGGAGCCAAAAAGAAAAAAGAGGCAGAAAAAAAGGCAAGAGTAGATAGGAAAAACAGTTCAAGATTTGGATGTAGGAATTTCCTAAAAAAGAACCTGGAGTGGAAGAAATCATCAACAAGATTATTTAAGAAATTTTTGCAAAATTAAAGGACATGAATTTCCAGGCTGAAAGGGCCTGCCTAGTGCCTTGCATGAGGGTGAAAGTAGACCAAATATCAGGACCTGTGATCTCAGAATTTCAGTATAATGGTGATAAAGAACAGCTCCTATAAGCTTCCAGAGGAAAAAGGGGGAGAGGTCTTTTTTTTAAAATTAATTAATTTATGTATTTTTTACTGCTACTCTTTGTTGCTGTGTGTGGGCTTCTCAGTGCGGTGGCTTCTGTTGTGGAACAGAGGCTCTAGGTGCACGGGCTTCAGTAGTTGTGGCTCGTGGGCTCTAGAGCGCAGGCTCAGTAGTTGTGGCGCACGGGCTTAGTTGCTCCGCGGCATGTGGGATCTTCCCGGACCAGGGCTCAAACCCGTGTCCCCTGCATCGGCAGGTGGATTCTTAACCACTGCACCACCAGGGAAGTCCCGGGGGTGGGGGGGTGGTTCTTTAAAAGGATCAGAACTTTTAAAAGGATCAGATGCCTTTAAAAGGCATCAGAGTGGCTTTGGACTTCTCAAGGGCAATACTAGAAACTAGAATATGGTGGAGCAATGCCTTCAACATTCTGAAGGAAAACTGTTTCCATCCTGTTTAACTGTATTCATCTAAACAGTTAAAGGGAAATATTGAATAAAGACATTTCCCAGACACATTTAGATTAGGTTTTACTGAGGTGGCCCTCCAATCTCAGTATCTTGAAAAAAGTTTATTTTTTGCTCAAATTACAGACAGTTGTGGCTCCTCAGCAAATCGCCGGGGGCAATAATCTACAGTGTCTCAGAAATTTACCTCCCACATAGCCTTTTTCAGGAAGTCATTCAAGGAGGTGTTCCTCTAAAATGGAATGAATCAAGAAAGATGAAGACATGGGATATAGGAAGTGGATACCTAACATAGGAGACAGCAGGAAGGAATCCCCAGGATGGTGGTGAAGGGGGAACTCAGATGACAGCTGTGCGGCAGGGATGGAGCCACCAGACCAGATCAGAGGTAGGTCAGAGGGCTCCTGAGGCACTTCTTGAAGAAAAGGACAAAAATCTGATGTGAATGAATTCACTATGAAGGGATGTATTTAACTGATAGAGAGGTGGGTGGTGAAGTAGTGATCGGTACACAGAAAACCAAGCAAATTTTAAAAATATTAATTCTAGGGAAAACATCATGTTACACAGGAAAAGAAAATCATAGTGATAGTAGCTTGGCCCTGAGTTGCCTTCAAATAATGAAAACACTGAATATTAAAATATAACTAAAATTGGGGGGAAGGAATACTGGGCGGATGGAAGTTCCCTAGGGAAGTCAGTTGAAGAGCTAATTTCCTTATCTGTTGAAGTCTTCAACAGGTAGTGCCTAAGATGAAGTTAAAAAAGACACTTAAGTATACAAACATAAAAAGAATCAGTTAAAAGGGTTAAACCTGGTTTTTGCTCTTCAAGGAGAACAGGGGATGGAGGTGGGGGAAAAGGGCTGAAACTGCTGTTGTCTTAAAACCATGTAGAGCCAACTGAGGCTTCAAATGATTGACTCTGATTAAAATACTGAGTTTAAATAACAATCTCCCCATCCTGGGCAGAACAAGAACGAAATGATTCTCATACTCAGATAGGGCAACGTCATAATGCAGTGTCCAGTGCAGGCCCATAGAGGGCTCAAGAGGGCCTTGACTTCCTTTGAACTTTGTGTATAAACTGTGTTTACAGCTGGCTTCTTTACTAAATTCTTCTGTTGACTTTTGATCTTCATGAGATAATATTGTTGACCTTGAAGTCCTGGGAATATAGTATAGTCAGTGATCTCAAGAAACGTGGGAGAAAGTGGTCAGTGTGAAGTAATTTAAAAGAAATTTCAGGATTGTTGAGTAAGAATGTATCCTTCCGCCTTTCTGTGGACATAGGAAAAGTGCTTTAAAAAATCCAACATTTTGCATCTTTCCTCTTCGTTTGCATCTTTTTGTAAAACTATGAAATCTATTTAAAACCTAAAATTTGGGCTTCCCTGGTGGCGCAGTGGTTGAGAGTCCGCCTGCCGATGCAGGGGACGCGGGTTCGTGCCCCAGTCCGGGAAGATCCCACATGCTGCGGAGCGGCTGGGCTCGTGAGCCATGGCCGCTGAGCCTGCGCGTCCGGAGCCTGTGCCCCGCAACGGGAGAGGCCACGACAGTGAGAGGCCCGTGTACCGCAAAAAAAAACCCTAAAATTATTTTCTATTTGTGGTGACTCAGGACATATTACTTTATTTTGTCGTTCTTGATAATCTTCCAAAAGATATCTTTGTTAATTATCTTGTCTATTGTACATGGGCAAGTTTCTAGAAACTGGGGGTTCCACTTGTCTTTCTTTATTGATTGTTTTGTTGTGTTGACGGAAAAAATCAACAAACCAATCTACAATAGGAGTAGAAAAGAGTTTTATTTGAGCCAAACTGAAGATTACAGCCCAGGAGACACAGATTCAAGTAGCGCTTGAATTGTGTTCTGCCAGACTACAAAATGGAGGAGGCTTATAAAGGCAAAGACTGCAAAATTACAAGAGCTGTTTGTCAAGAATTATAATTGGAGCTGGCAAGAAGTAAGGTTGCCTGCCAAGGAAGGATTGGTTGTAATCCCGAATGGTTGCATAGTTACAAGGGGAGACCTTGAGACCGTGAGGTTGCAGCTGGCAGCTATCAGATATTGTTTTGAGAACGGATGGTTGTGTCCTTGAGTCTGATACAGTTCAGAAAATTTAATTCTTAGTAATCCAGGAACGTGTCTGAAACAGTGTCCAAAATGGCCACTCAGCTCCATTTTGAAGGCTTGAACCACGGTTACTCCATTTTGATTTTTTTAAATGCATTCTTTGTGTTAATGGTTAAAGCAGATGTACAATGCATGTTTAATAGGCCACAAACAAGCTGTTCTTAGCCTAAAGTTCAAGTTAAATCATGTATAAGCCAGAATAAGTTCTTATACCTCACTATGTGAAAATCTCTTCTATTAGTTGGGGTAGCACCGTATGCTAACAGATGACTGTTAAATACGCTTGATTATAAAAATGATGAGAAATACAGATATGAAATAATTCTGTGTAATTGATTTTCTTACAAAATGCTCTCTCTTTAGGGCATTTTGTAAAATAGCCATTTGGTATCCTCACCTCCAGTCTAAAGTCCCAGGGGATCTGTAATCTGTTCATTTTGAGGTAGATAACACTTCTGTGATTAGTAGCAGGTGATATGAGAATCTAACTCTAATAAAATACATACAGGGTCTGATGCAATCAATAATCTTTCAATTGGCATCTGAAAAGGAACTTACTGATAAGCATCCAGAGAGCAGAGAGTGCAAGGCAGGAGCCCCATGGTGAATAAACGTGAAGGAAAAGTTTGAGTGGAAGCAGAAGTAAACAGCAGTTTATTGGAACTGATATGAGCCTGGAATTGGGAAGAGTGCAAGTCATGCTTTAGAAATCTAGGGAGAAATGCAACAAATCTGGAGTGTCCGATGGCCTTAGAAAATAATATTTTTAAATGAATTTCTGTTTTTATCTGTACATGGTTATTGAGAAATCAAATAATCAAGGCTTAGAATAAAATATAACAATCCCCTTCCCTCATTTTTCTCATTCTATTTTCAAGTCTTTTGGCATTTACCTCTGAATATCTAAATAAAATGCCTATAATGCATATTTCTTGGTTTGTCAATTTTAGACATGACCTATTGATTTTTTCTTATAATAAAGACTTAAGTATTATACACCCGCCCCTACTGCTCCCACTGCATCCTCCCAAGATAGTAACAATAACTTTGTGTTAAATCAATAGTGGTTACCTAATGATGACTATGTAAATATGCCCACTACACAGCCAAGCAGTGTACCATGATTAGATTTGCTTTCTTGAACAACTTCCTGTTTTTCCTGTTGTTAATCATTTTCCTCCTTCACTTATTTTTCTATCTTCCTTTCCTTAGTTTTTTTTCCCTAAATAAGCCATCAGATCTGACAAATATCTGTTCATGTTATTTCCCAAAAAGTTAACTCAGTTAGTATATAATTTCATTTTTTCCCTGGAGACCTGCCTCCCAACCATTTGTCTTCCTCTTTCAATCTGGACAGGTTGCTTTCTAAGCCTGCTGCACAGTTGTCAGCCCAGGCTGCTCCTTTATTAGATGCCCTGTTTCCCAAATACCATGTCTTCCCCTTTCATATTTTACCCCCTTGTTTTGCTGGAGCACATCCTCTAGTAATATCCCTAGAAATGGGTGCATGAGAAGTAAAAATATATTTAGTCCTTATATGTATGAGAATGTTCTTAATTTTCCCTCACACTTTATTATAGAATTCTTCTTTGGAGATAATTTTCCCACAACTTTTGAAGGCCTGGCTTCACTATTTTATGGCATCCAGTGTTATTGCTAAGAAGTCTGAGGATATTCTGATTATTGAGTCTTTGTGTTGACTATTTTTGGTTTTTTGGGTCCCTCCCAACCAAAGCTTTTAGGATCTTCTCTTTTTCTTTAGTATTCTGAAATTTCACAATGACTTGCATTGGTGTGTTCTTCTGGCTTTTTATTGTGTCTTTTTAATCTGGAGACTCCTGTGCTTTGGTTTGGGAAATATTCTTGGATTATTTCTTTAATAATTTCCTTCTGTCTATATTCTCTTTTCTCTCTTACGGAGCTCTTATTAGTCTGGTGACTTCCTGGATCGATCTTCTGATTTTTCTTTTCCTTTTTTTTTTTTCTTCCACTGTCTATCTCTTTGATTTGTGTTCTATTTTTCTGGGAGAATTCCTCAGCTCTATCTTCTGAACTTTCTCTTAAATTTCAAAAAGTGCATTCTAATTCTCTGCATGCTTCTTTTTTAATTGTGTCCTGTTCCTGCTTCAATTCATTTTTTATCTCTTTGAGGATATTATAGTTTCTTCTGTTACCTGTGAGCACTTTCTCTCTCTAGTTTGGACTCTGCCTTTTATGTGGGAGACTTTTGCCAGTGTCTGGTGATCTTTTAACGTTTAGGAGTGAGGTACTAAAACACCATTTGGAAGTTCTGTGTGCGTGGGGGGCAGTAGCCTGATTGACCTCAATGGAGGGTGGTCAGATGGGGAGCCAGCTGTTTCGTTATGAGGCCCCCAGATGTCACTATCTGCGGCTCTTTCTATCTGCGGCTGTTTTCTCCGGGACGGCTCATTTAGTTCAGAGGCAGATCCTCTGCTTCCTGCCTCGGGATTATTACTTGGGGACAGTGTTCTGTGAACTCGAGTGGGAAGGGGCTGAGGAGGGCCTCACAGGTTAATGGGAAGACTTTCACTTGGTTCTACTGGTTTCAGTCGGGTGCCTCATCCCTGTTCTACTTGGGCCTAGTGCCCCTGGAGTGGAAGCCTTTCAGTTCAATTTCCAGAAAATAAACCCCTGGTCAGCCACAGTGAGGGAGGACTGGTCACTGGCTTAGACTATGAACAAGGGACAGGAGATGTAAATTCTCCTTATACAAACTTTAAATTAATCCTCCTAGGGTTTCCCCGCCCCCCAAGTGTGTGTGTGTGGGGGGGGTAAAATACACATAATATAAAATTTATCATCTTAACCATTTTAAGTGTACAGTTAAGTAGCATTAAGTACATTCATTTATATTGTCATGCAACCATCACCACTACCCATTTCCAGAACTCTTTTCATCTTGCAGAACTGAACTTCTATACCCATTAAACAGCAATGCTCCACTATTGAGTCTTTGCCTTGCGTTCTTGGCACACCCAGCAGGAACATGCAGGGACACTCAAGGTCTATGGCAGATGACCATTTCCCACACCATCACACCCCTGCCTTCAGAGACTCCCCATACCTCTAGCTCCTAAGACTTTGCAGGGCTCTAAGGCAGGGATTGGCAAATGTTTTCTGTATAAGGGTCAGATAATAAATATTTTAGGCTTTACAGGTAACTACTCAACTCAGCTATTGTATGAAATCAGCCATAGACAGTATGCAAACAAATGAGTATGACTGTACTCCAATAAAACTTTATTTACAAAAACAATTTACAAAAATAAGTTATGGGTCCGATGTGGCCCATGGGCTATAGCTGAATGATCTCTGCAAGACTAGGGCAGGAATCTGCTTGCTTCTGGTTGTAGAAAGCTTTTTAGCTTTATCTGTTCTGCTAAGTCAATCATCTGACTTTTCATCTTACAAAAATCTGTTGACATTTCTCCTCTGCTGTTATCTTTTCTCCCAATCACTTTCTCCTGGTGGAATTTATAGCTTTTCTACCCCTCTGTAGTTATTTTCATGGCGTTTTCACTAGGGAACTGAGATAAATGTATATGTTTATTTAACCCACATTTTTTAAAACTTTTAATTTCAAACTTACAGCAAAGTTGTTGCAAGAACAGTATAAGGAATTCCCATATATGCTTTACCCAGAGTTACTAGTTGTTAACATTTTGTTGCATTTGCTTTGTAATTCTCTCTCTCCATATATATATATATATATATATA
>NW_020173971.1:374854-383864 GCF_003031525.2 Neophocaena asiaeorientalis asiaeorientalis | reverse complement strand
TCTCTCTCTATATATATATATATATATATATATATATATATATATATATATATGTATAGTATATATAGTGTATGAAATGGAAGGACACTTCAGCCATGACTCCTTAAATAATTCAGTGTGTATTTTCTGAGATCAAGGATATTCACTTAGAAAGAATTCATTCTCAAAATCAAGATATTTAACATTAATATGATACTATTATTTAATTTATAGACTTTCTTCAAATGTCCCCAGTAGTCCCAATAATATTCTTCATAGAAATGGTGTCTGGTCCAGGATCCAGTCTAGGATAGAGCGTCGCAATTTGTTTTTATGACTCTTTAGTCTCCTTTCATCATGAACGTTTTTATCTGCCTTTCCTTGCCTTTCATGACGTCGACTTTTCTGACATTGACATCTTTGAAAAGTACAGGCCAGTTATTTTGTAGAATGTTACTTAATCTGGTGGGGTTTTTTTCCTGATGTTTCCTCATGATTAGATTTATATTATGCATTTTTGGCATAAAAGATGTTGTTTCCTTTCAGGAATCAGGAATTGATCTACAATTTTTAGCCAAGATTGTTCCCCCCAACACATTATTCTTCATTCTCCCTGATGTACCTGGAAACTCTCCAGAAGTTTGTACAGAAGAACAGCCTTTGTTCTGACTTTTAAAAATACATAATTTATTCTAGAGATCACTTTATACCCATTCTTTCACTCCATAAACCTTTCAACAGCTTTTGACCAAAAGCTGAAATCTGATTGTCTAAACTTTGCCCTGCTGAGTTGGACTCAGTGCCTTATTTATTTACTGACTGTGTATATATAGACTGTACTTTGAAATATCTTGCACTGTCCTGGATTTCATATTCTAATACTGGATGAATATCTAACCAAGGAGGAGGATATTAGGATACAGGAGTGAGGAGTGAGGTTACAACCTCAGTGCAGTTTTTTAATATAAAAATAACAGTTTTCTTGAGATATAATTCACATACCATAAAATTCAATAATTCACATACCATAAAATTCATCCTTTTAAAGTGAACAGTTCAGGGCTTCCCCAGTGGCGCTGTGCTTAAGAATCTGCCTGCCAATGAAGGGGACACGGGTTCGAGCCTGGGAAGATCCCACATGCCACGGAGCAACTAAGCCCATGAGCCCGCCAGCCACAACTACTGAAGTCTGCCCACCTAGAGCCGGTGCTCTGCAACAAGAGAAGCCACCGCAATGAGAAGCCCGCGCGCCGCAAGGAAGAGTAGCCCCCGCCCTCCGCAACTAGAGAAAGCCCGCGCGCAGCAACGAAGACCCAACGCAGCCAAAAATAAATGTTTAAATTTATATAAAAAACTAAAGTGTACAATTCAGTAGTTTTTAGTGTATTAACAGAGTTATGGTGATACACCATCACCAATATCTAATTTTAGAATGTTTTCATCATCACTGCAGTTTGAAGAGTAACAAATTTGAGTCCCTTGGTAAAATGGCCAGAGGCAGAGCAGCTTCTGTCTGAAAGATGTGGGGGAGGGATGGAGGGATCTCACAGGCTGCACGTTTTCAAGGAGCACAGAGATGCCAGAGACTGCAGGGATGAGAGAAGGCTTTTGTAGGAGGGTGTGGAATTAAAGAACAGTAGGATTTCATGTTTGGATGCAGGAGAGCATCCTTTCCAGGCATGCTGCATGAGCAAAGGTTGGAGATGTGATTGAATTGAGTGTGTTTGTTAGCCAGGAACAGCCTCTCTTCACTGAAATGGAGAGTTCCTGGGCCAGGGTGAGCAGTAAGGTTGGAGGCCAAGGGGGTGAACTTTATCCTGACGTTGTATACAGGGTGACAGTCAGAAGTTTAATATCCCTGTAACAGGCCCTGGTTCTGGTCTGCTGGCTGTGATCTTGAGGATGCCGGGTGTTGAAACTGCATCTGTGAGCACATAAAAACGGTGTCGGAGGAGTTGTGAGGCGGTGACGAGGAGCGATGACAGAGGTGACAGGGTAGGTTTTCTAAGGATGAAGGTCTGGGGATTAACGCTTGTTGCAGAAGTCAAGAACCAAGCATCCACTGGCCTGAGTGCCCAGCTTCTTCTGAACGGAAGCGGATTGATTAAGTGCTACTGTCCAGGGGTTGAATTACCCGTTGTAGACCTCATCCTCACCACGAAGACCTCTTTGGGTTTTGTTTGTTTTTGGTTTTGTTTTTACCTCTTCATTGGAGTATAATGGCTTTACAATGTTGTGTTAGTTTCTGCTGTATAACAAAGTGAATCAGCTATATGTATACACGTATCCCCATATCCCCTCCCTCTTGCGTCTCCCTCCCACCCTCCCTATCCCACCCCTCTAGGTGGTCACAGAGCACCGAGCTGATCTCCCTGTGCTATGCGGCTCCTTCCCACTAGCTGTTTTACATTTGGTAGTGTATATATGCTCATGTTACTCTCTCACTTCGTCCCAGCTTACCCTTCGCCCCATCCGTGCCCTCACGTCCGTTCTCTACGAGTGCGATGAAGACCTCTTTGAATGGGTCGTACTTTCACCCAGACTAATGCTTCTCAGACTCTGTGTGTTGAAAGACAAATTTGTTTGTTTTTAAATTTCCCAATCTGTCCTGGACCAATACACGTGTAAAATACAATAGCAATGAACAGCTAGAAATATGAAACAAGTCATACAACGTGCAACCTTGGGGTTTGTTTTTTGATTCAGTGGACAGTTACTGCCTGAGATACTAAACACTTTGGCTTCGTTTCTGTCCTCGGGTCCGCGGGCAGCACTTTGAGATCCCTCTTCCAAAGCAGAGGCGGAGCTTAGGCAGGTGCAGAGATTCGCCCGGGTAGCTCAGGTAAGAGGGGCGGAGCGCGACTGAACCCGGGTCTCCCCGCCGCCCTGGGCCCGGCCCTGGCCCGC
Organism: Neophocaena asiaeorientalis asiaeorientalis; assembly: GCF_003031525.2. NCBI lineage: Eukaryota > Metazoa > Chordata > Mammalia > Artiodactyla > Phocoenidae > Neophocaena > Neophocaena asiaeorientalis. The sequence goes on along the minus strand of NW_020173971.1, from coordinate 380,978 downwards.
CCCTCTGGGAGGCCGAGCCGGGGCGGGGTCAGCGTGGGGTTGGCAGGGGACGCGCGGATAGGGAGCCGGGGAACCAGGGGAGCCAGAGCCGGAGGGACCGCGTACCTGCTGCCGCCGAGCCCGGGAGCCAGGAGCAGACGACCGTAAGCGCCCGGGGGCGTCGTGCGCAGTTTCTGGGGCCCGGGCGGCCGTGACCGCGCTCCCGGGAGCCAGGAGCAGACGACCGTAAGCGCCCGGGGGCGTCGTGCGCAGTTTCCGGGGCCCGGGCGGCCGTGACCGCGCTCCCGGGGTGCAGGGGCGGATCGCGATCCCGCGAGCTTGGGGACGCTGTCGGCCGGCGCCGTCCGGCCAGGGCTCCAGGGAGACTTCCAGACAGGCCTCCGCTCCCGCCCGCTTCCCCGCATCCCGCAGCTCCGTCGAGACCTAGGCTCCGAGCGCGCCGCTCGGCCCCCGCCCCTTCTGGCCCGCAAGCGCTCCGGGCTCCGGGAGAGGCCCGCGTGAGCCCTGCGAGCGGGCTCAGGCCAGAGTGGGAGAGCAGCGGGGCCCCGTTGCTTGGCTCTTCTGGGGAGTACCGCTTCCAGGGTGCGTCTGGGTCACGCAGTGCAACTGCACTTGTTTGTCACCGGAGTCCTAAAACCGATCTCAGGTCTCTTAGCTGAGACGTGCTCTCTCGCCATCTCCGTGCGCCGCTGCAGTTTTTCTCTCCCTCCCCTTGCTCTTCTCTCGGGAGAGAAGGCCAACCTGCTCAGCTCAGCGCACGGGAGAGGAAACCTGGGCCCGGGGTTAAGAGTTCACCATGTAGCAGGAGCCCAGGGATGTGATCAGTGTAAGCGCAGCAGAGACCCGAGACTCCTTTAGCCTCCCTCCTCGCAGGAAGCTGGGGAATTTAAGCCTCCGGCCCCTCACTTGCCCGGCCCTTCTGACACCTTCGGGGTGGAGGCGCGGTCAGACTCTAACAATGTTGTGATCCTAGTTTTGACTTATTTTGAAGCTTCGTCCCCCACCCTCTTCACTCTCCTCCACTATATAAACTTCAGGCTCCACAAAGCCTGGGTGGGCCCCTGGCGCCCGGATGCGCAGACAGCCTTCTCTCTGCCCTGCCCCACCTCCCCACGCTGTAGCTCCGTGCCGGCTCCGCCGTGGAGTAGGGGGGGACCTCTGCATTCGGCACCTCAGCACCCAGTACATCGGATTTACGAGCTGTTGCGGGAAATTGCTGAGAGCATTGGGATTTATGCCTGTCTCAGTGCCGCTTCGCAGACTCCTCTGAATTCAGCATTAAAAATAAACTTTGGCAAGAAGAGGCACCGCCCCGGGAAGTAGCATTGTCTTCTGGTATGGTGGTTGCTTCCTTCAGGGAGTGGGGGCTTGGGCACGTTGTAGCCTTTCACTAGCCCCAGCAGGTCTGATTTAGCAAAAAGCAGTTTTTCCTTCCCACATGTCCACACCTAGGCGTGGGCAGTGCGAGCGGACTGACCACTGTGTGTAGGCTCTGCCCCTGCACCGGGGCTCAGCAGGGAGCATGCCTTCACGGAGTCTACCGTTCTGCTGGGGGAAAGATGGACGATACGGACAATAGATTTGTAAAATATAAACTATGTTAGAAAGCGATGTGGGAGCAAAATACAGCACTGAAAAGAGAAGTGGGGGGGCGGGTAAAAGAAGGCCCCCCTGAGAGGGGGTATTTGAATAATACTGAGGAGTAAGGGGGTGGCAGACTGCTATCTGGAGTGATGGTGCACAGGTCAAGCAAGTGCAAAGGCCCCATGGCAGGCATGTGGCTGGCATGGATGAACTTTATATCTGTGTTTGCTGAGTGTGGGCCAAGCTGCCACCAGGGTCCTTTGGTGTGAGTGGGCTACCGGATAAACTTAACTGGCTCAGCCTGAGAACAAGAGGCTCCCCCCCACCTCCAGTTCCAGGAAAGGACAGTCTTCCATGGGAAATAACTGCTCAGCAAGGCCGCCAGGGTGAACTTCAACACCACCTGCTCCAACCACGTGTTCCCTGTGTAATCCCACCTGCCTCCCGGCTATCCCTTAAGTGCATGGGCTGGTACAGACTTATGGGAGTGGGATGTCCGTGGTAAGAGGCTGAATGGGGCCTCTTTGGGCAGAGGGACCTTTAGAGAAAGGGCATCGGATCACTGGAGGAAGTGGAGTGCCTCCCCCAGCCCCCTCCTGTAGTGTCCTCGTTCATGTCTGAGGTCTAAATCCAGCACCAGCTGGAGGGCACAGGGGGCCCCCATGTTATCAATACACGGTGACCCTCCCATCGACGTAACCTAACATGCCCAGGCTTAGTGATTGCTGACTTGCACCTTGACTTTCCTTCCAGCGTCCTGGCCTAGCCCAGACATGGGAAGGCAGGGGCTGCCCAGATTCCAGTTCTCCATCCTTGAGCTGAGATACTCAAAGACATGGAACCCAGCTGGGCTTACAAAATAAGGCAGGGCTCAGTGTGAGCTGCTCACTACTGCCGATGAAGGAGCCCAGAGCATACCCACTCAGGCTGGAGTGGACACAGACAGAGCAGGCCTGTGGTGACTTGAGGGGTCTCTAGGATCCCATGCTCAAAACCCACCTCTGATAGGACCCTACATCCCATCATAGTGATTCATTCCTTTGAGAGGTGATACAGTGATGTGGAAAGAGAATTGGCATAGGAAGAATATCTGGCTGGTGTCCCAGCTCTGCCAGTAAGTTCCCCTCTGGGGACCTCATCCATGAAATGAGGTTGGGCTATATAATCTGCAAGGCTTCTTACAGATCTAATATGTGATGATTCTGTGGTTAAGAATCCAAAGGGATCTTCAGAAAAGGAAAGAGGTTACTGGGAAGCTGTCAGTTTTGATGGGGCCTAGGTGGTCCTGCAGCCTACGCCGGGTTCGCTGCGGGCAGCATCAAATAAGAGTGAAGGGCCTGGCCAGGGTGTAGGAGGCAAGACCCCAGGCAGAGGTCGAGGGCCCAGGGTGGAGGCAGGAGCGTCACTACCCAGGCCAGCTGGCCCCATGGGTCACCTGTGGGCTGCTGGTGGGTGGGTCTTGGCCCGAGCCTAGTGGTTTAGGAGCAGAGGCTCCAGGGGCCGTACGGTCAGGTGGGGAGGTTGCAGCAGGGAGATGGCACCCCAGCATTTCCCCCAAGAGGGAACCAAAGCTTTGCCAAGGATTCAGCCCCCACCCCCACCCCCTTCCCTGAGGAGGGAATGCTGGACGCTCTCTTGTCAAGGAGAGAACGCTACGATCCTGCCCTTGGTTGCCTAAGTGAACACGCCATCGTGCAAACCAGGTTCAAACCGAAACTGCCTCTTCTGCCATCAAGGTTACAGTTGGCCCTCCGTATGCCTAGGCTTTGAGGCCGTGGATGTGGAACCCAGCCACACGGAGGGCAGGCTGTACTCTGCCGTTTATATAAGGGACCCGAGCATCCACCGATTTTGGTATCTGGAGGGTGCTGGGACCACTCCCCCACGGATACTGAGGAATGACTCTATGTTTACTTCCTGAGGGAGGTCATCGTTCATCCTTTGTCACCAGAGACAGAGACTTCAGTGTCTGAAGTCTAGCCTGTGAACATTCCTTTAGACAGGCTCAAGGACCTGGAGTGGAGTCTTCCTGTCCACTGGACCCCATGGTCTGTCTTGGCTTTGCTGTCAGGCAGCGGGTACCGTTCTCCTGAGGAGCCATTTGAGTGCACAGTCCAACTGCTGCTAAGCCACACCTGTTAGGCTCAGCACAAAGTGCTTGCGGTAGGAAAAAAAATGCTCTTCTATTTGGGGATTTCTTTCTGGAGGAATCTATAGCTAACCCACAAGTGGGAACCATGGGTCTTGTCCCGAGTCAAGAGCAGGAGTTTTTACTACCTTTAGCGTTTGGGAAGATTGATAGACTGAATTAAAATATCTTCTTGGCACTTGCAAGCTGGGTTAACTTGGGCAAACTGTTTAGCCTCTTGGAGCTTCATTTTTAAATCTCTTTAAAACAGAAAACAACTACGCCTTACTTCTTAGGGTTATCGTAGCACGGGAGATGCTGTGCTTATGGAGTCTTCCCATCACCATGTCCCAGTCCAGGGCTTCTTTGGGCTTCCTCAGAGGAGGTGGTGCTGCCCAGACGCGTCCTCATGTTCTGGAAGAGTTCTGAGCGTCCCCACCGTGGGCCTATCGGGCTGGCTGTAGCTAGGCTGTGGCCTGCGCCGTGAGCCGTGGGGGCTGCAGGGAGCCAGTGACCAGCAGCGGGAGGCCAGGTGCCTCTGAGCCAGAGACCCGTGTGGTGCTTCTCAGTGGCTGGGCGCGGGCCTTCCCCGAGGACCACCACCTCAGGGTGTCCCCCGGCGGCTCAGCCTGCGACTTGGCTTTCCAGGTGGCACGAGTGGCCTTTGCGATACTGGGTGCGACTTTCCCGTTGTACTACCCTTCTCGTTAGAACTGGAGAGACTTGGACCTTTTGGACAGTAAGAGAAACACTGATTCCAGCACCAAGCTCCATGATTAACCCCTGAGTGCCAAGGGCTCAGGGAAATCTGACGCTCTTACCAACTCTTTGGGAGAAAATGGATGTATTTTCCTGCTTTCCGGGTTTTCTGCCTGTGAACCAAGTTGTCGCTGTGAGGAGGCAGGAGCCGGCAGGCTGGCCACCAGGTGGGGGAAGGCGGCCCCCTGCCCTCGGCCGGGTCTGTGCCCCCTTCCCACAGGTGGGTCTCAGGGTCACGGTGATACTGTCAAGATGGAACACCTTAATTTCAGAGTTGCCCCCTGGACCTTTGGTTGAACTTCAGAAGTATTTTTAGCCTTTTTTGACTTTTTATTTCCTTTTGCAACCTAGACATTTCCACAAGCAAACTGACCCCACCAAGACACCAGCAACCCAGAATATTCCTCTGAGCTCAAACTCTAGTCCTTAGGGCTGCAGTACGTGAAGCACAGGGACCCTTTCAGTGCGTTTCAGACAATAAAGCCAGCTCAAGTGACTGTGCTGTGGCCCAGCTCACAGTGCTATCCTGTTACACACTATTGAGGAAGCTTCCAGACCGGGAGCACGTCGCTGAGGAAAAGCAGACTTGGGGAGGGGAGGGAGGAGAGAGAGTGTGGTTAGTGGTGGAAAGGAAATCAAATCGGTGTATTATACACCTATATAATAGGCCCACGCCTATTATCTCCTGAAATAGGAGTCTTTCTCTCCTCAAATAGAGAATGTCACGTATTGAAATTCCAGGAAGGTAATGTTTTTTCCTCATAGGCAGTGAACTGTGTTCCACTTGGGTTTTTTCTCTGGTAATTTAAACCAGTGGACAACTTGACAGAATGCGAGATGGAAAGGATTCAAATGAAACTCCCAGAGCATGAGTGTGGGAGAGAGAGAGGTGGAGGGTGCAGGGTGGAGAGAGTCTGCTCCCCACTTGTGTTGTTTAACTAAAAGTCTGCATGGCAGCTTATGTAAATGAGTTTGTGGTGGCCCCTGCTCCCCCAGCTCAGGGACATTTAAAATCTGTGGAGGTCAGCATCCCCTCTCTGAAGGTGCTCTGGGCCAGGCAGCCCACCTATATGATTCCCCCCGCTTCACCCATCCAGACCCTCCTGGCAGGTGCTGAGGCTGCCTTCACTCAGGCCCCAGAGCCGAGAGCCCCCTCCTTATCCTAGGCCGTGCTTCCCTCACTTTCTGCCTTCCAGCCACACTGGCCTTCAGGCATCCTATCTGCCCTGGAACCCTCTGCCTTTCTCTCTTTCAAGGATCGCTCCTAACTTCCCTTCTTGTTGTTCAGATAACACTTCCTCAGGGAAGGTTCCCTCAGCTTCAGGGTAGGCCTCTCTCCCTGACCTTTAGTGTCCTCAGGATTTAAAAACAAAATGCGAATGCCTGTGACAGCTGTTCCCTGTGCGGCCACTTTCCCTGAGTTCATTCAGTAAGGGATGTACTTTATTCCACCCATTTTGCAGGTGTGGAGACTGAGGCTTGGAGAAATGAGGACACTGGCCTAAGTTTACCTAGGCTATGGCTGGTAAGGGATAGGGCCAGGATTCAAAGCAGGCCCTGAGTGCCTGACCACCAGCCGAGGTGGCTTCTGAGTCCATAAAGATTCTCATCAGATCAGATCAGCAGTCAGTAATTGTATTCTTTCTGTCTGTC
>NW_020173971.1:358178-374458 GCF_003031525.2 Neophocaena asiaeorientalis asiaeorientalis | reverse complement strand
GTTGTGCCTTCACTCAGGCCCCAGAACAGGGTTCCCCATAATAAGGCTGCCCCCCACACTGTTTTTACTTTTTTACTTCCCCTTGTTTTTGCCTACAAACGATGTGTTTCTTTTCCTGCCAGGCTGCTCTCCCGGGGCTTGGTTCCAGATCTTTCAGGGAGATAAACATGGCCCTTGTCCCAAGTGCGGAGCATTCTAATCTGTCCAGCCAGCTGACCTTGCGCATGGGCCTGGCCCACCCCAGCACCGCTGGCCACTGGGGTTCCGGGAAAAGCCTGTGGGTGGAGAGGCTGGTCACGTGCTGGGCTGTGCAGAGTTGGGGAGGCCCTTCACCCAGGGTATTCTCCCATCTATCCTGGGCCAGAGCGGTCTCCGCTACAGTGAGCTTGCCTGGGAGTTTCGGGCATCGCTGTTGGGGAGCCCCTGGGAGCCCCAGGCTTTGGCCAGCCTTCGGTGTACGTTGCTTGGAGGGACGTTCCTGGTCTGGGTGGCCTTCCTTGACATGCCCACCTGGAGTGGAAGGGAAGCCATCTGTTTTCCCCTTTCTGCTGGATATGCCTCTCCCCAGGGAGGAGCAGCAAGGCTGGGTAGGGCGGTGAGGGGCCGAGGCCGAGGAAGCACACAGACCCCCAGCCCTGCCTTTCTCTGGCCTGGAGTCTGCGGGTACACAGTGTACCCCTCTGCCCCGCGCTTGTGGACCACTGGCTGACTACTTCCCCAGAAGGAACACAAGGTTATTACCCTCCTGAGTCTGAATCCCTGTCAGGAAGACATCAGACAACAGGCTGGAGGGAGGAATCCCCCGTGCAGGCCACAGCTGGGCCTTCTCCTGGGGCTCAGGTCTGTGTCCACCCTCTCGGCCTCTTCTCTCTCTCTTTTTTTTTTTTTTTTTTTTGCTGTATGCGGGCCTCTCACTGTTGTGGCCTCTCCCGTTGCGGAGCACAGGCTCCGGACGCGCAGGCTTAGCGGCCATGGCTCACGGGCCCAGCCGCCCCGCGGCATGTGGGATCTTCCCGGACCGGGGCACGAACCCGCGTCCCCTGCATCGGCAGGCGGACTCTCAACCACTGCGCCACCAGGGAAGCCCTCGGCCTCTTCTCTTGAAGGACATTTGGGCATCCAGCCCAAGGCCAGGTACATGGTAAGAGTTGGAGTTAGCTAGTAGCTTTCTATGACTTGGGGAGCATTTTCAGATTGTGAGGTTCTCACCACCTGCCTGGGTCCGAGGGAGGAGACTCTCCGAGGGCAGGCTGGCTGGCCCACCCCTCCTCCCATCGTGGTCAGCAGGATCCTGAGGCTGAGCCTCATCTTTCTAGATCCCAAACCCTGACATTTACAGTGCGCCTGGGATACCGGCCCATCTCTACAAACTAGGCTTAGAAGTAGGTCGTCTATAATTCCTCAAGGAGAATTCAGCCATCTTTTTGCTCAAAAGGTCTGATCATTTTCAACGCTGTCATTCAAAGAACTTTTAAATTCATTTATTCAACAATTTTTTTTTTATCACAAGTCGTCAACAGCACTTTATTTTGTTCGAATGCTTCTTGTTGGCAGCTGCCACCTGTCCAGCGATTCTGTCCAGATCTCTCTGTCCCTGAGGTGTCAGTTTGTAGTCCCCATCTTGGTCCTTTCCCACCTTTTTCAGCCCCTCCAGGGCTTGGAGAACCCGACAGACCATGCTCTTGGAGCCTCTGCTGAAGTGGCTGGGCATGACACCGTTTCCCTGACACCGACCATAGATCTTGGTCACGGAGCCCCCGCCCCAGCCCCGGGGCTGCCCCAGAGATACAGGTGCCTTACTGTGGAAGCAGCTCGTGTGTAGAACCCGTTCTTATCGTAGGGAGTGAGTTCTTTATGCTTGGCCGGCTTGACAGTGTCTACCCGTTCAGGGGCTTTCAACTTCCTGGACTTTCTGAGGAAGGCTGCCAGGGCTCTGACGAACTCCCGCTGGTTCACGTCCTTTACAGTAACTCCAGGCATCGTGCAGCCTGCGAGCTGCCAGCCAGGGGAAAAGGCCATTCAACAAATATTTACCGAGCATCCAATAAGTGCCAGGCACTGGGGACACAGGGGAGCCAAAGCAGCCCTAGTCTCTACCCTCAAAGAGCTTCCTTCCAGTGGGGGAGACCCCTACCAGTCACATAACGTCATGGACAAACGTGACAGTGACGAGGGGTAGGAAGGAGAGGTGCGTGGTGCTGAAATAGGCTTGGAGGAGGGACACGATCTGAAATCAGAAGGATGAACGCAAGTTAAGGAGCTGAGAAGGGACGGGAAGAGCGTTGCAGACAGAGGGAACCAGCATTTCCGCGAAGCCCTGCAGCCGGAGGGAGCAGGTGAGCACACACGCCTGAAAGGACATGGGGGTCAGGGCTGAAGCCTGGGAGGGGTGTGGGCAGGTCAGACCACACAGGCCTTGAAGGTCACCTTAACCAGCCTTGCTTTGTCCCCAAAGTAGCAGGAAGCTATTTAAGAGTTTTAGCAGGGGGCGCGACAGGGTCAGATTTGCATTGCCAGAAGATCGCTCTGGCTACAGAGTGTATTGGGGTGGGGGGGGCAGAGCAGGAGTGAGTGGACCGGCTGTAGTCCAGGGAGAGACGGGCACCTGGGCACCTGGGCGGGGTGGTGGTGGTGGAGAAGGATTGGGGATATAAGTTGGGAGGTAGAGCTGCTGGAACTTGCCGAGAGATTGGATGTGGATGAAACAGAGGAGGGGGCTTTCAAGGACATCGCCCGGGTTTTTGGCTTGGCAGATGGAAGGTGGCTACCGCCAGCTACAGTGAGAGGGAACCCAGAGGAAGACAAAGTTTAGGGAGACAAGTGCAATTTCAGATGCACTGGAGGAGGTGTTGAGACATTGAGGAACTATCGACTTGGCCGGTGGGTGCCTGGGTCTGGAGCTCAGAGGAGGTCTGGGTTAGAGATGCTCATGTCTGTCATCTGTCCAGAGGTGGCAGTGGGAGCCATGTGCACAGAAAGGACAGCCCCGTTTGGACACCAGTTCTTCGGCAGCCAGTGTTTCTCCCACAGCCCAGCCAGCTTTCTTTACCCTGTTTCACATGTTCGCCAGGCCCCCGGCCCTCAGATGCCCATGGGTTTCTGAGTTTCCGGATTCACCTTTGTCTCCAGGGCTTCTTGGCCACTGGGAAGTCACAGCTCAGCTGCTGAGTGCATTTGCGCAGTTCTGGTGCTGCGAGGTGTCTGACTCACTGTTGGAGCTGGATCACAGGGAAGACTCTAGGCGGACTCTCAACCACTGTGCCACCAGGGAAGCCCTGTCCATATTTTTTAAATGTATAATTATTTTGTTTTGGGGTAGATAGTACATGCATTTGGTAAAAAGAATTTTTTTTTTCAACATGCAAAAGCATATTCAGTGAAAGTTTGTTTCCTCTTTGCTGTCTTTTGAGAACATACCTTTATGTGATTGGGGCAGCAGGAAAATGTTTATTTATCATATAAATGTTCCAGAGACGGAACAGTAATAGAGCACTGAAAAATTTGAAGACTGGGCGTTTGTTCTTAAGAGTGTGTGCCCTGGGGGAGCTTGATATATTTTCTTTCCGCCCTGACTTTCTCAGTTAGTTGGGATTATGTTAGGCTTTATATAATAGAAAATTCAAAATAACAATGGATTAAACAATATAGAAGTTTATTTTCCTGTCCTACAAAGGAAGTTTGGGAGTAAGCAGTGCAGGCCTGGGCTGGTGGCTCCATGGTGAATGCAAGATCCTTCCATCATCTCTGATTTCCATCCTCAAGATCACTTCATGGTCCAAAATGGCTACCAGAGTCCAGCCATCATGTCTGAGTCCCAGGAGGCATGAAAAGAAAGGGGAAGGGCAAAAGGGTGTGCTTCCCAGCTGAGTCAGGGCTCTCTACATAGTCTTCCACACACATGCAGGACCCATGTACTCTTGTGTAGGTTGTTCACTGGACAAGGATGCCATTCATATCATCAACATCATGGATTTATATTTTATTTACAAGTGCTTTCTAGCATATGGCAAAGCAGTATATTAGGTTCATCTTGTGATGGTATTTTGAGGAATGGATGCCTTTTCCTAATTCACACAAAGGTACTGTCTGGATCACAGATGGCTCTGCCTCAAATACACTTCCAGCTCTTTGTCAGCACCTAATCACCCTGTCATACTGAGCTGCAAAGAGGGCCAAGAAATGTAGTGTTTAGCTGCGCTTCTCCAACTAAAATAAAAATTCCAGTGCTGAGAACGAAGAGGAAAACATAGCTGGCAGTCTGCCACACTATCAGTCTCAGGGCGTATTTGCTGAAGCAGCCTAATCACTAAGGGCAGCTGGGGTGGAATGTTGGTTTTGAGTAATCTCTTGCCCTGGCCACCTTTTTCTCATGCAACCATGAAATACTCACCTCCCAAGTATATTTCCTTTCCTCACTCCCCTTGGCATCTAATTTACAGAAGGGTCATCTGAATTGCAAACACAATTTCTAAGTTAAACTCCTGAGTCAGCTTCAACATGATGAAGTAACAATTCATAAAAGAGATAAGGTAGGGACTCCTTTCAGCTAATATAGAAATTAAATGACTGCACTCCAAAGTTTGTAATCGTCAGCTCTACACTGAACATGGATGTAGATTCTTGTGGTTCTTTGCTTACACCATGCACTTTCTTACTTCCGTGCCTTTGCACATGCTCTCTTTTCTCCCTAGATTTATCCCCATTCCACCATTATTTTCTGCCTGGTAAACTCCTATTCATCCTTAAAAACCCTACTCAGTGACCCCCTCCTCTGTGAAACCTTTGTGGCAGACTTACCACTCTAACTTTGCACACTTCTCTTCCATCTGTGCAGATATATTGTATCTATCATTAGAAAGGTGTTATTTGTTCATCTGTTTGTCGGTCCTACTAGAGCATGCACTTCAGCAGGTACAGGACTGTGTCTTGTTCCTTGTGCCTGCAAAGACCCCAGCTCATAGTCATAGGTAGCGTCTACTAAACCGCCCTTTGATCCAAAAGCAAGTTTATACTTCCTTTTCCAGCACCAATACAAATCTCTTATTTACTTTAAAAGAACAAAATGACTTCTTGATACTTTACATATTCAAATTACAAGAAAAGAATTTTCACTTGAACTTTCAGTATCAATCTAAAACTGAATTGTGGGCTTCCCTGGTGGCGCAGTGGTTAAGAATCCGCCTGCCAATGCAGGGGACACAGGTTCGAGCCCTGGTCCGGGAAGATCCCACATGCCATAGAACAGCTAAGCCCGTGCGCCACAACTACTGAGCCTCCACTCTAGAGCCCACGTGCCACAGCTATTGAGCCCGTGCGCCTAGAGCCCATGCTCCACAACAAGAGTAGCCCCTGCTTGTCGCAATTAGAGGAAGCCTGTGCACAGCAACAAAGACCCAACACAGCCAAAAATAAATAAGATAAAGGAATCGTATGTTTTTCTTTTTAATTCCATCGGTATTTTTATTTATTTATTTATTAATTATTTTTGGCTGCGTTGGGTCTTCGTTGCTGCAGGCGGGCTTTCTCTAGTTGCGGCAAGCGGGGGCTACTCTTCATTTTGGTGTGCGGGCTTCTCACTACAGTGGCTTCTCTCGTTGTGGAGCATGGGCTCTAGGTGTGTGGGCTTCAGTAGTTGTGGCATGTGAGCTCAGTAGTTGTGGCTCGTGGGCTCTGGAGCACAGGCTCAGTAGTTGTGGTGCACGGGCTTGGACCAGGGCTCGAACCCATGTCCCCTGCATTGGCAGGTGGATTCTTAACCACTGTGCCACCAGGGAAGTCCCAATCGTATGCTTTAAAACTTGTGTTTTTGCCCCAAGCATAACAGAAATACTATACATTCAGTGAAATTATTAGACTGGGTTTCCTTTTAGCAATCCTAGAGAACTAAGCACCCTTTTTACTTGATCTCCTATAGTTAAAATTGTCCTTTTAGAGTAAGACCCAGAAAGACAAAAGAAAAGTAAAATAATAAATTGCTCTATTTGCATCTTTTAAGGGTAAAGGTCACCATATTGCACAACTGACTTCTTCAACTTGAACTAATTCCTAATTTTTTCCCAAGTTTCAGAAGCGCATGCTCAAAGCTTCAGTATAGAATGTGGGGACTTAAACTTCATATAATCCCATTTCTTATGAGTAGTCAACTGCTGCTCAGATTTACCTCTCAGCTCAACATTTTAGAACTAAATGACCACTGTCCTCCAGTTACTGTGTCTTTAAAAAAATTAGGCTAGTTTACAACAAAAGCTGCATTTTCCTTACTAGACAAACTACTCATTTTTTAAGGAAGGGTACTGTGGCTCCAAGAAAAAAATGCTTTCATTCTGAAAGGCTACCACCCGCTCTCCAATTCTCTCAGCAAAGTATTTTGCCAGTATTCTGGAAAAGTGCATTACAAACAAAACAAAACAACCTAATCAGATAAAATATATTTTCTGAACTTTTCAAGTAGATGAATTAACCTCGAGTTTCGGGTGCTAGCATAATAAAGCAGGCACTCTCGTTTTGCATTGTATTACTTCTGAATTTTTCATGGTGTCTCCTAAATATTGATGTTTTGAAGTAGATAGAATATTTTCTACACCAGCAGGAGCTGACCACACAGAAGAGATAAATATAGCTTTCCTTGGAAACGGTGAGGCTTAGTAAACAGAATTCTGCTCCCTTACACTGAGAATGTAACTTCTCAGAAGAGTGGGGACTACCCAGGTGCACGGACTGCAAAACACTGGTAGCCAAGATGTACGTGACCTTGTGCTTTCCTTATCCTTCAAGTCCGTCCTTGGTGAGGGCACATGGGGAGGCCAGCAGATGCCCACGCCATGCACTTTCCTCCTCCCAGCCTGCTTATCCCTAAGTCATCTAATAGGGATAGGGTCCTCTGGGGTCTCTTCCTGCATGAAGATTCGGCACAGTAATAAGGGCTTTGGGGGAAGGGGAAGGAAGTCTGTGAGATCGGCGTTATCCCCATTTTACAGAGGGGGCCACAGATACTCAGAGCAGTTTGGTAACTTGTCCAAAGCCCCTCAGCTGGTAAATGGCAGAGCTCAAATGGTAGTTCAGGGCTTTGAACTACTCAAACAGGGAAGCAAGCTAGAAGATCCTTTACTGTAAACTCCAGAATGTTCCCGGTTCTTAAAGTCAAAGGTAGTCCAAGTTGCTGTTGGTGGGGCGATGTCTCATGGAACAGGGGTTCTACCAGGAAAGCCAGGCTGGCTCTTCACATGGGAACACCCAAGTGGGCCACCAGGCTTCCCCAAACTCACAGGGTGTTTGCATTTCCTCGATGTATGGCAGGACGGGGTGACACCTTGTTCCCAGGGACCAAGTGACTAGGTCTGCCCTCTAATGTCCCACCCTCCTCCAGGAATCAGGCTTACCTGCGGCTGACTTCTGAGTCAGTAGTTCTCACTGAGTGGAGAATCAGAGCCCGGGTGGGGTGCCACAGTTGAGGGGCAGCATACAGGCTTATAGGGAGGCCTGCGACCGTGGTCACCCCACACTCGTGACAGCTCAGTGCACCCCTGCATTGTTAAGTCACACGTCCCAGTCTTGCTCTTGAGGCCTCTCTTTTCTGGGCTACATACGGACCTGTCCCCTGTCTGCACACTGTATTCACTGGGGAGTTTACAAAATAGCGCTTGGGCTCCAGCCCCCATACCAAAGGAAAGTGCTATCCTCCAGTCTCTTACTACAGATTCGGTTTGCTTGTCTATGTCCTTTATATAAGTGGAGTCATGCGGTGTGTGCTCTTCTGTGTCTGGCATCTTTGGCCCAGCACTGTTTGTGGGATTGATCCCTGTCACTGTGTGTAGTTACAGATCGTCTGTTCTCATTGTATGGTGTTCCCTTGTGTCAAGAGACCATCATCTGTGGTGGTAGGACATCTGGATTGTTTCTAGTTTTTGGCTTCTACAGATCGGATCGGATCGTGCTGTCATTTGTGACTTTTGGTAAACACGTGGACACATCTTGGTTGGATCTATACCTAGGAATGAGTTGGTGAGTCACAGCGTTTGTATCTGCCCAGTTTTAGGAGATTCTGCCAAACGGTCTTCCAGAGGGATTGTACGAAAGTCTCCTGTTACATTTTGATTCATCCTAGTTTATCTCTAGCACTGTTACCTCAATTCCAGTTTTGAGGGGACCCTCCACAGACCCTTCCATCTTAAAGGTCAACGTCTTACCTGAGTCCAGTGGTAAGACTGAGGCCCACCAGCCAGAGGTGGGCCTGAAACCCCAGCCCTGCAGCTTCAAGTGTGTGCCTGCACTGACACTGAGCGCCTCCGTGGGCAGAGCCCCGTGCTTGGAGCCACGGGGAAGACAGAAGAAACAGAAGATCGCATTCTAGCTGGAGGGGGCAGAGGGGTTGGGGGAAGATAGGAAAGACTCCTGCAAGGAAGGTGACTTGGAAGGCATCTCCCCAGCTTCCTTCCAAGCTCTCAGCAGTCCCCCTGCCCCAGGCAGGCCTGAGCTAGCTCATAACCCCTGGTGACCTTGAGCAGAGCCATGTGGTCTCCCTGAGCCTCCGCCAGCTCGCTTTGTCACGACGGGCTTGGCTATTACAGTATTCAGTTCTGTGGGGTTGTGGGTCTGGCTGTCATTATTAGAATCCTGCCACATTTCCCCTCCAACCCCACCCCCTTTACTGGCTGTGATCTCAGACGAGTTACACAACCTTGGTTTTCTCATCTGTAAAGTGGGATTGTTGTGAGGATTAATGGGTCAAATGATACAAAGTGCTCACAGCAGTGTCCAAGGAAGCCCTCCCTAAGATGCCTGTTACCCTCAGGCCTTGAGCCCACTGGGGTGAGAGTTCAGGGGCAAACATAAATACACACTGCCATGGGGTCAAGGGCAGCTCACGGACAAGAGATTTTGCGGGCTCCTGAGGGAGGAAGAGCAGGGTTCTGATGGGGGAAATGGAGGGTTGTCCCAGGATTTGGAGGTCTGTTTGTGGGGGACAGAGAAACTGCCTTGTATGGCTCCAGGCTCCAGAGTCGGGGTGCCTCCTGGGGCTGGCTAGGAGTTTAGCCTGTAGCTTGCAGGCTGTGAGGACAGATTATGGAATTTCTCCTCCCTGGGAAAAGAGGGTTGGTAAAACGTGATAGTTAGGCTGCTGAGGCTTTCACAGGCCTGGCTGTGGGGGCAGCAGGCCCCCCTGGAACTGTAGCATTTTCTTCAAATTTCTAACTGGGATCTTGGACACCATGGATGTGGAGTCATGGGTCCACCCTTCCCCCTGAGGGTTACAACCAGGAGGGCAGCTTGGGGAATCCAGCTTTCTGCACGGGACCAACTTACCAGTCTGTGTGCAGAGAGAGGCTCTGGGATTGTCTGCTCACCTTGGAGATGGAATTTTCTCTTTGCTTCTTGATCCTATAGAAGGGCCACAGTCCCTCCCACCTCGGTCAGGCCCAAGTGTTTATTCAACAGCTGTTGGTGAGATTCCTGCATCTGCCAGAACTGGGCTCGGTGCTCACTGGGATACCTTGGGGAGCAAGACAGATAGCCAGCCTTCTTAGACTTTATAATTCAGTCTAGAGCAAAGGTTCTCAGAGTGTGGTCCCCAGACTACCAGCAGCAGCATTACCTGGGAACTAGTTAGAAATGCAGATTCTCCGGCCATACCCCAGATCCCTTGAATCGTTTAACAGCTTCTCAGGTGATTCTAACACATCCTGAAGTTGGAACCGCTGATCTGCAGCATGGGTTCTGCACTGAGGGCAATTTCCCTCCCAGGGAACATTTGGCCATATCTGGAGATATGTTTGGTTGTCACACGGGGCGTGGTGGAGTGGGGGTGGGGGTAGGGGAGGAGGTGGAGCTGGTATAACTGGGTAGAGGTCAAGGATGCTGTTAAACACCCTACAATGCACAGGACAGGCCTCATAACAAAGAACTATCTGGTCCAAAATGTCAGTTGTGCTGAGGTTGAGAAGCCCTGCCCTAGAGCAGTTACAGTAGAGGGCAGCGAGGGCAGTGGTCCTTTTCTCCCTTTGCTCCAGATGTGTTGCTCCCTGGCCACATGACCTGGGGTGAGTCACGGCCACCCCTGGCCTCAGTTTCCCCAGCTATGAAGTGAGGGGGGTGAACTCACGTTGCTGAGTTCCTCTTTAGCTTGGAGGTTCAGTGGTTCCAACCTAGCAACTGGCCAACCCAGGGAGGTTGGGCTGATGCAGCCCTACTCTTCATCTCAGGTGCCAACTGGCCTAGAGAGGCCTTGGGGGAGGGGAGGCAGGTAAGGGCTGTGTCATCTGCCTAGTGCTACCGCCTCCGCAACCCAGGCTGCGGCAGCCAGAGTCCAGCTGGCCTTGGGTTTCCCGGTGAATGGTGCTTCTCCCCACTGGGGGACATGGGGAGTCCAACCCCAAGGAGCCCGCCCTGGGGAGGAGAGTCACCAGCTGGCTCCACGCCCTGGCCTGCACTGTGCAGGGAGCTGGGCAGGCAGAGCGGCGCCTTCCCTCCTGAGCCTCAAACTTACACTTTCCTCATACTCTAAGTAAACCAGCAGTCCTGGCCAAGGAGGGCCGGAGGCCTGAGGGCAGCCGCGGCACCCGGGTAGCCGTCCCGCCGGCGCCCGGCACGCCCAGGCTCTTCACGCCCCGGGGGTGGGCGTCTCGGCTCTCCCTCCCTACCGGGGAGCGTGGGGGCGGAGTTAAACCTAAGGACGCAGGGGGCCCCTGAACTCTGATTGGTCGGACTCTGAGGCCCCGCCTCTTCTCGGAGCTCGCTGACCTCCTTCGTCATGGACCCGCAGCTCCTGTGCACCAGCAAGGGGAAGGTCTTGTTCATTATTTAATTTTTCGGAAAAAAAATGTGCAGGCCTGAGAGACCCACTCGGGTAGACGGCCGCGGCCCGCGTGCAGTCGTGGCTCCTGTGCTCTGAGGGTCCCAAAGAGCAGGTATGAAGGCTTGAGGCTGAAAACATGCTGAAGGGAGACAAGATGGAACGGGGGCGGGGTTGCAGGAGCAACATGCCCAATGACAGACAGGGAATGAATGCTTTGACTACAAATTCTAATCCTCACAAGTGCGATGCGATTTGGGGCAAGTCCCTTGCCTGCTCTGACTCTTACCTTAAGTGAAAAGGAAAGTCAAGTCCAATGAATTTTGACTCCTTAGTGGGTGGATTTGTATGGGCCATGGTTTATCACATCCCTGGAAAACCCACCGGCAGACAGTCAATACCTGTTACACCTGGCTAACCTAGAGCGCCTTACTTCGTGTGCGTTTAGTACCCGGTATTAAATAAAGGGCGGTTAATAGGTGGCCGATTAACACACTGCAGTAAAGCTCGCTTTGTAATCTGAGATCAGTGGCTCTAAAGCGCCCTCCTTGAACCAAGGACTAATATTCTTATTATCTTAATTAGGATGCAAGAGAAAGGGCTTTAAACTTTTTCCTTGAATCTGTTATGTTGCCCTGGGCTGTGGCCCATCATGGTGCCCCTTGTCCTGGTTCCCTGAATTTAGATGCAGTGTTTGAACACTGATCATTTCAACATTCTCTCTCGTGGTTCTGTTTGCTGTCGAAGTCCGGGGACATAACTACGCTACACACACATCAGATAGAGCCCGCGAGCCACAACTACTGAAGCCCGCACGCCTAGAGCCTGTGCTTCGCATCAAGAGAAGCCACCTCCATGAGAAGCCCATGCACCTCAACAAAGTGTAGCCCCCGCTCAGTGCAACTAGATAAAGCCCACGCGCAGCAACGAAGATCCAATGCAGCCAAAAAAACCCCTAAAAAACAAATAAATTAAAAATTTAAAAAAGGCAGTGGGGAGTGAGGGTGGCACCTGCAGCCGCCCCACCTCTCCTGCAGGCCCCTAACTCCACAGCTCTGCTTCCCTGGCTGCTTCCCAAGGAGCTGATCAAAGGGTGAGAGCTCAGAGCTCATGTGGACAAGTGAAAGCACTGGGATAATTCTATGCAGAAAAGGGAAAGTTGGGCATTTATATCCCAGCAGCAAGTGACAACTGTGCTCTTGGCCTCTCTGTGCTTGACAACATCCTGCAAAATTTATCATATTTGCTTCTACCGTGTATGCTGATTTCACAGATATTGGCAAAGTGCCTTTCTGGGCAGGCATTATGCTGGGCACTGGGGTCAGGGCAGGGACCAGGATAGACACAGTCCTTGCCTTCCCAGCTCCAGACTGTTGTGTCATGACCCTCCCACTGGGTGAACTGTGTCCATCTGCTCCTGCTGCTGGGGGCAGCTGTGCTCTCTGCCTTCTGCCTTTTCCCACACGCGCCCCAGTGCCCCACAATCCCTAAGCCTAGTCCTGCCTTTGAATACCACAGAGACTAGCAGCTGGCTTTTCTCCCTGTTCTCAAAGGGTAGGATTTCCTGGGAGGGACAGAGCGTCTCTCTGTGGGAGGCGGGAGAAGCCTGTGCCTGCTTTCTTTTCTTGGCAGGAGCAAACCTCAGAGCCTCAGCAAGCCCCCAGCAGAGTCCTGTAGCAGATAGAGGGCACCCTAGGGTGGGTTTGCTAACAGCGTCCTCCTCCTGCCCCAGTTTTCCAAGGGAGAGTCCGGATGGGCCTGGGAAGTGGATCTGCTGAGGCCTCACCTGAGATCCATGCTTTCTCCTCCGGTTGGGTCCTGACTGCCCTGCATCCAGCAGACCCTCTGCTGGCTCAGGCCCGAGGACGGTGCCCGTATTCACGCACATTTCTCTGAATGTGAACCTTCGGGGGGTTACTTCCCCTGGGAATGTGCAAGATGAGGAGCTAGATAATAATGCTGGGCCAGTGTCAGCCTGGTATTGGTTTGCAGGAACTAAGTTCTTTCTTCCTCTTCTGAGAAAAAAGCAGGGGAATCAGACTAATGAGTGTTAAAAGAGCTGAGTTGATATGAAATGTAATAGGCAAGTCTATAGAGGCAGAAGGTAGATTAGTGGTTGCTTGGGGCCTTGGGTGGTGTGAGGGACAAAGCAGGGTGATAGCTAAAGGGTACAGGGTTCCTCTTTGTGGTGGTGAAAATGTTCTAAAATTGTGGTCATGGTTGCACATATCTGTGAATATACTAAAAACCACCGGGTTGTACACCTTAAACAAGTGAATTACATGGTATATGAATTATATCTCAATAAAGCTGTTGACAACCAACTGAGATATATAGCCATGTTTGGGCCACTGAACACTCCCCCACCCCGAATGAACTTAACTTCCCAGCTCTTCACACCTCCCCTCTTACCCCTATGGGTACCCTGAGGACAGACCCCCCCTCAGAGAGAGACAGCAAGGGGCAAGCATGGCTCTATCTCCTCTCCTGAGCCCACCACTCAGAGAAGTCCCTGCGCCTCCCGTTGGGGAAGGTGTCACGGGGGTGGAGAGAAGCTTCTCCGAAGCGTCTGGAGCCAGAGGCCCCTCAGAGAACCATGAGGCCTCAGAAATGCAGGCCCACCACCCAGGGCTGTGCGGAAGCCAACACAGCTTCACCTTTTCCAAATTTGACTCATGAATTTCATAGCTCAGTAGGATTATGGGTGATTTTTGTGTCTTTTTCTGTTGTTTTCCAATTTTTCCATACTATGCTTATAATATTATTTTTTTCAGGTCAAAAGTACCTAAAGTCGAGGGTTGGGTGGGAAAGAAGTCGGGGATCTGGCGTTTCCGGCCAGAGGTCAAGGTGGATTCTATCCCCCTTGCAGGAGTCATGTGGCTGGAAATACTCCTCGCCTTAGTGCTGGGCTTTGTCATCTACTGGTTCGTCTCCAAGGACAAGGAGGAAACTTTGCCACTTGAAGATGGATGGTGGGGGCCCGGGGTGAGGCCCACAGCTGGGGAGGACGAGAGCATCCGCCCATTCAAGGTGGAAACATCAGACGAGGAGATCAATGTAAGGCACCTCTTTCCAGATGAGGGAGCAGTGGGGAGGACGGGGAGGTCCCTTCTGGGGCTGCGCCTCAGGCTGGGGCTGGGATGGGGAGGGGCTTGGGAAGTGCTCCTCTTGTGGGGGGGTGTTTTTTCGCCTACTCTTCTCCCACTGGGCTTTCCTGCTCTGCCCATCCATCCCTTCTGCTCCTTCCCTCCCCTGTTTCCGCCTTCCCCTTCCCAAGGCCCGAGCAGTACCCAGGCCGGCAAGTGGGTGCCAGCCGGACCCAAGGGTCACAGAAAGCAGCTGGTTTTGCCTCCTTGGTGCCCCACCTGAAACCCTGGGAGTGAGCTTGTCGGCTCAGGGCCTGGGTGGAGATCGTGAGTGAGAAGCAAGGCCGTGGTGACATAAATGCTGCTGCACAGAGAACCTGGCACAGGGCCAGCCGTGGCCAGGCATCTACTGTGTGTCAGCCCCCTTGTAGTCACATGCAGTCCCTGCGGTCATGCAGAAAGTGAAGCTCAGAGAGGCAAAGCAACTGACCCAAGGCGACCGAGATAATAAGCAGAGGGTTTAAACTCAGATCTGTCTAACTCCAAAGCCTAGGCCCGTCCTCTGCACAGGGCTGGAATCAGGATGGATGGACATGATCATGGGGTGGGCTGATCTGAGAGCGAGGCTTGAGCAGGGCCAGGAGGGTGGGTGGGACCTGCAATGTCCCTACTCATCCTTTTTTCATTTTGTGGGTGTGGGAGCACCTACTGTGTGCAGGCCCTGTGCTGGGTGCTTAGAAGAAGAGGGAGAGCCTTCCCTCAAAGAGCTCCTAGTCCAGCAGTTGAGAAATGTGGACAGAGAAACGTTAATGATTAATAGAGATAAATGCGGTAAGAGATGCCGATAAAAAGTCATGGGAGCGCTCAGGAGGATGGGATTAAAGAGCGGAGACAGCTGTACCCAAGAGAAGCCAGACTGAGGCTCCCTTGGTAGCACTTGACGAGGTGTCGTTATTGAGGACAGAGGCTGAGCCCTGTCGATACCTCCTTTAGTGGGTTCCTAGGCCCAGCGTCTGACATTCCTAAAATCTGTGTGGAGGTTACTGCAGTGCTTGGGAGGACACTCTGGGAAGGGTAACACTTGAGAGGCTCCGTGGACCAACTTGAACTTCCCCAGCTGGAGCTGCTCTTTCAGCTTGAGGCACGCCTGCCCGTGAGACTTGTACCTTCTCTCCGGGTCTGTCATTTTTATCCTAACTGAGTTAGGATATACTGTATCGTTCAGTGCTGCGTATCAGAGTCAGCAAATCCATCCTGCCACCTGTTGTTTTTTTTAATTAATTAATTAATTTATTTATTTATGGCTGTGTTGGGTCTTCGTTTCTGTGCGAGGGCTTTCTCTAGTTGTGGCAAGTGGGGGCCACTCTTCATCGTGGTGCGCGGGCCTCTTACTATCGCGGCCTCTGTTGTTGCAGAGCACAGGCTCCAGATGCACAGGCTCAGCGGCCATGGCTCACGGGCCCAGTTGCTCCGCGGCATGTGGGATCCTCCCAGACCAGGGCTCGAATCCGTGTCCCCTGCATCAGCAGGCAGATTCTCAACCACTGTGCCACCAGGGAAGCCCCACCTGTTTTTTTTTTTAATTTAATTTTTATTTTATATCGGAGTATAGTTGATTTACAAGATTGTGTTAGTTTCAGGTGTACAGCAGAGTGATTCAGTTATACATAGACATATATCCATTTTTTGTCAGATTTTTTTCCCACATAGGTTATTGCAGAATATTGAGTAGAGTTCCCTGTGCTATACAGTAGGTCCTTGTTGATTATCTGTTTTATATGTAGTCTGCCACCTGCTTTTGTACAGCTCCCATGCTAAGAATAGTTTTTACACTTTAAATGGTTGGAAAAAAATCAAAAGAAGAATAATACTTTGCGACATGTGGAAATTACGTGACATCGAATTTCAGTGTCCATAAATAAAGTTTTTTTGGAGCACAGCCATGCCCATTTGTCCGTGTACCATCCACGGCTGTCTCCACACTACAAGGGCAGAGTGGAGTAGCTGCAGCTCAAAAAGCCTAAGATATTTATGATCTGGCCCTTTACAGAAAAGTTTGCCAACCCTTGCTGTATATAAGCCTCGATAAATTAAAGATCTGTATTGTTCATACATTTAAAAACTGAAAGATGAGAAGTCATCCTGAAGTCGAAAGTGAAGAACATATGTTTGGGGAACAGCCACCGCTGTGGGAAGCCAGGAGGTTTCTTCTGGGATAAACCTAACAACCCAGAGCACAAGTGTGCAGACCAGGAGTCTCCTCACCTTGTCTGGTGAAACTTTGCTTTGCCTCTGCTATACATATTATATATAATATACATTAATATAATTATATAATATATATCATATGTTATCATATATATTAACTATATTAATATATATAATTAATATATAATATATTACAT
>NW_020173971.1:315396-358022 GCF_003031525.2 Neophocaena asiaeorientalis asiaeorientalis | reverse complement strand
ATATAAAATATTGTATATAATATAAAATAAATATATATAAATTATAAATATATAAATAAAATATAATAATATAAAATATATATTATACATTTTATGTAATATAATAATGTTATAAAATATATAATATGTGGGTCTTGTGGCTGCAGGGTTTGGAACTGTCTTCTGGAAACAAACTTTCTCTTGTGCTCTGCCTCATTCACCTTATCTACTTGGGGTCCTGCATTTTGCTCCAGGATTTACACCAGAGGATTGACAAGGTCCGTTTAACCCCACCTTTGGAGGACAGCCGCTTCCACTACGGTTTCAACTCCAACTATCTGAAGAAAGTCATCTCCTACTGGCGGAATGAATTTGACTGGAGGAAGCAGGTGGAGAGTCTTAACAGATATCCTCACTTCAAGACTAAGATTGAAGGTATGTTACCAGAACACCAGCTGGAGGGGGATGTATATCACAGGAACGGCCTTCTTAGGTACTGGACGTGACTTAGGGACTTCCCTGGTGGTCCAGTGGTTAAGACTCTGCGCTTCCACTGCAGGAGCATGGGTTCCATCCGTAGTCAGGGAACTAAGATCCTGCATGCCTCCCAGTGCGGCAGAAAAAAAAAGAACCACCTTCCTTAGATACTGGACATGACTTAGATAAAGCCCGGAGACCCAGAATTCAATTATTGGTCACTGAGATGTATTTGGAAGGTATAACGCCACGAGGATGCAAAAATAATGCAGAACCCCAACAAATCCAATGGTCTTTAGAGCTAAACAGGAAAACCTATAAATAAATTAAAAACCAAAGAAATGCACAGTCTACTTCAGTGATAGAACAATCTCTGAGAGGATGGAGATAAGATTTAGATCTGGGCGTGGCCTCGGTCAGTCAGCCCCTCCTTGAAGCTTTGGAGTCCATGATGCTGTGACTGTTCAAGGGTGCTCAGCCTGTCAGTCAAGGTCCGAATAAAAACTGTCCTGTCTCTGTAGCTCTAGATCTCCTGTCCCAACAGTATCACAGGTTGTCACCCAACTTCATCTGGAAGGGAAGGTATCTCTCAAAATGTTCTTGGGAAAGTAACCTAAGATCATTTGGGATGAGATAATAGTTTCCTAAGTGGAAAAACATTTTTTTAGCCCCAGAAAGATTCAGAATCAAATATAGAAATGCTTAAGAAAATCAAACTCATGCTGTTAACTTTTACAAATTTATCTGTTTTTAATTATAGTAAAATACACATAATATAAAGTTGACCATTTAAACCATTAAGTGTACATTGTTATGTGTAACGCCACAGTGGAGTACTTTTATATTGTTATCCAGCCAGCACAGCCATCTATCTTCAGAACTTTTTTTATTTTGCAAAACTGAAACTCTGGGGACTTCCCTGGTGGCATAGTGGTTAAGAATCCGCCTGCCAGTGCAGGGGACTCGGGTTCGAGCCCTGGTCCGGGAAGATCCCACATGCCGCGGAGCAACTAAGCCCTGGTGCCACAACTACTGAGCCTGCGCTCTAGAGCCCGGGAGCCACAACTACTGAGCCTGCGTGCCACAACTACTGAAGCCCGCGTGCCTAGAGCCTGTGCTTCGCGACAAGAGAAGCCTCTGCAGTGAGAAGCCTGTGCACCGCAACGAAGAGTAGCCCTCGTTCGCCGCAACTAGAGAAAGCCCGAGCACAGCAATGAAGGCCCAACGCAGCCAAAAGTAAATAAATAAATAATAAATAAACTGAAACTCTGTACTCATTAAGCAATAATTCCTCATTCCCTCCCTCTCCCTAGCCTCTGGAAACCACCATTCTGCTTTCTGTCTCTATGAATTTAAATATGATTCTGAATCTAAGTATCTCATATGAATGAAATCATACAGTATTTGTCCTTTTGACTTGCTTATTGCACTTAGCATAATGTCCTCAAGGTTCATCCATGTTGTAACATGTGTCAGAATTTCCTTTCTAAGGCTGAATAATACCCCGTGGTATAGATATGGCACATTTTGCTTATCCATTCATCCGTCAGTGGACACCTGGGTTGCTTCTGCCTTTTAGCTATTGTGAAAAATATTGCTATGATTATGAGTGTACAAATATCTGTTTATGTTTCTGCTTTCTGTTCTTTGGGTATATACCCAGAAGTGAAATTGCTGAGTCAAATAGTAATTCTATGCTGATTTTGGGGGGGAACTTTAATACTGTTTTTCCTAGCAGTTGCACCATTTTAAATTCATCTTCTTAAAAAATGTTCAGAGAGGTGGTATTTACCTTCCCAAGGCTGAAAAGTGTGGGAATTGCCCAGTTTCCTAATTTTCCACCAGAGGAATATGTAAGTAGAAAAGTCCTAACTGCTTACATATACTGTGTGTGAGTATGTATAAAACTGCATGTGAAAGAGCTGCATACTGATTTTCATATGAGAATGTTTTGTAATGTAAATGTAATAAATACTACATTATAGGCAAGGACCTCCCTGCATTTGAAGAGTAGGTTTTCATTTATATGTATTTGGGGATGAAAAATAATAAAATGAGTAAATATTTTTTGAAGTGTACAAGATTCCCAGTTTCTCCGTATTCTTGCCAATACTTGTTATTTTCTGTTTTTGTTTTTGTAATAGCCAGCCTAACGGGCGTGAAGTGGTAGTATCTCATTGTGGGTTTGATTTACATTTCTCTAATGATTAATGACGTTGAGCACGTTTTCATGTGCTTGTTGACCATTTGTTTTTCTTCTTTGGAGAAATGTCTACTCAAGTCCTTTGTTCATTTTTGAATCGGGTTCTTTGTTTTTTGTTGTTGTTGAGTTTTAGGAGTTCTCTTTATAGTCTGGATATTAATCCCCTATGAGATAATGTGATTTGAAAATATTTTCTCCCATTCTGTGGGTTGCTCTACCAATAATTTTTCATATTGAAGAAATTGCACGTGTTTGAAATTTTAGATATTTGTAATGTTTAAGAGAATTCGGCCTTTGCAAGTAACAGATATGACTTTTCAGTACTAATTTAAAGTGGGTAATTGAGTCATGGATTTAGACCTGTGATTTTATATGAAAATCTTCCTGTGTTTATATGCAATATTGGAAGATTTAAGCCTTACCATATTTATAAATTTAATTTATTAAAATTCTGAGAGTTACTTAAAGTTTGTGGACGATATACTGGTTAGTCAAATCAAGTAAAGTTCTTATAAAGGAAATTGAAATTATACAGTGTTTAAGGGAGTGTCATAAAGCAAGTATAGACATGCAGCCCCATTAATCAAAGGTTCCTGGGGAATAACTGTCAACATTTGCTAGATTAAGAAATATATAGAATAATATCTGTAAGTTGAACTCAAATGCTTAATGAAGAGCTCTAAATTTGAAATTTGTAACTTCAGAAAGTTGAAGAATGATTTTTAAATCTGTAACTTCAATAAGTAGGAGAATAATTCTAAATATAAACCAGTTGTTGCTGGGCACTTCAGAGGACTTTGATACCTTCTGTCATGAGCCTAACAAGAGGATCTAAACCGTTTTATCTAAGCCAAAGTACCTACAGGTCCTTGTATGTAATTTACGAAGCTTGCCTTTTGTTTTTTGTGGGTTTTTTGCGGTACGCGGGCCTCTCACTGTTGTGGCCTCTCACTGTTGCGGCCTCTCCCGTTGCGGAGCACAGGCTCCGGACGCGCAGGCTCAGCGGCCATGGCTCACGGGCCCAGCCGCTCCGCGGCATGTGGGATCTGCCCGCACCGGGGCACGAACCCGTGTCCCCTGCATCGGCAGGCGGACTCTCAACCACTGCGCCACCAGGGAAGCCCCAAAGGTTGCCTTTTGGATCCCTGGTGCCAGATGCCTGGCTCCCTTGGGTTTGACTCAGCTCCTTCTGTTACCCCAGCTCTTCAATGTCCATCCGGCAGATATTGACAGGGCACCTCCTGTACCCAAGCATTCTGCTTGTGACACACAGTCAGAGAAGACAAGGTCCCTGCCTTCCCAGCTCACAGGCTCTCGGGGGTGATTATAGCATGTGGTAAGGGGTGCTATGAGGGAAGAGGCTCCAGGAACTTTGTGAGCCCCACATGCCACCTGGGAGTGTAAGGGAAGGCTTCGTGGAAGAGGAGGCATCTAGGCTGAAACTTCAAGGATGGATGGGAGTTTGCCAGGTGTGTGTGGGGAAAGTTGTCCAGAGGAGGGAACAGCATGTTCCAAAACCCAGAGGCAAGAGGCATTAAAGGGCTGTTTCCTTCCTGGAGGCTTGCAAGCTTGAGAAAGCCTTACCCCACTGGACCGTCTCAGGGCTCCTCACAACATCACAGGATATCAAGTGTTTATAGCACAAAACCTTCTCAGGGTCCAAGTGCTCCAAAGGGGGTAGTTTCTTGCGTGGAGTTTATCACGGAAGCAGCCCACTTCGTGGGCAGATCAGTCACTTCCCTAGGCCTGCAGCTTGGCCTTGGCCCTGGGCCCCGCAGTGTGGGTCCTCCTGCTGGACCCGGCTTCACGTGCCATCTGCCCCCGCCACAGTGCTGAGCTGGCCACCTCCCAGCCCTGGGCCCAGCACGCCTTCAACGTGTCTCTTTTCCTGGCTCCCCAGCCCAAGGAAAAGCCTTCTTGGCCCAAGAAGGCTCCCTCGTCACTCTCTCTGCTGCTATCCTCCTCCCTCACTTTTGGACCTTTTTGGGGTCCTTTCTGTCTCTGCACTGACCCCTGTGCTCCAGGCTGCTCAAGGCTCAACCTCTGACCCCTCCCCGATGTTCTGTCCTCATCTCCACTAGCCTCCTTATTCGGCCTCCCTGTTCCTGCCACTTTCTTGTTCTGTGATGAGCTTCTGGCTCCAGCCCATGTCCTGGGCCTCCTGCCACAGATCAGTCTCTGTTCTCAGAGAGTCTGAGACATTCAGGGGCTTCAGAGGCCTCCGGGGAATGTAGCCCATCACCTCCAGACGGGAGGGGGGAATCGCCCGAGTCGCAGGGAAGTGGAGGTTCAGGGCCAGAACCCAGCTCTCCAGCCTCCCAGCCTGTCTGTTCTTCCTTCACCTGTGGCCGCAGTTTCAGCTCGGGCCCTAGGCTGTGACCACCGCCTCCCCTCACCCGCTGGCCAGGCCCAGTGCTACCCTCTGAGCCCAGTTTGGCTTCTCAATTCTGACTCAGCAGCTTGGGCACAGAGAACCTACCGGTACCACGTAAGGCAACCGAGAGAGTGTTTCCTCCCCAAAGGGAAGGGGGGCCCATAGGGCATATTTTAACATTTTTTTTTAATTTTAAAAATTTACGTGTTTAAAATTCAGAAAGTACAGAAGGAGACAGAGCTAAAAGGAAGTCTCCCTCTTGTCCCTCCCCAGGGACAGTGTCTGCTTCCGTTAAACATATGCTTCCAGGGGTTTCCCTGGTGGCGCAGTGGTTAAGCATCCGCCTGCCACTGCAGGGGACACAGGTTCGAGCCCTGGTCAGGGAAGATCCCACGTGCCGCGAAGCAACTAAGCCCGTGCACCACAACTACCGAGCCTGTGCTCTAGAGCCCGTGAGCCACAACTACTGAGCCCACATGCCACAACTACTGAATCCCACACGCCTAGAGCCCATGCTCCGCAACAAGAGAAGCCACCGCAATGAAGAGTAGCCCCCGCTCACCGTGACTAGAGAAAGCCTGTGTGCAGCAACGAAGACCCAATGCAGCCAAAAATAAATAAATAAATAATGAATAAATAAATAAATAAATTTATTAAACAAAGACATATGCTTCCAGGGATAGCCCATGCATACACAAGAATGGATGTATATGTGTGTTTTTTCTAACTTTAAACTCAAATGATGATGTGATTGATAGAATTCGAATCAAAAATAATCTCACATCATGCTCTGTGTTCCAAAGGAGATAAAATTACCTACTAAAATAAAATTTAGGAGTAAATTTAGCAGCATAGAAGGACACCCAGGATATATTGTTAAGTGAAAAAAATGAGGTTCCAAAATAGAATGTATGTAGGATTCTGTTTTTGTTAAAAGAAAGTTATGTTCTCTCTTTTTAAAAAAGTCTGAACTGTCTGAACGGCCAAAGAGGAGCCTAAGGAGACATGACAGATAAATGTAATGTGTCCTGGATGGGATCCTGGAACAGAAAAAGGACATTGGGTAAAAACTAAGGAAATCTGAGTAATATTCCATTGTTTGTATATACCAATATTATTCAGCCTTTAAAAAGAAGGAAATCCTGCAATATGTGACAACATGGATGAACTTTGAGAACATTATGCTCGGTGTTATAAGCCAATCACCGAAGGACAAATACTGCGTGATTCCACTCACATGAGGTATCTAAAATTGTCAAAGAGAGAAGAATGGTGGTTGCCAGGGGCTGGGAGGTGGGCGAACTGGAGAGTTGCTAATTACTGGGTACAAAGTTTCAGTTACAGCAGATAAGTAAGTTCTAAGGATCCGCTGAAGGACATTGCGTCTGTAGATAATGATACTGAACTATATATACACTTAAAACTTTGTGAAGACAGTAGGTCTCGTGTTAGATGTTCTTACCACCATAAAATTAAAAAAATTAAAACTTAAAAAAAAAAAACTAAGGAAATCTGCATACTTAAAGTATGGACTTTAGTTATTAATGTATCAGTACTGGTTCATGCATTGTAACAAATGTACCATCCTAACATGAGATATTAATAGTAGGGGAAACTGAGTAGTGGTATATGGGAACTTCCTGTACAAGCTTCACTATTTTTCTATAAATGTAAAATTGTTCCCCAAAAAAATCTGTTGCAAAAAGTTGGACAGACAACACAATGTTCTCTTCAGATCATGGGGTTACTATGTGATTTTTCCCCCCTTTTGATTTACCTCTGTTTCCTGTTTTCTATAGAAAACATGCATTATTTGTATAATGAATAAACAACAGACCTTGCTATCAGTGCCAGCCCTCATGGTGGAGGGTTCCAGGTGTGCCAGCAGCCCTGGCTGTGTTTGCCTTGAACACCCAGGCGCAATCCAGGCCACTTGCCTGGGAAGGGGCTGCTGTCAAAGGGACTCTAGTGGGGCCTGGAATCCATTCACCTGCCCTTGGCCAGGATGGTGTTCCAGTGCCCAGCACTCTACCTTAGAAAAATTTTCTCCACTTAAAAAAAAAAAAGTTATGCGTATGTCCATTGTAGAAAAATTTAGTAGTCCCTATAACACAAAAAAGCCAATAATTTACTTGAAATTCTATTGCTCAGAGAGGACTACTTCTTATATTCTTGTAGTTTATCTCTTCAGACTTTAAAATTCCTATGCACACGGTGTAAACATATGCATACATATGACTGTTTATGAAAATTGGTCATACGATGGATATGGCTTGGTAGTTTGCTTTTACCACTTAGCAGTGTATACGGAACTGATTTCCATATTCAATACACGTCGACACTATCATTTTATTTTATTTATTTACTTTTTGGCTGCATCGCCCGGCATGTGGAATCTTAGTTCCCAAACCAGGGATTGAACTTGTGCCCCCTGCAGTGGAAGTGCGGAGTCCTAAGCACTGGACCGCCCGGGGAGTCCTGACCGCCAGGGAAGTCATTTTAGATGACTGTGTTATATTACAGTATACTGTTAAACTATAATCTATTTCATTCTCTACTGCTAGATATATAGGGCTTTCTCCCCCCGCAATTTGTAAATTATTAAACAAGTATTCATTGAGTGCTGCCACGAGCCAGGACCTATTCTGGCCTCTGGGAATCCAGCCGTGCGTGAGCAGCCTGGCTGCGGCCTTACAGACAGAGCTCACGTTCTCACGGGAGAGGGGCACGCTGCAGGTGGCCGTGAGGCCGAGCAAGCTACCCGGGTGTCTGGAGCTCCATGTAAGCACTCAGCCAGCACTAGCGGTGGCTACTGTAGTCAATACCATGGGGGCGCCGAGGGTGGCAGCCCTGCTGTGGTGGTGCAGGGCCTGATTGGCTACCCTGAGAGCTGGGACTGTGGCGTCCACAGCCTCAGGGCCCTCTCCTCCTGACCCTGACTATGCTCTGTCTCCCTAGGCCTGGACATCCACTTCATCCACGTGAAGCCCCCCCAGCTGCCCTCCGGCCAGACCCCAAAGCCCTTGCTGATGGTGCATGGCTGGCCTGGCTCCTTCTACGAGTTTTATAAGATCATCCCGTTCCTGACTGACCCCAAGAACCATGGCCTGAGCGATGAGCATGTTTTTGAAGTCATCTGTCCATCCATTCCTGGCTATGGCTTCTCAGAGGCATCTTCCAAGAAGGGTACGGGCTGCTGCAGGCTGTGTCACTGCCCCAGGGGTGGGGAGTCGGCTGGGACAGCTTCCTTCAGAGCCTAAGGAGGCTGAGGAAGGAGGGGTCTGAGACCAGAGGGAAGAGAAGCAATGGGGGCGATTTTATTGCCAGAGGGCCAGTGCATCTTCTCAGGATGTGAGGGGCGTGGCAGGCGGGGGACCGGGCCGAGTCACGACTGTCCAGAGCTGGCTCAGGGCCTGGACTCTCGTGTCCTCAGGAGCTGCCCACTCAGGGCAGGTCCACGTGTGGGCCCTGCACTGTTCCGGGCCAGCGAGGCCGACTAAGCCCCGCACGCAGTGTGGGCCCACGGACGCTCAGCCGGACCGGCCTGAGCCCATCACACGCCCTCACTGTCTCCTGCACCAAGGTGAGCACCAGGGGCACTGCCTTCTGGGCACTGGGCACCCCACCCTTGGGCTCCAGGATTCCTTCTCATCCCCTGTGAGCTGCTCTCCCCTCAGCCTGGGGCAGGGGGGCTGAGGAATCTCAGAGGGCCTGGGAGGACCCAAGGCGTGACCCCCACACGGTTCTTCTTTCCCCTTTACAACCAGGCTTCAACTCAGTGGCCACTGCCAGGATCTTTTATAAGCTGATGCTGCGGCTGGGCTTCCAGCAATTCTATATTCAAGGCGGAGACTGGGGAGCCCTGATCTGCACCAACATGGCCCAGCTGGTGCCCAGGTGAGGGTGGCTGTCAGGCGTGTGTGTACGTGTGCAGGTGTGTGTGCACAGCCCATGTGAGGTGGATGTGCAGGGAGGCGGGTTATGCATGCCAGGCCCTGCCTGGGAGTAGTGTCTGAGCCTTGGAGCAGGGGCTACACAGGCAGGATATGTGTGGGCCCAGGGGAGACAAGGGAGGGTCCCCGTCATTCAGCTCTGCCTGGGGCACTTCGACGTGGATCTTCCCTCCACTTGATGTCACACAGGATTGGTGACTCTGGGCCAGGTTCCCAGGCAGAGAGGGCCAGTTAAAGGAGGGGAAAGTCAGGGAGTAGACCTTTCTGATGGACCAAGTCCCGGGAGAGGCCTGACCGGGACCTGCCCTTCCACCATGTGGTCACCCCAGGGGGCAGAGGCCGAAGAGGGCTGGCCCTGTGCTCTTCAGCCCCGTGGCCTCTTTCTCCTCCATCTCCGCCCCTGTCGCTTCCCCATCCTTGATGCCACCCAGCCTCCCCTGGCCCTTCTCTGCCCTCAGCCACGTGAAAGGCCTGCACTTGAACATGGCATTCATTTTAAGAAATTTCTACACCCTGACCCTTCTCCTGGGATGGCGTTTTGGGAGGCTTTTTGGCTACACCAAGAGGGATATGGAGCTGATGTACTCCTTAAAGAAGATCTTCTTCAACTTAGTGAGGGAGAGCGGCTACCTGCACATCCAGAGCACCAAGCCGGACACCGTAGGTGAGTGGGCAGGTGGAGGAAAGCCTGGCTCAGTGGTTCGGGTCGGGTGGGCTTACATCCATTCCATTCAGCAAGGCTTCCAACCGGGGGGAAGCCTCACCCACCCCAGGAACACGGTTCACGGGGTGAAAACCTCTTGTGAGAAACTCAGAGCTCCTTCCACCCTTACACGGCATTTCTCCACAGACATGAGTGATGCGTGGTCATAAAATTCCCAAACAACTCCACTGAGCGGCATCAGTGTTCCTGTTGGCTTTGACCCCTGGTCCCTCCACCCCTGAGCCCAAGTCCTACAGTGAGAAGCAGAGGGATGGACAGGGATGGGGGGAGGACGAAGCCTAGGGCTCTTTAGGCCTGGGGCTTTGGGGGCAGGAGGGTGCCCCAGGGCGTGGGGGGAGTGTCCCCAAGACACTGAGGAGGGCCCAGCAACCGTTTCTGCCATCAGGGCCCTGTTAAGGAATAATAATTTTTTTTTTTTGCGGTACACGGTCCTCTCACTGCTGTGGCCTCTCCCTCTGCGGAGCACAGGCTCCGGACGCGCAGGCTCAGCGGCCATGGCTCACGGGCCCAGCCGCTCTGTGACATGTGGGACCCGGGGCATGAACCCGTGTCCCCTGCATCAGCAGGTGGACTCTCAACCACTGTGCCACCAGGGAAGCCCAGGAATAATATATTTTTTAAGATATTAATCACACAGCTATACTTTGTGTGTGTGGGGGGGTATACTATATATTTTGTCAATAAAGTAATTTACAAATGTAAATTAAAACCCCCCAAATATTTAAAAAGATAAAATCATACAAATAAAAAATGAACACGTGTCAAAGATTTTATTTAACTCATTAATTAATAAAGGAACTAGTAAAATGTAAAACAGAACAGTTCGAAGGCAACTGGGAACACTAAAGTAAATTTGCTAATAGATGCAAAACTTGTCAAAATCCACAGGATAAAACTCAAGTAAATCTGGACAAATTTATTTTTCTTTGAGTTTCTTTGAGATATAACTGACATATAGCACTGTATACATGTAAGGTATACAGCCTAATGACTTGACTTACATCTGTTGCAAAACGATTAGCACGATAAGTTTAGTTAACATCCAACATCTCATAGATACAAAAACAAGAGAAAAAAAGTGTTGTTTACTATGTGATGAGAACCTTTAGGATCTCCTTTGCTTCTCTGCAAACAAGAATCATTTGCATTCCTATCAGTTTTCAACAATTTACAGAGCTGTAAAAACAGCTCTAAGACAAGGGAAGAGGGGTCCCCTTGGCAATCACATGACCCCAGAAGGGTCCACTAGAAACTCTTCGAATTCCACTCAGAGGATACCCAGAAATTGTTTTGCCCGTTTCCAAGTCTTTTAGAGTTTCCATGACAGTCTCATGCTCACACACGTTAGGCAGCTCCTGATAATAGTAACAGTGTTTTATAAAACCAGTTTTTTTCCTCTGATTATAAAAGTAATCCATGTTCATTGTCAAAAAATTGAAAGATGCAGAAAAGCACAAAATAGAAAAGACAATCGCCTGAAACCTCTCGGCCTTCCCTACCTCTCCTCTCCCAGACCTGCAGAAGAACCTGCTAACATTCTGGTTGATGAATTTTCGCAAATGGGATCTGTCCATATAACCAGCACGCACTCAAGAAACAAAGCATGACCCACCAGCCCGGAAGCCACCTGTACCCTCTTCTGGGCACTACCCATCACACCCAGGGCAGCCAGCCTCCTGACCTCTGACAGATAGATTGCTTTTGCCTGTTTTTATACTTTATATGCATCGGAATCCTCAAATAGGTGCTCTTTTGAGTCTGGCTTCTTTTGCTGAATATTTTGTTTGTGAGATCCATCCATGCCATTTTTAATGCTTGCTCAGTCTTCGAGCTTATGAGTGGATCAATATTATCTGTAACTGATTCCCTATTTTGGACTTTTAGGTTGTTTCTAATTTTTCACTAATCATAGAATAGGAACAAAAAAAAGCCCACTTTTAAAAAACACCATTCATATGTATTTCTCATTGGGATCCTACAAAACCTGGAGTCGTAGACTCTTCAGTTTGAAGGAAGTTGCCCATGTAGCGTATGGATCCCTAAGAGGTAGTGGGAGAGGTGTTACCCCTTTTGCCATTAAGGATTCCAAGGCCAAGGGTCAAGGAAGTGAGGTGCTCCTAGAGTTAGGGCAGGGCTGTGCTCTGACGTGGGCTTCCTGCCCACGGTGCCGCTCTGGGGGACCGGCACCGCACCTCTGTCCTGCTGGCCAGCTCCCTGGCCCCAGGCCTGAGTCGCTCGCTTGCTTCTTCCCATGTCAGGCTGTGCTCTGAATGACTCTCCCGTGGGACTGGCTGCCTATATTCTAGAGAAGTTTTCTACCTGGACCAATCCAGAGTTCCGAGACCTGGAGGATGGAGGCCTGGAGAGGTGAGACCCCATCCACCCCTGCTGCTGGCACCACCTTCCTCACCCACCTCCCTTCTCGCCGTCTTCATCTCTGCTTGCTTTATCTGGGTGGGATGGTCAGCAAGTTCCATCTGTTGCTGGATGTCCCACAAATCCTCACCCTGTGGCCAGCCTAACCCTGATTTTTGGATGAGGAAGCTGAGGCCCAGAAGGGTCTAGCCTCACAGTGGAGGGGTCAAGAATAGGATGCAGGGCTCAAGACTGTTCTGGTTGCTAAACAGCCTCCTCCTGGGACCGGGGCGTCCAGAGGGCAGCAAGAGCCTCTTTTTGGCCAAGACGTGGGAGCAGCCCACGGCCCCTCCCCCCAAACCCCGGAAGAGCCGGGCCTCATGGCCATAGGAATGCATGCTCTGTGGAAGCCGGTCCTGCAGGGTGGCTGCAGAAAGAGTGGGGAGGCCGTCCTGTCTCCCGAAGCCTTGGAGGCTGCAGCCTCGACAGCGCAAGATTCCTGGGTCCCTGGTCTGACCTAAGCTTCATCAAGGTCGGTCTTGACCCACCTTCTCCAGGGCCCATCCCTTTTGTTATTGCTTCAGAGACACAGAGAGTGCCAGATACAGTGCTCAGATGTGGAAAAGAGTGAATGGATCTGGCCCTGGAAGTAGGGACTTTGTCTAAGCCATGCCCTAGCCCCAGCACCTGGAACAGCACTGGGCATATAGTTGGTGCTCGATAAATACTTGTCTGATGAAATGAGCTCTAAAGATACATGCCAAGGACTGTGGGGCACAGAGAAAGGAGGATTCACTCTGTTTAAGGGACAGGGAGGGGAAATGACTGGGAGAATCTATTTGATCTGGGCCTTAAAGGATGAGTAGGAGTTTGCCAGGTGGAAAGGGCGAAGAAGGGAATTTAGGCAAAGAGAAGAGCAGAAGCAAAGGTTGGAGTGATTAAAATGCATGGTGTACTTGGAAGGGGTAACTTGTCCAGAGGCTGGAGCAGGTACAGTGGAGCCAGACCACAAACTCATTCCTATAGGCGGGTCCTCCAAGAGCCTCACCCGGGGATCTGTCTCCCCCGCCCCACACCGGGCAGCACCCAAAGGTCAATGCAGTGCCACCGGGAGCACCTTGGCGAGGGGTCCGGCCCTGCTCCTTGCACACAAGTACCTGGAGCCAGATGTGAGGCCAACCAGACCGCCCGCGGGCTTCCCCCTTCAGCTTCTGCTTGGCTGCATACCAGGAGCGCCAAAGCTTTGAGCAGGGGACAGACGTGATCAGATCTGTGTTCTATAAGGGACACAGATCTTTTTGCAGGAGGGTGGAAATGGTTGCTGTGGTAGTTTTCAAGCTGTGGTCAGAGCTGTAGGGGTGATGGAAGCACCTGGCCAACTTGCCAAAAGCCAGTTCACCAGTTTATTTATTTTTTAAAATTTATATATTTATTTTTGGCTGTGCTGGGTCTTCGTTGCTGCGTGCGGGCTTTCTCTAGTTGTGGAGAGGAGGGGCTACTCTTCATTGCGGTGCACGAGCTTCTCATTGCGGTGGCTTCTCTTGTTGCAGAGCATGGGCTCTAGGCACACAGGCTGCAGTAGTTGTGGCGTACGGGCTCAGTATTGCAGCTCGCGGGCTCTAGAGCGCAGGCTCAGTAGCTGTGGCGCACGGGCTTAGTTGCTCTGCGGCATGTGGGATCTTCCTGGACCAGGGCTCGAACCCATGTCCCCTGCATTGGGTGGATTCTTAACCACTGCGCCACCAGGGAAGCCCTTTTTAGGGGTTTTGAGATGTGTTTCTAATTGCCCAAACGCTTCCCAAACAACTTTATCTCCACAACAGAGTTGTGGTCCCAGTTCACAAGTTTAAATGCTTCTTTTAACTGTTCAGTTTCCATTGACTGGTTTTCATTTTGTTATCAAAATTGCATTTAAAAAGATGTTCAGGACTTCCCTGGTGGCGCAAAATGTGGTTCTAAGGATAAAAATGTAATTGACCAACTGCATCTAAATAGCTGAAGCAAACAAGTAAATTAAGCAAACTGACCATTTTGGGCCAATTGGCTTCTGAAGAATCAACGAAGCTAACTGCATACAGCTAAGAAGCCTGGCAGGCGGAGCAGCAAATGTTCTTTTTTATTTTATTTTATTTTATTTACTTATTTATTTTTGCAGTACACGGGCCTCTCACTGTTGTGGCCTCTCCTGTTGCGGAGCACAGGCTCCGGATGCACAGGCTCAGTGGCCATGGCTCACGGGCCCAGCCACTTCGCGGCATGTGGGATCCTCCCGGACCGTGGTACGAACCTGTGTCCCCTGCATTGGCAGGCGGACTCTCAACCACTGCACCACCAGGGAAGCCCGCAAATGTTCTTTAATCCAGGCAGCAAGGATGGGGTGGGAATGCAGGAGTGAGGGCAGCAGGGCTTGGCGGGGACACAGACAGGCTGAGCTCATTTTTGTCACAGACATGCCGAGTGGGAGATGCTAGCAGGATGCCCGGGCACAGGTGTCCACTTGGTAACTGGGCTTACAGATCTGGAGCTCAGGTGAGGGGTCAAATTGGAAGGAGTTATTTCCACTGTCCTCTTGGTGAATTAGTAGCTGGAGCCACAGGGTAGATCTCCTCAGACAGAGTGCAACAGGGCAGCATCCAGGGATGCTGGGAGGAGCCTTATTGGCTGCTGAAGGACCAGAAGTGAGAAAGTCTGGGAGGACAGACCCAGTGAGAGGGCCCTACCCGCGAGGCCTGGGCAGCAGGGACAGTTCCGGTGTGCAGGGTGAGGAGGCATGGGAGAGATGGCAGGGGCGGGAGAGAGGGGACAGGGGTATGGAGCAAGGGTAAGGCCTGAGGGCATTCGGGGTTGGGGGGGCAGGTGACTGACGTTTGGGCCTGAAGAGGCAGATGGAGGCATTTAGGGCCCAGGACAAGCGGCGATAGCTCTCCTAAGCCCCAAATCTGGACTCAAGCAGGGAAGGGTATGGGGGGTGGGAGCTGCTGCCCCATGAACTTGGATTTCCTCAAAGAGGCAGGCAGGGCAGGCGGGAGGCTTGTGGGTGAGCACAGGGCTGTCAGGACCTGTTGAGGAGGTGGCAGCTGAGGTTGGAGAGCGTGGCGTCAGTAGTGCTGGAGTCCCCTCACGTCTGTGGACTGTCGGGTGGGCTCAGGGTGGCAGAAGGCCCCCAGGGTGAGGGCACTGAAGGGGTGAGTGATGGCAGGGGAGCGAGAGGGTCTGGGGTGCGGTGGGCAGTTATTCCAGGGAAGAAGGGCAGATGCTGGGGAGTGGAAGATGAGTTGGGGAACAGTGGGGAAATGGAGGCCCAGGAGGCACAGCCAGTGGAAAGCAGCAGCTGAAGTGGGCAGAGGGGAGGCCACATGGAGGGCTCCGGGGGCTCTGGACGCAGGCCGGGCTGAGGGAGCCCAGCAGCAGGAGAGAGAGAGGGCCGGGTGGGCCCAGGAGGAAGTGGGGCTTCCAGAGTCCACAGACCACGTGCTCCAACATTAGGTACCAAATGATTATTTCCTTCCAGAGTGTGGGGCTCTGCAGTCTGGGTGGGGTTCACCTGCTCAGCAGTTCCCAGGCTGGAGAAGAAAAGGGGTGTCCCGTGCTGAGTGGGTGTGGTGGGTCTCTGCAGGGGCCCATGGCTCCCTCCTGGGGTGACACAGGTTTGGCGGGAGGCAAGCTGGGGGCTAGTGAATAAAAATGCCCCAGGAGCTGCTGATCCTGCCCTGCTTCTCCTGGTGTCCGGTCAGGGCAGGATCAGGGCTTCTAAAGCCTGCCTGGAGATCAGGTTTGGCTCAGGGCCTGGCAGGGTGGGCCCCCCTGAGGATGGTCTGAAGGTGGCCTGCACTGAGGTCCCAGGAGTGGGCACCACCTCTGAGCAGGGTTTGCAGCATCCTACCCACCGACCTCCTGGCTACCCAGCGGTGACCAGCCAAAGCCTCTGGGTTCAGTTGACCTCACCTGCTTCATCCCTTCTGGCCTGAACCGTTAGGCAGGTCAGGGAGGGGGTTGGTTGACACCACCCAAGATGACAGCCTGCCTTGTACATGGCCATTACTCTGCCTTACCTGTCGTCATGGTTATGGTGACGCTGGGCCAGGCCTGCCTGTGGCACGGGGATAAGATCGCCAAGCTGGCAGTGAGGCCTGAGGAGGGAAGCCAGGAGGGCATAGCGCCTGGCGTACAGCTTGAAAGTGGCGGCCCTTATTTGTCATACAACTGCACCTGGCACTGAGAGGGGCCTTCCGGTCTGCTTTCTCAGGAAGTTCTCCCTGGACGATCTGCTGACGGGCGTGATGCTCTACTGGACGACAGGCACCATCACCTCCTCCCAGCGCTTCTACAAAGAGAACATGAGGCTGGACAATAGGCACGAGGGGTAAGTCCGGCTGAGCCCGGAGCGGGGCTTCTGAGGAGGGTGCTTCCGAGGCAGGGAGCAGGGGAATGGCCTGGCCTTGGACTCGAGGGAGGACGTTTGATGCGGTAAAGTACAGCCTAGCCTTGGGTGCGCACCGGGAGTGTAAGATGAGAACACAATTTAAAGGTCAGGGGTGTTGGGAGAGATTCCTATTATTAGAAGTAGCTCACGGAGGGAACACCAGGCCTGGCCCCCAGACATCCCAAGTGGCTCCCGGAGGGCCGGGAGGCTGTCCTAGGGTGGCGGTGATGGCTCTGGGACTTCCCCGGAACCCTTTCCTGATCTCACAGGGAAACTCTCAGGCAGCAGCAAAGGGAAGTGGGGGAGGGGGGACAAAGGTGGGAGTTAGAGGCTGTCCCACCCCACCTCAGTGACGCTGTCCAGCTGGGGCAGCCCCAGAGAGGGCTGGAATTGAGGTGGGCGGTTAAAACCCTGGGTCTGTCCTTCTATGGTTCCACATGGGTGAGCGAACTGAACCCCCAGCCCCCTGAATCCCTGCTTTGGGGAAGAGGGGGGCCAGGACACAGCTTCCCCCTCAGTGGGATCTCTGTCTCTTCCAGGATAAAGGTCCACGTGCCCATGGGCTTTGCT
Organism: Neophocaena asiaeorientalis asiaeorientalis; assembly: GCF_003031525.2. Taxonomy (NCBI): domain Eukaryota; kingdom Metazoa; phylum Chordata; class Mammalia; order Artiodactyla; family Phocoenidae; genus Neophocaena; species Neophocaena asiaeorientalis. The sequence continues at coordinate 340,964 of NW_020173971.1, read as the reverse complement.
GCCTTCCCTTGTGAGTTAATACACGTCCCAGAAAAGTGGGTGAAGTCCAAATACCCGAAACTCATCTCTTATTCCTACATGCCCCGTGGGGGCCACTTTGCTGCCTTTGAGGAGCCAGAGCTGCTCGCCCAGGACATCCACAAGTTCATGGGGCTGCTGGAGCGGCAGTGACCCCGGCGGGGACCGGCTGTCACCTCGCAGGCAGCCCCTGCCCTGGCATGGCAGGCTTCCTCCCGACACCCGCCGTTTTCCCCGGAAGCCCCCGGTCTCCCAGCCCAGCTCCCAGTAGAAGTGAGGCTGGCAGGGAGGCCCCCTCCCAGTCCTCTGTTGGCGGAGTCGCCCCTTTCCCCAGGAATGTGCTTGCTTCCGTCCCCTGCCCGTGCTGGGACCCCGTGCTCACCCCTCCACACACACTCCCCACACACTTTGTTAAGCAACATGGCTTTGATGATAAATGATTTTCCTTCTAAGAGTGGCTGGAACAAGTGACATGTCGAGCCCCAACCCCACGTGGGGTGCCCCTTCCAGCAGAGCTGCCAGGTCTGCACTGGGGCCCTTGCTCCATCCTGGCCAGGAGAGGCAGGACGGGCCGCTGGGGCCGGCGGGAGGCCGCTCTGTCCTCCCAGGTGCCGCCCGAGGCAGCTCTGAGCAGAGGCAGTGAGGCCGAGTGACTGCTGGGGACCTGCCCGCCTCGCCTCAGCAGGGATGGAAGCGGCCTCCCAGCTCTGCCCACCGGCACCCACCACACCGGCTTGTGCCTCTGGCAGTAGGAAGGCAGCTTCTCCGGCAAGTGCCCAAAGGTGCGTCCCAAGCCGCGGGATCCCGTGGGGAGAGAAAAAGCAAGAGGCTGCGCCCCTCCTTCTGTGGCCATAGTTCTCCCTTGGCTTCAAGGAGGCCCTGAGCACTGCTCCCTTTGGAGGGAACAGACAGATGGAATCAAGGGCTGGAGGCTGAGCCCCAAGCACTGGGCCCCGAAGAGGCGGCATCTCACCAGTCTGGCTGAATGGGCATTTTATTAGTGGTCCTCATTGCCTCTGCCAGCTGCAGGGGACCCTGACCCAGCCACAGTGTCACTGGCAACGTGACAGAAAAACACAGAACCATGGCAGGGACGTAGAGGAGACTGGGGCGGCCCAGCACCGGCCCGCTCCCGTCCTGCGCCCTGTGGCTCGCTCCTGGGGGCCGGGGGCAGGGGTGTGAAGGGCCTGATAGCCAGAAGGGGAAGCTGGGATGGACCTGGACCATCATCTGGCACCCATCTCAGGCCTGCGGTTGCTGCAGACTCTTTGGTTATCAGTTGTGTGTGTGCCCGGAGGAGGGGGGCAGTGTCTGAATGCTCAGAGGGAGAAGGTCTTCCACACGGTACCTCCCCCTCTTGCTTGATACAGTCACCGCACTAATGGGTTGGAGGAACACAGTGCCAACACGTGACCCTGCTGAAGACCGTCAGGGACATCATCCCGGCCACAGAGCTGAGCACTTATGCAGAAGGGGGACTTGGAAATAGAGCCTTGGGCAAGCAAGGGAGGGTCCAGAGCTGCACATCCTCCCCTTACCACTCCTAGGACTAGAAAAGACCACCACCTGATGGCAGTCCCGCACTTCCGCCTCAGCCGAGGGCCAGAGCCCCTTTCTTCTCCCATCTTTTTAGAGCTGTTGTGCTTAAAACAGGTGGAAAGAAGTCCTGACTTGGTTGAGGTTGGAGTCAAGCCACTTCTCCACCTGTGTCTCTTCCCTTCCCAACTCTCCGGGTCTGGACGAGCCCGGCAGCTCCCCGGCCCTCAGGCCTCCTGGCAGGCGGCCGCCACGCTGTCCGCAGGGCTCCGATCCAGGCACTGCCGTGGGACGGTCCCACTGATGTTGTGGATGGCACCGTAGGTCTGCTGCTGCTGCGGGGACAGGGCTATTTTCTCCGAGGACAAGCTGTTCAGAATCCGGGGCACGTAGGACTGCCAACAAATGGGGGTGTTAGTGCTTGGGTGGGGTGGGCACGAGAGTCCCTATCCCGTTCCTCCCCTACCGCCCCGCCTCCCTCCAGCCGGAAGACACACAGAATGCTCATGAAGGACACATAAAGAAATAACATCAACCTAGGACATCAGGACCTAAACTATGCCAACTGCAGATTTTCCTAACAGCCAGAGCAAATCAGAACACACAGTCACAGTTCTCCTGGTCATAGAGAAGAGAGCACACACACCAATTTCTCAGAGGAAACAAAACTCTTCCTGGCACTGGATTCTAGAAGAACTTCTCACTCTATGTAGGAAACAGCTCTATCTACACAGGGCAGGCTTAGAATGCCGTCAGTGGGACTTCTGAGCAGCTGACCGACTCTGTGCAGGTTCTGTCTCCTCTCAATCCCAGACTCCAGCTGCCGACCTGAAGCAGGCTGGGAACGAGGGATCTGCATCATCCACCTGCCCTGTCTGGCAGGCATAGTCACAGGTGTGCCTCTGGGTAATGGATCTTCCTGAAACCTCCTCTGGGGCTGGTCCAGAGACGGACACTGATAAGAGTGCCTGACACCCGAGAGGGAGCCACTGGAAAGAATGCTGCTGCTGATCTAGATGGGCGCGGTCCCAGCCCTGTCTGTCAGGCCGGGCGGTCACAGCTCCGGGAGCCTGTGGCTCCACCTTCCTTTCCCAACCCCACCCTAGGAGCAGGACCCTGGAGGCTGGAAGCAAGGAGAACCAGGAAGGAAAGGAGTCCTGGTGTCTTTCTAACACTGTGCCCCCCCTCCATAGCAGGTAAAATGTTCATTTGTTGAATTCAGAGGGGAGTTAGCGTGACACCCTCTAGGTGCCTAGCAAAGGACCTCACACAGGCAGGTGCTGGCGAAATGCTCTGATAAAGCTTCATCAAACCGCAGGGCCTTGCCATACGGCTTCGCTGAAGGCCCAAGCTCACCAAGCATTAAATATGCAGAGAAGGAAAGTGAGCAGGCAACTGAAACCGAGGGAGATGGGTATACATCATGGCAAAACTAATTATCTTCTGGTGATGGGTGTGGCTTCACACATGCAAGAGAAAACATCCGGAGGGACCAGGGATTCCTTCTCAAATGACGTTAATTCAGAAACCCGCCTGGCACGTGATCAAGGGACTTCTGTCTTAACAGGAGAGGATCAAAGCAGGTTTGCAGGGCCCATCTGGTCGGGGCCGGTGCAGATGCTCACGCTTGGCTAAGAACCGCACTTACTGTGAACGGTGATGGCACGTGGGCCCCTGCCTCACTTCCTTTGTCACTTGCCGATTCTTCCGTCTGCAGACAACAGCAAAAACTTGCGATGATAAACAAAACCGATCTTCCTGAACTAACACCCTCTAAACAAACAGACTATTAACACCCAGAATAATAGTACCAGCTGGCACAAAGCTCCCAGCGGCAGCCCAAGAGAGGATGGTGTGGGCAGTGCAGGGAGCAGGGAAGGGGGCAGGGAGGGAAGCTACACATCACACCCAGCTACCCACGCCTTCCCCGTGGATAAATAAAATGTGGAGAGGGCCGTTGATCTGTTGATCTGGGAAGAGGTGGAGGAGGGATGGAGAATGAAGCCACCATCTTCTCCTCCCAGACCCTGGCTGGGCAGCAGTGGGGGAGGGGCCCTTTACCTTGTAGTTCAGAGGGCTGAGGTGCTTGAAGCATCCAAAGCAGGTGTAGGCCAGGCAGACCAGGATGGTAAGCAGAAGCACCAGGAAGGTGAACACGGTGAGGGGAGCCTTCAGACCTGGGGACAAAGATGCCAGCCTTGGCGGGGGGGAGGTCACACCTGGTGCAGGAACTGTGTGTGGCTTCTCCCTCAGGCCGAAGACGAAGAGAAGGCATCAGCCACCCCCTTCCCACCATCTCCAGCAGCTGGGATGGTATCTTCACAGGCAGGGGCACAAAGAGTGACCCACTGAACAGCTGGCGTTATCCCTGGTCAGATTTCAGGTACCGGAGCACCGAGTCAAAGGCAAGTTGCCAGCTTCCTCGCCGGGTCGGTTCCCTCCAGTCTCCAGTGCCCTCGGCAGAGTCACACATCTCTTCTGCCTCTTCCTTTTTCTCAAGAGTGGCAGTTCTCCCTCCTGCATGTCCTCACTGCCTCCACACGGTGAAGTGTGAGGACCTGGGCCCATCCACACCCGCAAAGAGCATCGCGGACGAGCTTCCCCCTCTCTGGTTCAGCCCCTTCATAGCTGGTAAAGGGACCATCTTCTCTGTAAGGCTGTCTGGGGCAATCCACCTGGCCTTCACCAGGTTACACCTGACCTCAGGATAGCTTGGAACTGGGTTGTCAGCGCTGTACCCAATCAGCCCTCACCCTTGGGGTACCACCGTCTGATTGGACACCAAGTCAATGCTCTTAAAACAGGAAGGGATTTGACTGGCTGGTGTGGATGCGGGAATAGGAGGCTGGGTGTTGCCTCCTGCCCTCCACCCCCACCCTAGTCAGAAGGGCCACTCACCCAGGCGCAGGAAGGAAAAGAAGTAGAGCCAGAAGAGGCACAGGATGGGAGCGGCCAAGGCCTGGTTCACGGCTGCGAAGTGGATTCGCTTCTCCAGCTTTGCCGGGAGGTAGGCGAAGTAGAGGTTGTGCCGGTCGACCATGTGCTTGAGCAGGATGTAGATGAGGCCTGCAGGGCCAGGGCTGTGAGCTGGACGGTGGCTGGGCCGCAGGAGCCACTCGACGCCCTTCCTCCTGGAGGTGGCTACTTGTGCCGAGAGCTGGGCTGGGGCTGCAGCTGGGCTACGTGCACACGTGCACGTCCTCGCACCTACTGCTTTTTCTCCTTCTCTTTGACCCAGGGAGTAGAGGTGTCTGTGCTGCTGTCCTCACGGAACATTGAAATTCTAGGACCATTTTGGGGAAAGAGGCGATTTCACACCCAGAGGCCTGGCCTCAACTTCCTCACACGCTGAGCCCCCCTCCTCTTATCCCTCAGTGCTCCCACGCTCCTTTCCTTCTCCCACCCAAGCTGACCCCCTGTACCGTCACTGCCAACAGATGCCCAAGGGTCTAAACCCAGGGATGGCACAGGAGGTGGGTGGGTGCTGCCTTTTCTATCATGTCAGGTTCTTTAAAAACATTTTTTGTTGTTGTTTTGAAAGAGTAATACTATCGTAGATCTTTAAAAATAGTACGAGGGCTTCCCTGGTGGCGCAGTGGTTGAGAGTCCGCCTGCCAATGCAAGGGACACGGGTTCGTGCTCCGGTCCGGAAAGATCCCACATGCCGTGGAGCGGCTGGACCCATGAGCCATGGCCGCTGAGCCTGCGCGTCCGGAGCCTGTGCTCCGCAACGGGAGAGGCCACAACAGTGAGAGGCCCGCGTACCGCAAAAAAAAAATAAAAGTACGAGAGAGTATACAGGGGAAACTAAAACTTCCTCCTTTCCCTAAACCACAGCTATCACTGCCAACAGTCTCCTGGGTGTTCTGTTTCCTTCCAGACGCTTCCATTTGTCTGCCAGCTCCTGATGGTGTATTTTAATTGCAAGACCTTGACGTTGTAAGTCAAACAGTCCTAAGTTCATATCTGGGCTCTACTCTTCACTAACAAAGCGTTAAGTGCTTCATCTGTGAAAAGGGGACAGAAACAAGACCTGCCTTGAAGGATCATGAGAGAATTAAGTGTGACAATCCACGTGGAGAGTGACAGTGGCCTCCAGAGCCAGGACACAAACACGAGAGCCTCCACCAGTGCTGCTGGCACTGTCCTAGCCGCTGCCGGAGGGTCACCCAGGAATGAAGCGGTCAGCCGGCAGAGGCCCTCAGACCAGGAGGGGTACTAAGAGAGCTCGCAGTTTGGAAGGCCCGTGGAAGGAATCCACGAGAAGTGAAATTAAATTCGGTGTCCCCTGTGGCTCCCTGGCAGCTTATGCTTCCTGTGGCTACAAGAGGCCCTCTGTTTGTGGGGCTCCATGACGCCCTGCTGATGGCTGCCAGCCATCCACCTACCCTGGGACCAGCCCCAGGGCCACTCACCGAACGGCACGATGATGGGGCAGGTGATGCTGTAGGCCATGATGACGGTGAAGACACACAGCATCCAGGCATACATGGCTCCAAACTCGTACTCGAAGGCCTGGTTCTGGGATGGGGAGGTGGTGAGGGGCTTAGGGCTTTGGTCCACACCAACCCGCCTCTGTGCACTCCAAGTGGTCGGGGAGAACACAGTGCGGGAGGACTTTGGAAGTGGGAGGCTCACCGTGCCCCTCACCTCTCAAGGCCCCTTCTGTCCCTCCACAAGCCTCCTCCAGCTTCACCTGGCTCACACCCAGACCTCGAAAGGCACAATGACTCGTGTTTTCGTAGTGTTTCTCTTGTTCTAATCCTGTCTACACAACAGGCCTGTGAGCCCCCAAAGGGCAGAGGGGCTACATCTGACTGTAGAATGATACTCCACAGACTCTGTCAGACCCAACATCGCTCCGCCCCTTCTAGCGGTGTGTCCCGGGCCAAGCACTTGAGCTCCCGGTGGCTTAGTCTGTGCGTCTGCAAAGCAAGCTCCAGTAGCGCCCATCTCACGGCGGGCTCTGAGGATTAAATGACAGGATGCAGGGCTTCTCCTCTTATGGTTCCCACAGTGGCAAAGGAGAATAAAAGAGAAACCCACACACCCAATTTAGAGAGTCCTGGAAAAAATGCCACCAGCCCAAAATGCCTTGACCTCTGTAGTAATCTAAGAATTTATGCAAATGAAGGTCCATGGGAAAGAAGTGTGTGTGTGTGTGTGTGTGTGTGTGTGTGTGTGATCAGCCCGGTTAAAATGCAAAAATCCCCACTCTCTCCTCCAGCCCGAGTCAGTGTGGAGGATGACCTAGCCAGGCTCTCACCCAGGCTCCTTACACCTCCAACCCCCACAGCCCTGGGCCCAGTTGAGAGGCCCTGAGCAGAGTGGCCGGCACTTAGCAGGTGGCTGGGTGAACGCGGGCGGCGGGAGGCTCTGGGACGAAGGCGGCGCCCACCCCCAGCCTCTGTACCTGCTTGATGTTCCTACGGTCAGCTGCAGTCTTGGCCATGACCATGCGGAAGGTGTAGAGGATGAGGCCGGGCAGCCGCAGCAGCTCCATGCCGTTGCCAATGAAGGCCGAGGCGATGACATAGTTCACAAAGAAGGCGCCCTGGTCGGGCAGGAAGACGCACCTGGGGAACCACCGGGTGTGCGAGCTGAGCGCCCCGAGAGGGAGAGGGGCCCGTGACAGCAGAGACGGGACTCAGAACTGACCACGGATTTGGCCATCTGGAAGTCACTGTCAACCTAGACCCGAGCTGGTTGGGTATGGGTGTGTCTGTCTGTGGCTGCCAGCTCCCAAGTCCTCAGTTTACCCAGCGAGAACCGATTTAAGAAAATTCACTCTATCCTTTCAGATAGGCACGGCCAGGCTTCCCTGTGACCAGTCCTTTGGAAAAGTCTATCTTGGACATTCGGGCCTACATTAGGACTTAAAGTATAGTACAGTAGGGGCTGGGGATGAATCCCAGCTCTGCCTCTTAACTAGCTGGGTAGCCTTTTTTTCTTCAGCACGTCTGGGCCCCAGTCTCATCTGTAAAATGGAAATAGTCCAATTTCTGACTTGTAGCTTGTTTAAAGATTAAATGAAGGAAAGAATCAAGCATTTAGCATGGCATCTTCTTAAATAACAGCTATTACTATTAAGTGGGTTCGGTACAAGTTGAAAATACTAACGAGGACACACATTAGAAATAAGTTCAACTCCTCTCTCCTAGCAAAACTAATCCTGGACCAGACAGTCATTCTGGTTGCAGTGTTAATTATTATTCTCCTTCCCCCTTCCCTGGCACCACTGAGACCCAGCAGTTCCTTCTCCCCAGGCGGTCCGGTTCTCAGTAAGTAAGTTTCAGAGAATGAATGAGAACGCCACTAATTGAGTTTCAACCTAAAAGATTAACCACATTTCTGCACTTGTAGCATAAAGTGGGTCAGTTCCCCCGGTGCAGCCCCGCCAGGAACCTGTAGTGGTGCGGGGAGTCCACAGGCCCTGAAGGACAGACAACCCTCCCCCCACGGCAGCCCCAGCCCCAGCCCCTGGGGGACGTGGCTCTGAAACTCAGCGTGGCTGATACTTACTCCAACCTGACAGAGGCCTCCGAGGAAGTTTTATCAAAGAGCCACCGGAAGAAAAAATCCAAACTGAAAGAAGAATGAATCCCATAAGAACTTATTTCCAACGGTCCATGTGATCACTGCATATGTTTTCATTTTCTTCTGCTGTTTTTTTTTTTTTAAAAAAAGGCCAGATCTCAAGATCTACCCTGGTTCTCTAAGATGCTACTTATACCATAACTCATCAGGGCCTGCTTTAACAGAAACTTCCTTCCTCAAAATAACCAAAGCCATGATTAGACCCTCTCCCTAAGTGGAAGGTCCATGGTAAGTTTCATTTTCAAGCTTTTTTTTTTTTTAAGGCAGAAAGATCATATCTCTGGAAGAATCAGTGGGCCAGCACAATTGTATGCCAAGTGAGTGTGATAGGTTCAAATGTCGTCAGGAATCTGCAACCACTCCCAGAGCATCTGCATTTTCTTGAGGACAGTGTTCTCTGTTGTGACCCTGGTTCTGAATTGAGAGCAGGAGGTGGTAATATGTACCTGGTGAGGCCCAGGGAGGGTAGAATCAGCACCATGAAGATCAAGAATATGTAGACCTTGGTCATCATGATTCGGTTTTCCCCTGACCTGCAGGAAGTCAGAGGTGAGCCGTCACAGTCCCTCAGATGCACCGGGCGTCCCCAGTAAGGCCCCTGCTGTATGCCCATCGCGCTGGCGGGGAGGGGGCATCAGAGACACCCACCTCAGGGGCGAGCCCCAGGGAACTCACTTGGTCCAGTGAGACTCCAGCAGCGTAGAGTAGTAAACAACGGTGGGCAGCAGGGCTGAGAAGGACCACAGGAGGAGGGTTGGGAAGAACTGGCTGATGATGGGGTCCTAGAAAACAGTCCACAGCAGAGAGAGCTGTGAGCCCTGGGGGCTTTGGGCCATGACCTGTTGGCATGGTGACTCAGTGACCTCTGGGATTTTGGTCACTTTTGTCCCCCAGAAGCAACATTGTACCTGGTACAGGGTAGATAATGTTGGCTGAACAGACAATAACAGCACCTGACATTTGTACAGTGCTTTATTTTTCTTTCTTTCTTTCTTTTTTTTTTTTTTTGTGGTACACGGGCCTCTTACTGCTGTGGCCTCTCCCGTTGCGGAGCACAGGCTCCGGACATGCAGGCCCAGCGGCCATGGCTCACGGGCCCAGCCGCTCCACGGCATGTGGGATCCTCCCGGACCGGGGCACGAACCCACGTCCCCTGCGTCGGCAGGCGGACTCTCAACCACTGCGCCACCAGGGAAGCCCCAGTGCTTTATTTTTCTTATTTTTATTTAAAAAAGATTTTTGGCCACACTATGTGACATTTGGGATTTTAGTTCCCCCACCAGGGATCGAACCTGTACCCCCTGCAGTGGAAGCACAGAGTCTTAACCACTGGACCGCCAGGGAAGTCCCTGTATAGCTCTTTAGAGTGAAGAATGCAACTTCACATACAACTGAACTCCACTTGTCTTACTGACCAGAGAGATAACCTCCTCCATTCCCTATAGAAAGCCAATGATGGACGGCAAAGGAAGACAGAGCACTGACGGCCAGGGCCCTTCCCCAGCCACCTGGCCCAGTCGTAGCTTCCCAGAACTGCTTCGTGATTGTTCCCAATCTCATCTATGCCTGTTGTACTTGTTATTGCAATTACATGGTTCGATTAACTTATTACCTTCCCTGATAAAATGAGCATAGCAATAGAGAGATTTCTTTGAAAACTAAGTTGGGTACATCGGAAAGACTTGATAAAGGCCAATTTCTCAAAAACGCTGCTGAATTAGATGGGAGTGAATTAACTGTAAAAGACCAAGGGAAATGAAATCTAGGAGGGTTCTATACTTTGAACGGCTTTGCAAGTATCTTTAAGTTCTTGCTTGACTGTGAGAAAGCAAAGCTAGAATCACAAACAATGAAATAAGCGTGTGTTTTATGTAAAATACACAAAGGGGAAATCCAGTCAGCAGATCCTTCCTCAAAAGAACAGGCCTTGACCATACATCAAAAGACTGGCAAAGGAATAAACATGTAGATGCTTTAAATCTAAACAAAACTTACATATTTTTTATTATCTATTGAGTCATTTGATCATCACAACGGCCCCATGGGTATAACATAGCAGAGTGTTATAGAGGACAAAGCCAGTTTTTAGAGGAAAAACCAAGGCTCAGAATTCATCAGCTAGGGAATGGCAGAGCGAGGACCAGGCCCTCAGGCCCCCCAGCTGTTATCAATTCATCTAAGATCCTTAAAAATCATTCATGACCTATCTAGAATAAGGAACTTTACAACAGGAGTATCAGAAACTGAAATATAAAAAGAAAAATTGATTCATGACCCTGCCACCCCAATCAGAGAAGCGCTTTGCATTCTTTGCTACCCACTCCCCGTAGCAGCCATCCTGCACACACATCACTGGCAGATCACTATAACCGTTGCTGAGAGATAATTTCATATTCTGCTTTTATCGTAAAACCCCATGTCTGCCACAAAGTCTATACAATTTTTTAATGGATGCTTAACAGTCTGTCAGACTGAATACACCTCATTCAACTCCTAATTTTACCCCTACTGTTGAACATTTAGATTGATTCCACTGTATCTATGTCTCTATGGTTAACACATAGACACACACATATACATACACATACATGTATACATAAAGTATATACACACACGTATGTCTACATAACGTTACTATAAAGACATTGTAATAAACGTGGCCATGCCTGCTCAGGGGCTTCAAAGCACATGAGCCGAGTGACATGGCCTCTTGCTTCAGTGGCCCCCACGGCTCTTGGTCTCATTCCTCCCGCACCCGCCATGCCCTCTTGGCAGAGGCCCTGCAGAGTGGTCACTCACATTTAGCGCATGGATGGGTTTGGTGACGTTGAACTTGTCCATGGTGGACAGGATGATGGAGGGCGTAGTCAGGAAAAACAGCCCCAAGAAGAGAGTGAAGTTGATGCCCAGCCATTGGAACCACCAGCGGAGGCCCTGGATAGAGAGGTTCTTCCTGCAGAGGGGAGGACACAGGCCTTGGAGGTTTATCTCTCAGGCTCTGGCCACCTATGACACCTACAGTGCCCACGGCTTGGGTGAGTCAGAAGGTCAAATTTAGGCAGGGCAAGAGACTAGACTGAGTGCTCTGGCTGAGGGCCCATCTTGACCTTGGGAGCACAGGCCAAGTGTCCTGCACTGACCTTCAGCTATAGGAAGGTCGAATTTGGGGTCCCTAGGAGCTCAGAGGGAAAACAGGTTATCTGCAGCTAGGGTCTGGGAGCCAGAACCTATTCGAAGAGATGCCATGAGCCCCCCAGCAGACCAAACAAGGCTGCAACATGGCATTTTTCAGACACACTAAAGACACGTGACTCCCCACGGGGCCGTGAGCTGTGGTGTGAGCTGGAGGGAGGCGGGGGACAAAAGCAAAAGGCGCAGCTGGAACCCGCCCTGGCTTCTCACCCCACCAGGAGCAGACCGACAAACCAGTCACAAGTTTAGAAAGCTCAGTGAACCAAAGAGCAGAACTGCCAGGGGCTGAAGTACAGCCCGGTGGAGATGAGCGCCCAAACCCTGCTCTGGACCAGGAACCGAGGCCAGGCCGGATGGCGAGCCATGCTGGGGCCTCTGCGGGGCTGTCCTCACCCTCGGCATCGTGCTTAAGGCTCCTGTGGACACAGCTCAGCTCACCAGCTTGTGGCCCACGCTAGAGAGGCGGCTGGCACCTAACCCAGGGCTGCACTGTCTGTTACAGCAGCCTCGAGCCACAGCAGGCTACTGTGTGTTGAAATGTGGCTGGTCCAAACAGAGATGGGCCAGAAGTGGCACATACACGTTGGATCTCAAAGACGCTACGTATGAAAAGGAGACTGTAAAACATTTCAATTAAAAAAAACTGATTACATATTTAAATGATAATATTTTAGATACAGAGGGAGAACTCTTATTAAAGTTAATTTTAACAGTTTCTTTTTTTTTAAGACCTGTTTTTTTGTTGTGGTTTTTTTTTGTGTTTTTTGGCCTCACCGTGCACCTTGCAGGATCTCAGTTCCTTGACCAGGGATTGGGCCATGGCCGTGAAAGCCTGAAATCCTAACCACTAGGCAACCAGGGAACTCCCCAGTTTCTTTTACTTTTTTTAATGTGGCTAAAAGGAAACTTAAAATTACATACATTGCTCCCATTATAATCCTACCAGACACTGCTGATATGGGGGAGAAACAATGGACTGAAGTCCTGGCTGTGGACACACCACCCACCCCCATCACACCTCCCACCCCCTGCCCAGAGGGGTGCAGGAGAGTATGAGTGTCTCTCTGGGTGCCAGGTCACACCTGTGCTTCCAGGTGACTTGGGCAGCCCTGCAGGGCTCCCAGGCCCCATTCCCGCCCCTTGCCGGCCTGGGGGCTCACCAGCAGATGTCTTCGGGGTAAGCGGCGAAGCTGACCGTCCACTTGGAGATGCAGAGCTCTCTGCTGTGGGAGGATGGCTGTGGGTCACTTTTGCACTGAAGGCCCTGACACTTGCAGGCGTTGAAGTCCTTCAGGATGCTGCCAGGAAATGTAGAAATGGCCAGGGTCCAGACCCCTCGGGGTACCACGTACCCACACAGCAAACAGGACCGTGTGAGAGTGGGAGCCCCATGGCACAGGACCTTTGCTTTATTATTAGTTTATTATACTTATGCTATAATTAGTGCTATGAAAGAGATGCCCTTCTTAGCACATTATGTGCAGAATTTTGCTGAATCCTCAGGACAACCCTCTAAGCCGGGGATTACCATTCCTATTTTACAGATGAGGAAACTGAGGCTCTCAGAGTTGGTTTTGCACCCTGTCTGGCTGACCCCAGCTCCCATGCTGTTGGCATTGCCCCAACATAGGGTTCCTCCTTGCGGCCCCCCTCTGCCCTGCCCATGAAGCTGGACATCCCGCTGCCAGGCCCGGGGCCTCACTTTTCCACTCCCTCACCTCTTCCCAGGCCCCATAGCAGCATTAGACCACATCAACTACGACTCCAAGATGCCCCTCCCTAGGACTCCCACCCCCACCCTCTCGACTCCTTCCCTCTTTAGTCTCCCACAAAGAACCCACCAGCACCCCTACTCCTGTCTCAGAACACTCTTCCTCTTTCCACTGGCCTCGTCCCCACCCCAGCCTCACTTGAGAGTCTGCAAGGCACAGCCAGGAGTCTGTTCCCAGGGTTCACGATGCACAAAGCAGGGAAGGCAGGGGAAGGAGCATTTGCTGGGCCAACTCCTTTCCGTCTCCCTCTACCGACCCCATCCCCTGCTGCCCCCGAGGCGAGACGACATGGAGATCCCAGGCATGAGAGCGTTTTAGGAGCTAGAGCTCATGCCACTCCTGGAGTGCCCAGAGGTATTCCCCCACAGCAGTTCATTTGTAGGGAGATGGGAAGGCCACGCACAGAAGGAAGATCTGTGGTTCCAGAGTGGGTACATGAAAGAGGGTGGCATCCACCCCACCTGGTGACATGCTGGCTCATAGAGGCAATGGGATCCCTGGGGCAGCTGGTGAGAGCCCGGCAGTGGGGTAAGGCCATATCAACCCAAGAGGGGCTCAGCTGGAATCACCCATGCCCAGCTGTCACACAAACATCGGCCAGGCTCCCCAAGGGAGTGGGTGTGGATGGCTGCCCCCAATCCCAGCCACACCGGCAGAAGGACATGGAAATGCTACAAACAAATCCCAGCAGTGGTGGTTCAGCAGTACCGTCTCTATCCAAGAGGGACAGCAATTTAGCTGGAGGCAGACAAGGAACATGCATGCCCACACTCACTAGGTGGCCATGGACTTTTCCTGGAAGGTGACGAAGGCCATTCCCAGGGGCTGGTCCTGGACCCTGCATTCCTCTTCTGTGATCCTCTCCGTCAGCCTGTCCTTCATGCGCGTGTAGTAGGCGATGGCGTCCTCCTACCAGAGGACACATCCCCTTGTGATGACACGGCCCTGTGCAGGTCTCGGGGGACCCAGCGCCCACGTTCCCGGGGGGTGTGGGCCCTCACCCACTCACACCCCTTCACTTCACAGCAGCAGAACTGGCCGCAGGGCTTGGGGTTGATGAAGGTCTGCTGGCCTGTCTTCATCTGCAGGTTTGTGTAATAGGTCAGGCTCTTCTCTGTCTTTTTTCTGCAGTGGGAGGGACAAATTTCAGACTCGCAATCCTGTGGTGTGACTCACAGAGCCACTCCCCTCCTTTCCTCCCTAGGGGATCCGAGGCCAGCAAGGAAGGAGGATGGCATCTCAGAGGGAAGGAGTCAGAAAGGTGCAGGCCAGCTCAGCCCACGCCCGCCCACCCTGCCAGCCCTCCCTTACCTCTCCCTGCACAGGTAAATCAGCTTGGCCACGTTGTAGCACAGCTGGACCTCCACCACTTCACACGTGGGATACGCGTCCCTGTGCCCAGGGCAGATCAGAAGCAAAAGATAGCCATTGGAAAAGAGAACCCCCCAGGCAGGAGAGACCCCCCAAGACTCCAGGGGTGGCAGAGCAATTACACTGCTCATTTCTGTGCCAGGGGAGACCTCTTTCCTCTTTGTCTTTTACCAAAGGGGGAAATTTTGAAACGTAATACAAAGAGGTCCTTTTAAATAGCATGAAAGTAACTGCCTGAAACTGACAAGTTTATACCCACTTGGCTTTAAATCAGTCAGTACTTCTCCTGAAGAAAAAAAATAACACTATTCATTCCCTCCTCTACCCATGCAAAGGAGTAAATTTATTGTTTGCTCTAGGTCATTTCTACTCTGGACCATCACTGAAATCCTATTCAGTTTGTGACCTTTTTGAAGATCACAGACCTTTTTGGTCTCATGAAAGCAAAGGACCCTCAGCCCAGTAAATGCATTAACTTATTTGATCCTCGCCGTAACCTGTGAGGTTTGTGTCCCCATTTTACAGATGAGGACAATATGTGTCGGAGAGGTAAAATGACTTGTGCCCAAGATCACACAGCTAGTGAGTGTCTGAGCCAGGAAGTGAATCCAGGCGGCCCAGCTCCAGGGCCCATGACTGTACCCAGCGTACGATGCTCCCTCACCATACACGCAAGATCCTATGTGCAACTCCTGGGCATTCCTGAACCATGTAAATCCCCACCTACTACTTGCTAGGCACTGGGATGGAGCCTGGATAAGTTTACATTTTAGTGAGAGAGAGAGACACAGCCCATAGACATGTCAGGCAGACAATTTCAGGTCCCATTAGGAGCTTTGCGGAAGAGAACAATGGTGTAAGTATCCCTTCTACAAGGCAAATTCACACATCAATCCCCATGGATTGCAGCAGTGTTCACTAAAAGGGCTGCCTGAAATGGGAGAAAGTGTGATTCAGTGTTTGTAATGGGAATGAGAGGACTTTTTTTTCTCTTTAAGGTAATATATTAAGTGGAGCTACTGTTTCCAAATGTTGCCTAACAGGAAACTTTGGGGAGCTGTTGTTTCAAGGAATAGGGAAAAATGATTCCAGTACCCAATGTATATATATATAAAAATATCTCTAAAATACCTAGAGTTTCTAAAAGAGAGGTTAGTCAATAAATTTTAAACATTCATTTTGCAATTCTGTTTATACTAATAATTTGCTTAGCAAGTGTTCTTCATAAATAGTGCAAAGCCAAGCCATAGCCAACCCCTAATCCATACTACAAATTAATGACTACTGATGAGGAATGAATACAGGCTGAAACCTCAGCTCCCTAGCCCAGGTTCAAGTCCTCCAGCCCAGGGTCCTGGGAGCCTTCCCGGCCTGCTCTCCCCCGACCATCCCCTTTCCTGAAGCTCCATGAGATGCCCTGCATTCATCGCACCGTACACACAATTTCCTTCTCACAGGAAGGCCCTTCCTCTAGCCTCCACCTGCAGGTATCCCCGGTGCAGGTGCTCAGAGGAGGCTGCTGGAAAGGAGGTTCTGCTGAGGACAGGGCTCCGGACCCAGAGTGCTCACTCAAGAGACACGTGCTGAGCAGAAGAATGAACCACGAAATGCAGAGCGGGGCCCAGGTCCCTCCCCGCCTCCAAGACTGCTGTCTCTCGGGCATCTCTTACTCTGCAAAGCTGACGCTGAGAAGCCCAGGGTGAATCTTTTTCTTTTTTTTTGTTTGCGGGGGAATGTGTGGGCGTGTTGTTTCTATGAATCTTTTTCTCTGCCCCTGAGCTCTCAAGATGTTTATCTGCCCCACACCCTGGCCTGTATTCTGGCTACTGCGTTCACGTGGGCAGCCGTGGCTGCCAGCAGAGGACGTGCCGCCCCAGCCCAGGCCCTCACAGCCCCAGGAGAGCCTGCCCAGAGCAGCATCCGCGGCTCTGTGGCTGGGCCAGGTCCTCCTAGGGTCTCTCTCCCCTTCCCTCCCAGTGGAAGCGGCCCTGCTCACCGGAAGTGGCTCTCCACAGTCTCCTTCTTCGCGTCTCTGGAGAGTCCTGTGATGAACAGGGTCCGCCTCACCTGCCGGAGAAACACACCAGGGAGAAAAGTCAACAGGGCAAGCCAGTCTGCCAGGGGGACACCCTGTTCAAGCCTCCTCAAGGAAGACGGTGGGGACTCAGAGGCTCAGGTGCTTGCCTTCCCGGCCTGACAGAGCCTTGAAGTCTCTCCTTTACATAGCGTCTTCTTCTAGGCAGTCAAGAATAAATTTCCAGGGAATTCCCTGGCGGTCCAGTGGTTAGGGCTCTGCGCTTCCACTGCACAGGGCACGGGTTCGATCCCTGGTCGGGGACCTAAGATCCCGCATGCCACGCAGCGTGGCCAAAAAAAAAAAAAATACATTTCCAAAGCAATTTCAATGAGCCTCCTTTGCATGACAAGAGACTGAGAAAGAACCCAGAAAGGGGAAGTGACTCAAACGAGGTCACACAGCAGATCAGAGGAGGACCCAGGCCTGGAACCAAGTAACAGAAACTCCCTCTCCCCCCATCAAGTTATGGGCAGCAACAAGAGAGGGAGCTGCTCTCAATTCAAACTTCTTGGAAGTTACTTAGAATCAGTAACTACACGCCCAAACCCCACAAATCTAAAGGCTAGTTGGCAAAATGGGGGGAAATAGCCAAATCCTAAAACAATCTACCAGAAAAAAATTTTAATGCCGATTCTGAGCACACATTTGCAAGCCTGAGGCCCCTCCTTACCCTCACTGCCATCGTGCTGCTGGGGAATAAGCCTGGTGCCACTCCTCCCCAGCTCCCGCCTGAGACCCTCCCCAGCATGTGCCCAGCCCCCCACCGCCCCTCACTCACCAGGTTCTCCTCTTTGTACTTGATGGACTGGGTGTGGTGCCGCATGAAGCCCACAGTGAGGATGAGGTAAAGGATAGCGAAGATGGTGTGCAGCCAGAGGAGGTTGTTGCTGCGGGGGAGGGGAGGGACACCACCTGCCATCAGGGCTGGGCTCCCAGGCAGGGAGTGAGGGTGCGTTGCTGGGCTTGGTTACCCTCATGGCACTGAGCTGAGGGTCAAAGGCTTCATCACAACAGATTCCTCCAACAGAGGTTGAGTGGCCAGTGCCCTTTAGAGAGGGCGCCGTCCTGACTAATGAACCCCAGCTCCACGGGGCCCTCTGTGTTTCCTAAAACCCACAGCAAAACAACAGCGGCCTGGGGCGTGTCCATGCCCATACCCCAGCAGCGGGCACTAGCGGCAAAGAGGCTTTCAGACATTAACTCGCTCACTTTGGACGACCTCTGGCTTATCCCGGGCTCCAGAATCCGCCCTCTCCTTGGTCTCACCCATCAGCAGTCTCACACCCCCCAACTTCGAACTCACTCAGTCTGTAGGTTTGCGATGGTCGTCCTCCCAAAGCTGTAAGGGTCTTTGTCTGCAGAGAAGCACAGATACTCAGTTGCAGGGTCACACTAGGGAAGTGGGAGGGGGACAGCACAGCCTTGGTTTGTGGAGCTCTGAGAAGCAGCAGCATGAGATGTCCGAGAAGTCAGAGGACTGTATCCGGTCTTTTCAGAGCTACACCAACCAAGGCCTCTGCTTTGCTCCAAGATGCTTCTGGCAACTTCTCAACCTACCAGGTGGGTAAAGTCAAAATCTGAATTCATCTTGCTTTGAGAGTCTTGTGGCATTCCTTGAGAAATCTAGAAACACCCTAAGCTGTTCCCAAAACCAAGGCTGGGAATCACTGGGCGTAAGAGGTGGATTCATGATGGGGACGCTGGATTCCTGTGGGTGCTTGGAACTAGAACGCCGCGCTCTGATTTTCACTTTGAGCGTCACAGACATCTTCTGGATCCACTACTTGTGGCCTCCTGATTTGGGTGGGGGCAGGAAACTACAAAACACACTCTGAAAGCCCCTGATCAGTCTTGGGGTCTTCCTCCTACTTAGATATTAGGGGCCCCAGCTCTTGGCCCAGGTTTGGGGTGGATTCTTCTCCAGATCTTTAAGCAGATGGAAAAGTTCAGAAAGTCACCCTGAGACCTTCTCACATCTGAATTTGAGCATGAATCCTGGGGTTCTGATCCACCACAATGAGGCCCTTTCCCCAGGTCTGCTGCTCTGCCTGGGCCCAACTCAGGCAAGATGAGGAGTCCTTACCCAGCAAGCTCCCCGAGAGGTTGACGGGCAGGATGACACACAGAGACAAGAAGCTGACCACCACCAGCAGGAAGATGATGTGTTTCTGGAATGACAGGTAGTGGATGGCGTCCTCCCCACACCACTCCAGGATCTGGTCATCTCTGGCCAAGACACACATGGAATCCTAGTGAGTAGTGGTAACAGGCTGGGCCCTTTGGGCCTTGCATGGATGATCTCATTTAACCCTCATGACCGTCCGTGAGGTAGGTCCCAATTTGATCTCCACTTTTTTAAATATGAGGAAACAGGTACAGAAAAAGCACATTAACTTTTACAAACATCCAGCCTGTAACAGCAGAGCTATGACATGAACTCCAGAGCCTGGAGCTCTCAGCCCTCGCCCCACACTCCTGGATGAAGGAAGCTGCCACTGCTCCGCTTTAGGTCTCTAGAAACATCTGTGCCCACGTTTATGTGTAAATAAAATTAACCCTCATCCCTTTCCTGCACCTGTGGACAAGCAAAGCCACTGATAAGAGGTGAGAATCTCCTGAGCAAAGCTGTGTGTGTCCAGGATCATGGCTCCCGCCCTTTCTCCCATCTCCTCCTCAGGGAAACTGGGAGACAGAGGTGGAGTCACTGCTTTATTTTATTTATCTTTGAATATTTATCTATTTATTTGGCTGTGCTGGTCTTCGTTGAGGCGTGTGGGATCTTCGTTACCGCGTGCGGACCTTCATTGCGGCACGTGGGATCTTTAGTTGCCGCGTGTGGGATCTTTTAGCTGTGGCACGCGGGATCTAGTTCCCTGACCAGGGATTGAACCCAGGCCCCCTGCATTGGGAGCGCAGAGTTTTAACCACTGGGCCACCAGGGAAGTCCCTGGAGCTACCGCTTTAAACATTCTAAGGCTCAGTCCATCCCGCTGGCCCTGCCTCTTCCCTGTGTCCCTGCTGTGGCCCCAGAGGCGGGGGGCGACCTGCTCCACCCTTTCCCACCCTCAGTGCTGTATTTGGAGGCTCCAGATCATTTGGAGACCCAGAAAATTCTGGGTTCTGACAGCCAGACTTCTATGCTACAGAGGGAGAAGGGGAGGGGGGTGTCTCCTGTTTTCCTATTCTCCTGACAGGGAGCTACCCTGAGGATCCTGCTTCCAGAAGACAGGGAAAGCCCTGCACTGGGAAGAAAGAGCTCAGGGAAGCAAGGGCCACAGCATCAAAAGGCAGGTGTGAAAGGTGTGGCGCGAGGGCTCTGCAGCCAGACAGACAGACCACGGTGGACTCCAGCTCAGCTGCCTCCAGAGAGGGTCACGGCACCCACCTGAGGCTGGGACCTAAAGCAGGGAGGCTACGACCCGCTAGCTAGCTGGTCACTCAGCAGGTGCACAGGAGGCAGTGAGGATCCAGGCCCAACGCCGCGCCTGGTGCCGGGTGGATGCTCGCAGTACGCTTGCTAATGTTACCCTTTTTTACTGCTTACCTGGAGGACAAAGCTCTACCACTGACTACACTGTTTTCACTTCTGAATACACGACCAAAATGCATATACTTTGCCACAGTACGTGCTTACTAAACAAACACTGGTGAAGATTAAAACCCATAAGTGGGATTTCCCTGGTGGGCCAGTGGGTAAGACTCCATGTTCCCAGTGCAGGGGGCCGGGGTTCGATCCCCGGTCGGGGAACTAGATCCCACGTGCACGCCGCAACTAAAAAGATCCCGCATGCCGCAACTAAGAAATAAATAAATAAATAAATATTTTAAAAAAATAAAACCAATAAGTGAGTAATTTTCATCAACAATTTTTTCTTGAGATACACCTCGAATTTCCCTATTTTGCTGGGAAAGGCAATTTGGAAGGAAACTGAGAGGCCTCTTTAAATGTCAGTTGTGGGCTTCCCTGGTGGCGCAGTGGTTGAGAGTCCACCTGCCGATGCGGGGACACAGGTTCGTGCCCCGGTCTGGGAAGATCCCACATGCCGCAGAGCGGCTGGGCCCGTGAGCCATGGCCGCTGAGCCTGCGCGTCCGGAGCCCGTGCTCCGCAATGGGAGAGGCCACAACAGTGAGAGGCCCACATACCGCAAAAAAAAAAAATGTCAGTTGTAACGCTGGGCGTGAGCAGCTGTTAAAATTTAATTGCAGGGCTTCGCTGGTGGCGCAGTGGTTGAGAGTCCGCCTGCTGATGCAGGGGACACAGGTTCGTGCCCCGATCCCGGAAGATCCCACATGCCGCGGAGCGGCTGGGCCCGTGAGCCATGGCCACTGAGGCTGCGCGTCTGGAGCCTGTGCTCCACAGTGGGAGAGGCCACATCAGTGAGAGGCCCGCGTACCGCGAAATAAAAAAAAAATTAATTGCAGCCTTAAAAACAGTCAAAGGGTAGTCCTTTCTGTGGCAGGAACAGAAGAGAAAAAACAGTGGGAGTTGAAATGGAAAAATATGTCTGATACAGCATTAAAATGACAAAGCAGAATACGCAACTGTATGGGTATGGCCTCACTCAATGAGAAGTGAGGTCCTCGCAGAGAGGGCAGGAAGGGGACATGGAGTGATAGAAACAGTGGGTATGGACTGCGGTGCAAACCGTCAGCAGCCTTTGCTAGTTAACGTGAAGATGATGAGTCAAAGTTTCTGGCTTTGCCCCACCCGATCGAGGCAGAGAGTCGGGGGCACAGCCCCGGGTAGGGGAATGGCCTAAGTCCCAACCAGCGGTGCCACAGGCAGTGGCTGACCAGAGGGAAACATGCCGAGGGCATCCTTCAGAGGTAGGGGTAGGGGTGACTTAAAATTTCTTCCTATGAATTCTGTTCTGTACGTGATGGATTGTTGCACAGAATATGCATGACTTCCAACACCTGGAGGAAACGCTGACATGATTTTGGAGTGGGCAGGGAAGGGCGAGGCAGGCAAACCTACCTCTCCCACCTCTGTCCCCTCCTCCCTCCCAGAAACCTCCCCTCCTACTCCAGACCAGAGTTCACTGGTTTCTTCTGCACAAAATGCTTTCTGCCAGTTCCCCTGGGAACAACTCTCACCAGCCTGGACTGTTCACAACACGCTCACGCGTGTGAATGCATTTGAACTAGACAGAGCAGGTGTTATTCTCAGCCTGCTTTTATAGTTGGGGAAACTGAAGCCCAGAGAGAGGGACTTACCCAATGTCCTAGAACTGTCACGTTTCATCACTTCTAAGATGGCATTTCCATATTTCAACACCTCTGAAATGGGGGGCACCCTGGGATCATAGCCAATCACAGCATAATGGGAAGCATTTTCTCATTCTCGGTGCTGTGCGTCTTACAACGGCGGTTTCTCAGATAGGATGCAACACGGCCGCAGGCAGCAGAGCTGAGACTCGCAGCTTGGCACTGCCACCACATGCAAGGGGACTAACTGGCTTATAATCACCAAGCGCCTCTTTCAGGATTTCTCTCCAAGGGGCCCAGGTTTTAAGAAAAAAAAGAAAACTTCTAACCACATGAGCTGAATATATTAAGCAAACATTATTTCTCCACTTTTCACTAATTCAAAGACATGACGCTGCCTAGAAGAGCTTCCATCCAAATATATCCGTGTTAAATAGTACGCAGATATGATTCCTGCCTAAAGCAAAAAATTAGCTTTAATGAGCTTGCACGGGGGCTCCCCGGGCCACCTTTATTCTCAGCCCCCAAGTATAGCTTTGGGTCTGAACTGAAAAGTATCTGAGAGACTCCAGCTCAGGATCAGGCACCTTGGCTCTCTCCTGCTGACTGGCCGAACACCCAAACAAACCCACCCAAAGACACCTCCGGCCACCCGCGCTGTACTCACTGCAGGCGGAAGACTGCAGTCAGCCAGGGGCAGCATCCCTGGAAACGGAGAACAGGGATTAGCTTCCAACAATCTCTGTTTTTCGGAGGCAGACATAATCATCATCTTTGACTTTAAACAACCACCTAACCTCCCGTTTTATAAAAAAGCAGTGCTTTTGTCCCAGATTCAGCAAAGCAACCCTGTTGTCCAAACGCGACAGAGTCGGCGTGTTCCCAGTCCTCTGTCACATGCATCTTGTGCCTGGAGATCCTGTGAACGTCTCTCAAGTTTTGACAGTTTGTGGAATTATACAGGCTCCTGGGTCAAATGGTGCAACTTGAATGGAGAGCTGACGAAAGTTCAAGGCCGCTCTGGAGAAGCTGACGGGGGCGCTTCTGTTTGTTTCAAGATGACTGAATGAGATGCAAGACAAAAGCAAGGAACCCAAGCCCACTCAACTGGACAGTTCCCTGGGGCGGGGTTTAGAGAGGGAAAGGGTTTCATGGGTTTTAGTGTCCATCGTATCTCTTCAACTTGATACCCCTTAAAGCTGGACTACCGGCTGGGAAAAACAAATATTTGCTCGTCATTCATTTGACAGTCACTTAGCACCTACTGGGTGTCAGGAGGTGGGGAACAGGGCTGGATAAGATTTGGTTCCTGCCCACAGCTGGCTCACAAGCTAGCAAGCAAGTCAATAATTAACTGTCACACAAAGCCGTTAAGTACGATAACACAGACAAGAGCTGCAGCCAGGTGCCTGAGAATTAATCAAAGTCTCACGATCCTGGATCACGCGGCTGCCATCTTTGCTGTGGTATTTCCCAAGGTCAGGTGTCTTTGTCAAAGCAGAGAAGAGCTCTCACCAGCATGTGCCACTCAAGGTCAAGGGTACAGAGTTAGCGGCTCAGCAGGAATACCACCGCCCTCTCCCTGCCAATTCATTACTGCCCATCCTTGCGAGCCCCCATCCCGCAGCCACAACCATACCTGCCCCTTAAATACCAACCAGCTCGCTTTCAAAGTCCTGCTGCCCTGAGGAGGAAGAGGACAGTCTCTGGAATCTGGACTCACTAGAAACACAAAAGGGAAAAATGGCAGATAATCCTTTTAAAAGGTCTAAAAACTTATGTCTAGTATCTCGCTGCCTCTTAGAGCTCAGGACCGAAGCTACTAGCGCTCGGCGGCTGGGACAAAATATAACTCACCGTGTGAAAAATATAGGCAAGGGCATCGACCATTCCAAGGTTTGGTGAGACGTCAAACTCTGTGTTACGTGGGATGAATATCAGGGGGTCAGGGTATCAGTGGGCCATCCTGTGCTCCACACCCTTGAACCTCAGCCCTGAGACTGGTCTACGTAAAGTGACTTCAAAGTGTTGCCTGTTTACAATATATTTCCCAATATAGCAAATAAAACTTGGAATAAATACTGTATTTTATCAAATCTAAGACACCACTGGTTGTAAAGGGCACAATTATTTTTTGAATCACTAAGGAGTAAAGGATGCTGTCAATTAACCATGATCACCATCGATAATAAGTTGCACTCAGTTTCATAGATGAGAAAATGCCAAAGATGGGCATTTTAGACTTGATGAACTGGGGCATTTTACATTGCTAATTTGGGCAGATCCTTTCTTCTGAGTAACCCATAAAAACACCCCGTGCGCTGTGAATTTGGGGTGTTTGCAATATGCTAACGTTTTGCTTTTCTCTCTGTTTTCCTACTCCCGGCTTCACCATCCCACTTCTCATGGCATAAGGCCTGGTGAAGCTCAACTTTCAAAGCCTTTCCGGAGAACTGCCTCAATCGACCTTCGTGGTAACCCTATGGGCAAGAAGAGGCAAGAGGAAACAACCCAACGAGCTCAGCGTCCTGACCAAGATGACACAGCCACGGAAGTGTGGAGGCTCCTGACTTCCAGGTGCTCTAGTCTGTTGTAGTACTCAGCCCTCCTAGGAGTGAAGGTGCCAAAAATGCACCAGGTGTTTCAAACGCTTCCCCCCAAACAGTCCAAGGCTGGCACACAGCTGAAGCAGAGGCCCCAGCACCTTACCCCAAGGTTAATACCCTTGGGCTTCCACAAACACCAGGGTGGAGACTGTGGGGAAAGAAGGTGCATTTACAGACACCCCCATCGCCCTCCTGCACAGACCGCATTTCAACACGGGAACCCCCTGAGGAACAAGAGTGGGGGTCCGCCTGTGGAGCCCCTGGGGAGGCCTGGGCGGGGCAGCCCGGGCCAGTCTCTGTTTCCCCAGTCGCTTCCTGTTACTGCATCTGGCACAAGATCCTGGGGTGAGGGACAGCTAGTTGGAGCTGGAAATTCCAGTTGTGCAAACCTGAAACTCATTCTCGCCCTGCAGGTGACATGCGTAGAGAGCCCAGGGTGGAGGCGGAAGGACGTGAGTCCTGGCCAAGGCAGTCTGTGCTGTGTGACAGAGCGTCCGAAGCGGGCGGATTAGGGCCGCTGGCTGACCCTGACCCAGAGGAGAGGAGCAGCTCACCTACGGCCCTGCTGCCCTTCTCAATCCAGCTCGCCTCATCCCCAGCCCCGAACTAATTAACCTCAAAGAAGATACACTTGAAAATGTCCAAGGCGAGAAAGCAAGCTGGCGTCCTCCTGAGCGGATGATGAAAGCCTTAAGTATCTAAGGCAACTAGATTTCTTCCGTAGCCCAAGCAGCTGGCTCACAGCGAGCCAGCTCCAAGCCCCAGGGGAAAGCTGGGTGTGTGGGCAATGGTGTTCTTACCGCCACCAAGAAGGTACCAAGGCTAATCTCACAGGTCTGTGGTGAAGAGCAGAGAGAACAGTTTCTGGTACAGGCCTGGCAGACACACTAATGAACACAATCTGACACGAACATCATGTGTGGGCTGTGCCTGGTGGGCTTCACAAGCCCCCAGCCCCATCCCAGCCTCTGTCTCTGTCTCTGTCTCTGTCTCTCTCTCTCACACACACACAGACGCTTGACGTAATGAGTCTTTTTTACCTGTTTGCTTCTGACACCAGGGCAATGCGGCCATAATCCCAGAAGTTTCTTCTTATGATGGAAAATACCAATATTAAAAACTAAAAGTAGAAAAGAAATCAGGTCTTGTAAAAGCATATTGGATGGCTTCTAATTAGGGGCAATTGTTTT
>NW_020173971.1:175081-315219 GCF_003031525.2 Neophocaena asiaeorientalis asiaeorientalis | reverse complement strand
CCGGACTCAGGAGGGCTAAAAGGGAGAGAGAAGGCACGGAGCTGCCCAAGGCCACACAGCTCAAGGGCTCAATGCCGTGCTCACCCCCTTCACCAGCTCCTGTCCCCTGTGCCCAAGCCACAGAGGCTGTCAACACTGACACGGAGCTTGCCCCGGCAGCCCCCTAGTCAAGCACTCAGGTCCCGCTCTTTTAGTCTCAAGGCAGCCCTGACAGCCACAGCCTTCCTCAGCCCTGGTTTGCCTGCAGGGTCTCCTGAGCAGGAAGGCCCTCACAGCAGCCCTGGGGACCAGCTCCCTCCTTCACTTTACATAGAGCTGCATTTTTCATTACAGAATAGAGGTAGCAGAGCTCCTGGAAGCTGAGCCAGAAGTGGTCAGATCTTTATCTTGAGTTTGGTTCTCCTGGAGGCAAGCCCTGGAGACACCTGGCGCAGAGCATGCGGGGCCCACGGCAGGCCTGTGTGCCCAACAGCAACGCGAGGCGCTGGACTCAAGACTAACCCCCTTTCCGCTCTAAAAGTCTGTCGATTCTAGACTGTCTCCTCGCTCCCTCCGTGTCCACCTTTGCAGGTCCTCTGTCTTGCTCCTGCCTGTCTCCCCTCCCTGGACAGGCTCCCTCCCTTCAGGGCTCAGCGTTTTAATCAGTATATCCCTGCCTGCCCTAGTCAGGAACTGTGGTTTTAAATGTGGGTTTTGCGTAAAATAGATAGCTAGTGGGAAGCAGCCGCATAGCACAGGGAGATCAGCTCGGTGGTTTGTGACCACCTAGAGGGGTGGGATAGGGAGGGTGGGAGGGAGGGAGACGCGAGAGGGAGGAGATATGGGAACATATGTATATGTATAACTGATTCACTTTGAATGTGGGTTTTGGACCCCAGAGGGGCTGAGTTCCAGCAGAATTTTCTCAAGGTGAATCTGGAAGCTGGTGATATATTTTCAAAGGCAGGTGAGTCCTGCTGTCGGATAAACATGAAGGCAGCTTGGCAAGTGCCTGCCCTCTGCCCTGGCTGCTGCTCCCTTGGCTCGAGCGGTGTGGACATTTCCCACGCACCTCTCTCCTCCAGGCCCCTCTGGCTCTTTGGTGGGTCCCTTCCTCCACCCCACCCCCAATCCCCGTAACTTCCTGCAATACAAATCCACCCCCACCAGCACGCTCCACTGGAGAGCTACTCTCTCTTCTCAACCAAGACATACCCACCCCAGCCTGCCTCTCCGGACTTCTCTCCTTGGCCCAGACCCTCCCCTCCCTGGAGACGCTGGATGGATCACAGCTCTAGGGCCACCCTCCTCCATGAATCCCACCAACCTTCAAATCCATCACCACTCTCCTGCCTACTCCCTCCTCCCAACCAAGGCTGGTAGATGTGACTGTTCTCAGCCTACAAATGGGTTTTGGCTCCAAGACGTGGGTTATTCGGCACTTAAAGAGCCCTTTTTCGTAAAAGCAACATGAGTAGCACACGGGTTCCCACATCTGCCCTTAGAGGACCAACAAATGTCACAAAAGTCTAAGGCAACAATTTAGACTTTAATCCTTGGGAGGAAAATGCAAAGAGGAGTTAGGACTCCCTTTCCCTCTTCCTGTGAACATTTTTCCCCCCAAGCAAACTTGGGTTGGATACTCGCCTCCTTCAGGGACGGGGGCCCTCGGGCTACCCTAACCCCCCTCCCCCAGGCCCCCACCTAACCTCTGGCCCAAAGCAGTCCAAGGGGTCTACTCCCTCCAGCCCCTCTTACCCTGTTTAATCAGATGGCCTCCACTACGTGGGAAGAGAAGGTGACAAGAGGGACCAACCATCCCATGGGCACTTGTCCAAAGAAGGTGCCCCTGAGCCCCAGTAAATCTCACCTAGCATGTCTGAGCCAGTCTAGGGGAGAATACAGCATATTTCAAATTGGGTGGGGGGGGGCGGTCTTTGGGAACAAGGAGGTCTGAACTAAAGAAAGGCCACCTATGAGGGCCGGCACCGATCTCGCCTTTCCCCGGTTTTCTCCTTTTCTCATCTGATCCTCTAAAGGCCCAGGGACCCCAGTGGGGAACAGGGGTGTGACATTTATAAACTGGGAATTGCAGCTGCTGTAATGCTCATTCACATCTCTCATCCCTGTGGACTGACCCTTCCCAGGGGCCTTAGACACGTGACAGGCTGATAACTCGGTAACAATGGTAATAATCAAAAGAATCGTAATGTGTATTCTTTACATACATTGCCTTATTTAATCTTGTCCCAGAATCTTCGAGGTAAAAATTATTACCTCCATTTATAGAGCAAAAACCTGAGGCCTCAACGAGCTATGTAACACGCCCAAGGTTACAGAGCTGCGAAGTAGCGGAGCTAGGACTTCAACCCAGGGATGTCTGCTGGCTCCTCACCTGAGTTTCCCAGAAAGCCCTGGGGTGGTGGGGAGTTGGGGGATGGAGGTTAAACAAACAAAGAACTGACACGATTCCCAAGGAGTCTCACCAGGAAGCAGCTGACGTCTATGAAGAGGACAGTGGGGATGCCACCGAAGGTGACCCCCTGGAGCACGGTGCTGTTTTTGGCCGAGTTGTAGCAGTAGGAGTCATTGGGCTGGTCCCCGATGCCCAGCCGCTGGCGGATGGCCACTGCCCTGGATTGCCACAGCTCCAGGAATGGGGAGTCAGTCATCGTGCTGGTCCTCCCTGGAGAATGGGACCCGGCGGAGGGTCAGGGCTCCAACTCTCCCGTGGTTTCCCCAGCCAGCGCTGGCAGAGCCAAGGGTGGGTGTCTCCTCCAGGGGCTGGTGGGGCACAGGGATCGGGGAGAGGCAGACACTGGCCCCGAGCGCCGGCAGAGCCTACAGAGAATAGCTCCATTGTGGGAACAGCCCGAAGGGTCAGATGCACCGGGTGGACGGCTCACCCAGGACACAGCTGGCCGCCTCCCCAGCGGGGGTGAACAGGAGGACAGGGGAGGACAGGAGCTGCTGTGGTGCCTGCCTAAGGGGTGCCAAGTTCCTCCAGCCTCAGGGACGACTGCCGGGAAGTCATTCCTGCAGCGGGACCCTGGGAGGTCCGGAGGGCAGGCAGGGGAGACCAGGCAGGGCACAGGAATCAACAGAGGAGGAGGAAGAGTGTCCAAGTGCAACAACTCTTTTTTTTTTTTTTTTTTTTTTTTTTTTTGCGGTACGCGGGCCTCTCACTGCTGTGGCCTCTCCCACTGTGGAGCACAGGCTCCGGACGCGCAGACTCAGCGGCCATGGCTCACAGGCCCAGCCGCTCCGCGGCACGTGGGATCCTCCCGGACCAGGGCACGAACCCGTGTCCCCTGCATCGGCAGGCGGACTCTCAGGCACTGCGCCACCAGGGAAGCCCAACAACTCTTGATCATCTGAGCCACAGACAAGAGTTCATAGGATGTCAGGCCGGGGCCTCAGAGACAGGCCCACTCCATACACTTGGAAACCGAGGCTCAGAGATTAAGATTAAGGAGCTGGTGGGGGCAGAACTGGGTCTCAGACCCAGCCTCCTGGGTCCCAGACGCCAGCTCTCTTTCCACCACGCCACACTCCCTCTGCAGCCGGCTACACACATGGGTTAGTTTAGTGAGAGATTAAAAGCCAGGAAAGGGGTAGCAGAGAGGAGACAGAGGAGGCAAAAGGGGGTGGTCTAGGGTGAGGAGGATGGGATCCCAGGCCTCCTCAAGGACCCCTGAGTCGCCCACCGTGCACCGCTGGAGCACTCCCCAGGCTCTGCCCTCTCATTCCTACACCCCTAGCCTTACTGGAAGGTCCAGCATTTCCAAAGCAAATATCGCTCCAGGCTGGTTGTTGACTTTTCCTTCGAGGAGCCTGGTAACCCAGGTGAAACTAATGGAAATCTCCAAACACCAAAGGCCCCAGAGTTAGTAGCCAAGTTCTGGCCTGCTTTTCACACTGTCTGTGGCTGAAGAGCCTGGAGAAATGTTCAGCAACACCTTCCTCTCAAGGTCCCACCTCCTTAAATCTGGTTAACCTAGATTCCCAGGGGACTTCAGCTAAGTCTGGTCTTTCTACCTGTTAGAGGGACAAAAATCTTGGGGACAAGAAGAGGAGGTACAGAGAACAGACAGATATTTGGACTACGCAGTAATACTGGCAGGATGTGTGTTGGGGGAAGGTGATTCCCAATTCTGGCCCCTGGGACGGCTGGGTTGGGGACAGTCTCACACACACACACACACACACACACACACACACACACGACAGGAAGTGCAGGGTGGGTGGGGGGAGGTGGCAGGTCAAGGGCATGGGAGGACTCCTCAGAAGGCCAAGTCACTCTCTCATCCCTACAAGAGACTGGGCAATGGCCGGAGGATGTGATGGCAGAGCCACAAAAGCTGCCTCAGGCAGACAGATGGTCTTAGCTTCCCTCCTTTAAACCCCACCCCCTGGCACCACCCCAGCGGAACGCCCAGCCTGACACTGATTGGCAAAGGCCCGCCCCTCCTTCCTGTCCCCCGCACTTACCAGATGCCAGGGGAAGGAAGTGTGGATGAACGCCTTGGAGAGGACCTCAGTTGATGCAGGCTCTAGCAAAGGCAGTGGCAGCCCTGGCCACCCTCCCAAGCTGCCTCAGGTCCGCCACTTATTTCCTGCAGGGCTGTCCTGACTGGGGTCATGGGGCACCAGCCTTTACAGACTTCCCTGAAGGAACACAGACAGTCAGAGTCACGTGGGAGCTGCCCTCTTCCAGTTCAGGGCTTCTGGTCTGAAACCCTGCAGCACACTTCCCCTGCACTCACACGTGCCCCAATGTTTGAGTCGGAACTCAAACGCTCGTGTGGAGCCTGTGGTTTTTTCCAATGCGCTCTCTCCGGCCCCGGCTCTCTCCCCAGACTCCTAGCACTACGGAGGGTCCACGCTCCTCTGTGCTGCCCTGCTCCTCTCTCCTCTCTCTTCCCCAGCATCACCTGAGGGTCCAGCCTGCCCCCTCTTATCCAACGGCTCAAGGCCCTACTGAAGCCAGGGCAGTGGACCTCCCCCCACAGAAGTACTGGCAGCTGTGGGCTCCAGGAAGGCTGAGTCCAGGACCTCATATAGGCCCCAAGAGGCTTCCCCAGGGCCCCCAAAGGCTAGAATCAGGAAAAAGGAATGCAGCAGAACAAACAAGGAAGGCTTGAAAAGTGAAGTGGAAAGAAAAAAACCACCCCCATAAAATGGTCACAGAGGGAGCATTGTCCCTGGAAAGGGGCAGCTACTGCAGTGGTGCTGGGGCAGGATGAGCCTCCCCAATGCTGCTTTGTGTTGAGCTTTGGGAGAGCAGAGGCCCCGTGGGAAGCAGGTACCTAGGCTCCTCTCGCCCCTTCAGCCCCAGTCACGCCTCTAAGTCAAACAGGCTCCCCTGGGTGGTTTGACAAGGTTTGATAAGAAGGACTCAGTGAGGTCAGCCATCAAGTCCCACCAGCCTGGGATGGAACCTCAGGGCTCCCCAGAGGTGGCCTGTCTTGCCTTCCCCCTCCAGGTGAGGGCACAGCTTTGGGGGCCCGCATTCTCTCTCAGAACTTTCTGCTTAGTTGCAGTCTGTTACCCATGGAAAGTCCAGATTCTGCTGAACCATGACGGTCCCTCCAGGGCCAGCCCCCTGCATCCTCCCAAACGGGCACGCTCTGAGAGGGCAGCTGGAAACACACGCACCACAGGGTGGCCCCGCCAGGCTCGGAAGGAACAGGACGGGGAGAGAAGGGAACTCAGCTGGTGGTGACCAGGAGAGAGCTAGCTCAGCGGGCAAAAGATTGGCAGTGCTGGGCAGGGGCCAAACCACCAAGTAGGCCCTGTGGCCAAAGGCGCCCTGCCTGGCAATGTTCACTCATCCCATGTTTGTCAGATATGCATGTGCGAATGCCTAGTCTTATCCATGCCTTCCAGAGAGCTCTCTGCTCAGCACCTCATTCAGGAAAGGCAAGATATACTTCTGAGGCCCAGGCGCCAGGTGAGCAGATGACTCAGGCCCCAACGCAAAGTTCAGCCCACACACACCATACAGCCTGGTTGTGGTCAGTGAGACTGAGAGCTCGATGCCATGGCTGGTCCCAAAACTGCCAAAGAAGTCAGCCACCAATGCTAACCCCCTGCCCACCTGAGCTGGTAGCTGCTGGCCCCTGTAGCACACCTGAAGATCTCTACGCCTGCCCTGCCAGGAGTGGCAACACAACGCTGCGGGAAGCCTGTGAGCATCGTCAGCTCTTGCAAATTCAGGGTATTTTTATCATCACCAAATTTTCCGACCTTGTGAGGATGAAAAGCAGCTCCAGGCCTTCTGCCACAGGAGGTGACTCTGATGTTCTAGATGGCAGGTTGCAAACCTCTCCTTAAAGCCCCACCAGACAGGGCCCAGGAACCTGGACAACCATTTACCTCCACAGACGCAAGCCCTGGAGCGCCAAGGAAACGGCACAGGGTCTGGCTGCAGTGGGAGGCGGGGGCAGCCGGCAGTCACCTGAGCAGGCTCTGGAGTCAGGGTCTCAGCACCACGTGCCTTTAGACAAGTGGCTTAAGCACTCTGCGATCTGGCTTCCTTCTCCATAAAATGGGCACAATGACATCTCTCCTGCAGGGCTGGTGAGAGGCAATGTCCATAAAGCACTGAGCCTTCGTAGGCACTCAAAACCTCCTCTTATTTTGTCGCCTCTCCAGACAGTGGGAAAGACAACATTAGGAGTAGCAGGACCCCATCTGATATTTCTCCTGTTACAGCCCAGTGAACAGCCAAGGGAGACCTTTGCCCCCAAACTAAACAAACAAGAGGTGAATGAAGGCAAAAGGAGGCCTCTGCTTCTGTACACATCCACCTCAATGCAGAAGCAGACTCAGGACTACCTGACAGCTGTCAGAGGAGGGGAGAAGGTAGAAAGACAATGGGCGTGCAGAAGGGAGAAGGGAAATACGGGTCGTTTCTCCAATAAGCAACGACCTGGAGTCTTTCCTTCTTGCCAACGACTGTCCACAGCCCTGCAGGAGCCAGGGCCTGAGAAAGACCCCAGGATGCCGCCTTGTACGCACTGGGCCTGGAGTGGTGAGCACAGTCCACCGGCTTAACCTCAAACCCTGCATGCTGTGGGGCTGGGACACAGCCACACAACTTCAGCGTGGAAGGAAGCTGGCGGGTCATTCTGTGTACCGCTGTGGCCTGCTGCCCTTCAGGACACCGCCTGAGCTGAAAGACAGAGGCCACGCCAGAGTCTCAGGTGGCCGGGCTTATCAGGTACTGGCACGGCTGCGTTTTGGGTTTCCTGGCAGAGCTCTCCTCGCCCTCCCCACCCCTCCCCAAACCCCCAGCTTCCCTCCTCAGGACTCCACCAGGGCTGCAGGGAGCAGTCACCGGGGAGCAGCCCCAAGGTGCTTTCTACCTTCCCAGCAGCAGGTGACTCAGATGCCTGGCCCCTTCCCAGGCCCACCTCGCAGAGTCGGAGAAGGAAGGGCCCCCAGCCTGCGCTCCGGGTTAGGCTGGGAGGTCGACACCAGCTGACAAACCCCCAAAGAGAGGGGTGGGAAGAGAAAGGGATCAGCCATAAAAGCGAAAAGTTGGAGCCTTGGAGGGGGAAATCCCGAAAAGTCGTTAGGAAGTGGAGAGGCGCGGCGCTGGAAGAGGGGCGCGGGGTCTGCGGGGCCCAGGGACGGACCTTCTCCTCCCACCCACCCGGTCACCCCCTGCTCCGGAGTCGGGGCTGCGGAGGCCAGAGGGCCGCACCCCAGAACCGGACACTAGACATGGCACTCTGACGTAGACCCCAGGTCCTGCACGTCCCAGGAAAGGCGGAGGGCGACATTCCCCCCTCCCAACGCTTCTTCCCCTTTACCTGCGGCTGCGGCGCTGCGGCCCGGCGCGGCCCGGGGAGGTTGTCTGGCTCCACCTGGCCGGGCGGGGCGGCGTCCAGACTACTTAAAAGTTACAAAGTGAAACTCCGGCACTCGTGCACATGCGCAGACCCGCGCCCACTGCTTGCTCAATTTGCAGCTTCGGCGAGGCAGGCGTCTGCGCTGCCGCCGGCTCCCGCTCCCCGGACCGTGCGCCCCTCGGCGATCCTCCGCCCTGGTTTGGCCCCGGGGCGGCTGCTCAGCCCGCGCAGCTCCTCCTAATGTTCTGCAGGCCCCGGCCGGGCCGGCTCGCATCCTGGGACGGAGGAAGGCGCCGCCACGGCTAATTCCTCTCCCCAGCCCCCGGCGCGTCCCCCTTGTCCCGGCACCTCGGGGAGCCCCGGGCCTAGCACAGGGTGGTCGCGTCCGGGGGCTGCTCGGGGAGAGCATCAGGAAACGTTCTTGATTGTCCTGTATTGCACTGAATTTCCGCGACCGGCTCCTCGGCCCGCCATGGAGAGTGGGAGGATGGGAAGCTCGGCTGGGCTCAGCCCGCACCTCGGTTCCACGCAGTCCGCGGTCACGCGGCTCCCCCACCGCTCTGGGCAGCCGGACAGGGAACGCCTTGTGGAGGGTGGGTGGGTGCGTCCTACGTTTGGCCCCAAACGGAGGTCGCAGTATTTTCAGCGGTCCCCTGGAGCCAAAGCGGGTACTGCCAGGACCAGGCCGCCGGGTGCCACCCATCTAGCCCAGCTGTTTCCTATGAGCCAGCGGCCTCCGCAACTGGACTGTAAGCTCCCTGGGGGCGCCGGGGTGTGCGCTGGGCCACACGCAGGACGGGGTTCAGTGAGGACTCCGCACCCTGTGAAACCAAAGACCACCGCCTGCCTGCGGCACCAAACTGCCCTCTTCTGCAGGCCTCGGTTTCGTCGTCTGCAACACGAGGGGGTGGGACCGAAGCTTCCACTCAGGTCCCTTCCAGCACTAGAAATTAGTAAATCCTGAACAGGCCTTCACTCCGCACGTGTGCAGCTTTGCAGGGCCTCTGACCTGTCCTCCATTTCTGGGTCTTCCTCTTTCCTGGAAATGGTCAAAATGTTCTCCTTCTCTCCCTGCCCACGCCTCCAGCACCAGCCTGGGGCTCTCTGGAGTGGGATGGGGTAGGGGATGTCTCCTGCTTCTCCAACAGCTCCTTTTGTCCCATCTGGCTTCCTCTCTCTCCTCCACCCACAGCCGCTAGTTATTTCCCACAGTTTGCCCTCGGCCCCTGCGCTCAGCCCAGCCCTTGTCCTTCTGCGCAGGGGCCTGACCATCTCTCCTGCTCTCACCTCCGGCTGCCAAGGGCCGACGCCTGACCTCCAGCAGGTTCCTGGGTGTGGCCGCCGGACTTGCCCCTGTCTTCTCAGACTGCCTCTGTCCACTCTCTGCCCCGCCCCCCATACGCCCCACCTGCGTGTTCCTATTCTGTCCCTGCCTCAGTTAATGGAGCCACCCCCTGCCTGGTCTGTGCCCTGGGGCCCAGGGAAGTGCAAAGTTCTAACCCCTAACCTAGTGGAGCCACTGACAAAGAGAAAAGTTAGGATCCTTGATTTCAGAGAGGGAAGGGATTTCTAAATTTGACTTTCAGTTGGTTATTTCAAAATCAAGAGAAGGCCAAGATAGATCAGAATGTGAGTTGAAATAACCATAGCCCCCATTACGTGTCAGGCAGTATGGAGAGTGCTTATAAAAACACTATTTCTGGGACTTCCCTGGAGGCGCAGTGGTTAAGACTCTGTTCTCCCAATGTAGGAGGCCCGGGTTTGATCCCTGGTCAGGGAACTAGATCCCACAAGCATGCCACAACTAAGGAGCCCACCTGCTGCAGCTAAGACCTGGCGCAACTAAATAAATATTTAAAAAACAAACAAAACGAAACACTATTTCCTTAAATCTCCAGTAAAAGTACAGGAGTCAGGGACTGTCCCTATCTGATAGACAAGAAAATGAAAATTTAGAGGATATAGAATTTATAGCTAATAAGAGCTGTGAAGCCTGGCTGGCAAGGAATCCAAGACATCCATGCCCCAGGCCCAGATCCTACATCAAACTCAGTTTAAAAGCCAGTGTAATCTTGGCATTCAAAAATCTTATATTCACCATTTTATCATTTGCTCCCTTTATCTGCCCCCAAATCTAAAGGAGTGACCCACATTCTTGTAATATTGATGATGATTTTGATCACAGATTTTAAAAAATTTTGTATCAAGTAGAATTGAAATAAAGCCCACTCCCTGTGCCCAGAAAAGTAAAAATGTCAACAACAATGACCAAAATAAATCCTGCCTTAATCCTAAGAGGACAGGTACCTTAGAATCAATGCATTTTGATCCTAGCACCCTGTATCACCCTTAACTGAGACCTCGAACAAGTCTTTTTAAGCTTTTCCTTTAGTTTTCTAATCTGGTTGACCTAATCCCTATAGAACTTTCTGTTCCCTCACAATTTGCAGGATTCTGGGTAAAACATAGCAATACCAAATAAAATCTGTTTTATTTGTTTCTTACAGAATACCCTTATTATCTGAGTTGGGAATGCACAACCCATACTTGACCCTAGGTTTTAAGCCCAGAGTGGCAGCTGCATCTCCCACCCATACCACAGAGCTCAGCCCAGATCCAGTGACAGGACGAGGAAACAATGACAAATTGTGGTTTCTCCTCTTAGGTTACAAAATCTACACAGATAAGTGCTTAGGATACAGTGCAGTGAATAATGTCAAAAAAAGGTAGACTGGGCAGGGGTTACCCAGTGGCCAGGGAGACTTGTTCCTGGGAAACAAAAATCAGAAGGTGAGCTGACTGGTCAGAAGAACTCCGGAGAGAGCACAGAGCATGAGCCATCCACGGTTCAGTAATCCCCATCTCTCCTGGTACCCTGGAACACTTCTCACACACACAAGCCAAGTCCCTCGATGGCTGTTCACGGTTCAGTAATCCCCATCTCTCCTGGTACCCTGGAACACTTCTGACACACACACAAGCCAAGTCCCTCGATGGCTGCACCCCACACCTACGGCTCCAGCTTCCTTGGTACAGGCGCCCCATCCGAGGCACAGCTGCACTTCTGCACCCTCATGTTGGGCAAGCTGACCACCTGGGGCCTGGGCTTGCCTCCCTCCGGGACGCTGACAATCATGGGCAGCGAGGTCGTCTCTGAGGCGATGCACTGTCTCGGCCCCAGAAATGGCCACCTGAAGGTCAGGGGCTCTGGGGGCTGCTGGCAGGTGCCCACACACTCATAGGCCAGGAAGCCTGGGGGCTCCAGGACCCAGTTCTCAGCCCACTTCATCCCCTGCAGGTCAATGTACACCTCCCGGCGGCAGCAGCGGGTGGCCTCGGTCGCTGGTGCCTTAGGATCACAGTTTCCCTGAGCTCTGTGGGGGGCAAGGAGAGGCAGAGTCAGAGGTCAGCTGGGGGGGCAGAGGTCAGCTGGGAGGGCAGAGGTCAGGGAGCCCAGGGCGGGGCTTAGTGGGGCATCTGGAGGGAGACTTATGGTCCATCTCTTGTTATGTTCAAAATGCTGGATAACTAGAAATAACGCCCAAATAAATAATTCGACCTGATATTACTCCTAAGACTGTTAGGAGAAATTTTATATATTCATCCATTCCCATAGCACCCTGTAAAGTTGCCCATTTCAATATAAGTTTAATTCTGCCATTTGCCTCATTATTCGGGTTCACCCATCTGACCCACAGCACCTACCCGTAATCCCTGAGGTCCAGGGTTGGCTCCTGGAAGAGGCGCAGCACGGCCTGCACCAGCTCGCTGTGGGGCGGCAGCCGCTGCTCCATGTCGAACACCAGCAGGTGCGAGGAGACCTCGGACACCAGGAACCTGCCGGCCACCTCTGGGGACACGAGCGGGGTCAGCGGGGCCCCTCCGGGCACCAGGGGAGCTCTGAGGGTGGCAGGGCCCAGGGCCAGTGAACAGGGTTTCCCCAGTAATCCCTAGGGAGAGTTTGGGGGCTGGGAAACTGATGGGCCAGGCCAGAAAGAGAGCACCTCCACTCCTAGAAAAACTGTTAGGGCCAAGCAGGCTCTCCCCCATCATCTGAGGTTGGGGCTTGTTTACTAGTGGCGTCTGCCCTCACCTGGTAGGGGCAGCTTTGAAACGCCCTGCCAAGACTGGTGCTTCCAGTGAGGACTACAAACCCACAGCCTTCTTTAGGCAAAGGGGCAGGAGGGGGAATGGAGCGCGGGAGGCAGAAGACCCAGCTAGTGAAAATCTATGGTCACCGGCTGAGACTGGCTTTTCCTAAGAGCCAGAGGAAGAGCCCAGAATTTATTCTCATTTCCCTGCTTATGCCCAGTGAAATGTCCCCCAAAGGAGGAAGAGTAGCCAGGGGCCTGTAAACAACTTTTGTGGGACTGCTGAGCCCTGAGGGAAATGGTGAGGATGGGTACAACAGCCTCCTCAGAGGCACCAGCAGCATGTCCCCAACACCTGAGGCTCCTGGGTCTATCTCTGGGCACTGAGGAGGTGAGCCCCAGCCCCAGGGAGGTGACAGGCTGCAACAGGATCCGGACCTGGTACCTCCCATCTCATAGAACGCCCACAACTCTGGGAAGTAGTCAGAGCTACTTTAATCTCACTGCCAGAAACGCAAATAGGCTAGAGTTGTTCGGTGACTTGTACAAAGTAAAACTAATATCACAACTGAGAACTGAACTCAGAGGTCCTTTCTCTCTGAGGCAACAGTCTCTGCTGAGGCCAGCCTTTTTGTTCACCAGCACAAAGTCCCCTTGACAGTCTGTCTTCTCTTCTCTATTCTCCCCTCTTTCCACTTTGCTTCCCTACCCCATGATATCTGGTCTTGCCTTGGCCTTGGCAGCCGGTCCAGCCTGGCCCAGCTCCTCCTGGCCCCGAGGGGTGGGGCCCTCAGTGCAGACAGAGACCAGGGGCCCGGGCCCAGCCTTCCTCACAGTCCATGGTCCCTCCTCATCGCCCTGGGGAGCCTGCGCCCCCAGATCGCCTCCCCAGAGCAGCCCCCCCACCCCCACCCCGCGAGGACCAGGCTGCAGCAGGGAGGGAGGGCCTCACCTCGGAAGCTCTGGCTGAACCTCTTCCCCCGGGAGCGGGCCCCGTGGCTGCGCTGCAGCAGGGCCACGTACTGGGCCCTCACGTGGGCAGGGATGATCAGCCTCTCCACATCGGCCTCGTCCAGGACGGGAGCCTCGCTGAGGCGCAGCTGCCGCAGCAGGCTGCCCAGGACCCGCTCCTCGGTCAGGGCCGCCCCGGGGCCGGCCAGGGGCAGCGCCCAGAGCACCCAGCAGAGCCAGAGGGGCCGCATGGTGCTGCTCGGGGGACGGAGGGGCAGAGCGGACGTGTCCCCGGACGAGGCTCCGGGAGGGTCCCAGCTGGGTGTGCTGAGGGCCAGGCTGGGCCAGCTTTATAGCCAGGCCTGGGCTGGGCCTGGGTGGTGGGAGGGAGGGAGCCCGGGAGGGAGGGAGGTCACACCCCTCGGACCTCCTGGGAGTTCAGCGGCCAGACAGGTCCCTGAGCCCCGAGGAGGGGGCTGTCTGGACTGTAGACAGATGGCTATTGTTGTGGGTCAGAAGCCTCTACCTTGACTTGGGGTCCCTCACCAGTTAAATTTAAAAGCTTGTTTCCTGAAGCAGAGGCAGGGATCTCATTCTGTGCTAGATCCCCTGTCCCGCAAGTCAAAGAGCAAACTCCCGTCTCTGGAGTGTAGACGTAGAGACCTGTTCCTTGCTGCAGCTAAACTGCCAATTCAACACCAGGACTCTCTGCCTAAGGACCGATCCTGCCTGCCGGGATGAGCGTCTGAGCCTGGCGTTCAAAGGGCTCCTAGGAGCTGTTGAGCTCCTGGGCTGTCCGCGGTTGGAAAACCCATGATTTTCCCCGGTGTTCTGGGGGGTCTTCCTAGGCAAGGGAGCCTGGGATAATTTAGTTCCAATGGGGTTTTGTCCAATAAGGAAGCCCATCCTCTCCCTCTTCCTGGCTGTGCATGGATTCAGAGGTCAGAGTCGAAAAGACCATCCAGTCCATCCCGTCCTCCAGTTTTTGAGCCAAGAAAACCAAGGCTCAGAGAGGCAAACATCCCCAGGCTCACAACTGTTCTCGATGGATGCCTGCGTAAAGTCAGGTCTGCTGATTCCCAGCCCAGAGTTCTTTCCACAGCCTCAGCTATTTCCAGACAGAGTCCTGCTCAACCCCCTGAAGCTAGCCAAGTGGACTCAATCCAGGTGATCAGGGCTGGACAGGGGCAGGGGACATGTCCCCCAGTTTCCTGAGACTTCCCCACGTGAACGTGGATTTGCCTGGTTGAAGAGTTTCACTGGGGAAATAAAACAATTGGGCAATCAACCAGGGATCGGGCTGCCAGAAGAAATACCCAACACAATTTGGGATGTATTAACAAATTATTTGTTGTTTATCTGAAATTGAAATTTCACCTTTCACCAGGAGTCCTATATTTTTAGTTGCTAAATCTGGCAACCCTAGCCAGAGGCCAAAAGAAGAAATCGAATGTGGATTGGGAGACTTTTGACAATGGGCTGATTAGCGGTTGGGCGGGAGGGCAGCCCCCATCCTTTGTCATGCAGAAGAAGGAGCCAGGCCTCCCCCACTTCCACCCCAACCTGTGTCTGGCCTAACACCCTGCCAGGTCAAGATGGCTGGAGATGGTTAAGTGGCCCCTGAGCCAGATCTTGAAGGGAGGAGAGGGGCCAAGGGAACAGGGCGTCACTACCCCTGATTACGGGCCAATCTGGACCTGGCCCACAGCCGAGGGTACCCCGGAGGGCAGTGGGCCGGCCGTCTTGGGGTGTGGGCAGCAGACCTGGCCCCCAGAGGGTCCAGGAGAGATGGATGATAGGGACTGAGGCAGGAAGGCAGGTGAGGAGTGTGGCCAGGTGCCCACTACCACCCTCCTGCCCCTAATAGCGTAGGATTTGACCCCAGCCCGAGTCCAGACTGCCAGCTGAGGGCCGTGAGAAAATGTGAGGTCAGAGGTCATCCTGCGGACTCTGCGGTTGGAGACAAACTGGACCAGAGCCTGGGCTTGGAACTAAAGTGAGCTGTGAGGTTGATGAAGACTGGAGGCTGGGAGCCAGTTCACCTGTGGATTAGAGCATCTGGGGGTCTTTGGGGGAATAGGGACACCTGTCCCCTTCCTGAGCAGGGCAGGCACTGCTGTGGTGCTTCTGAAATTCCCCGAGGCCCAGCCCCAGGTGCCTTGGGCTGCCCCAGCCCTGCACCCATTATCCTCCCCAACCCCAGACCTGGGGGCCCATGTGGCTCCTTGGGGTCTCCAGACACGCCTCTGGGTGGGCAGTGGGCCTTCCCTGTCCTCCCAGAGCAATTTGGCCTCCGCGTTAGCAGGGCCAACACTTCCCTGGGGCTCCCTGGGCTGAGAAGGGTGGGAAACAGGAGAGAACTAAGGACCCATGTTTCCGTTTATCCACACCTTTCTGGCAAGGGTGAGCCCTGGGTTCAGTCCTTGCTGTGCCATTAATCTGCTGTGTGGCCTTAGATGGGTTTTCTATCCCCTTCAGTGTAAGTTTCCTCCTACAAAATGGGGATAATGTACTTTTTTTTGCAAAGAACTTGTCAGTATTAGTGGAGATGTCAGCAAAGTGCCTCTCACAAACTCCCGCCCCCCACACACACACAATAGGTGCTCAATAAATGGTAGGGATCTTTCAACTGATACTAACTTACCATGTTTAACTTTTTAATTTTTTAAGTTAACAATGTTTCTTAATTATTTTCTAGTTAATTAATACACATAGCACAAAAGTCAAAAGGTGCAAAAGATGTTCATGAAAAATATCAGCCTCGGGGGTTCCCTGGTGGTCCAGTGGGTAAGATTCCACGCTCCCAATGCAGAGGGCCCAGGTTTGAGCCCCGACCCGGGAACTAGATCCCGCATGCATGCCACAACTAAGAGTTACCATGCCACAACTAAGAAGTCCACATGCTGCAACTAAAAGATCCCACAGGCCACAACTAAGACCCAATGCAGCCTAAATAAATAAATATATATTTTTAAAAAGTCAGCCTCCCTGCCTTTGCTACTCACCTCCCACTTCTCCTCCCCAGAGACAGTCTGCTAACAAAGAAACTCAGATATTTTTCCCACCGTAGGAATCTTACTAATCTATCATCGTGATCCATACCCCCTTTTCAAAATTATAATTTTATTCTGTAAATGGTACAGTAAAAAGTCTCTCCCATCCCTGGCCCCAGTCTCTCTATCCACCACCCCCCACCCCAGAGGCACCAGTGTTGTTAGTTCAATTGATTCAAAGGGGTTTATTGCTGTCTCTGACACGCTGCCTCTTTGAAATCAGAATTTGTCTCATAATCACTGACAGACAGGTGGCAGTTAGGACACTCTTGTGCAACAACCTTCTGATGACATTTGGTGTCTCAGGCTGCTCCGGCGGCCGTAACGAAATGTTAGTGGGGAGAGGGGAGGGGGCGGTCTTAAACAGCAGAAATTTATTTCCTCACAGTGTGGAGGCTGGAAGTCCAAGATCAAGATGCCAGCAAATTTGGCTTCTTCTAAGGCCTCTCTCCTTGGCTTGCAGATGCCACCTTCTTGCTGTGTCCTCACATGGTCTTTCCTCTGTGCACACACATCCCTGGTGTCTCTCCATGTGTCTAAATTTCCTCTTCTTAGGACACCAGTCAGATTGGTTTAGAGCCCACCCTAAGGGCCTCATTTAATTTAATCACCCCTAAAAGCCCCCTGCACCACCATCTCCAGCTACAGTCACGCTCTGAGGTACTGGGAGTTAGGACTTCAACATATGAATTTGTGACACAGTTCAGCCCTGGTCAGAAGAAGGAAGCTCCAGCATCAAAAACTCTTAGGTTTGAGGAAATACCATAATTTCTTAGGTATCCTTCAGAGATATTCTATGCAAATATATGCAGATACATTTCTTTCTTTCCTTTTTAACTCAAAGATTAGCATACTACACATATTTCCTACAGTTTTCTTCTTTCACTTAACAATATACCTTGTAGAATCTTCTATATAGTACTGCCACATTCTTTTATTTTATTTTACTGTTACATAAATTTTTTATATACATGTACCATAATTTATATAACCAGAATCTTTTGAGTGAATATTCAAATTCCATTTCAATCCTTTGCTATTACAAATAATGTTGCAATAAATCGCCTAGTATAAATGACACTTTATACATATAAGAATGTATCTTTTGGATAAATGTCTACAAGTTGATACCCTGGGTTACAGTGTATGTGTAGTTTTCATTTTGATAGATAGTTAAATCAGTTACTGATAGTTTATATTTTTTATGGTCGTTTATAGTAGTAGTTTTAGTTTATATTTTTTTGTTTTTGAAAATGGGATCTTTTATTCCACAGCACTGCCAATTATTGTTTGTATCATTGAAGAATGTTGATTTCTATGTACCAATTTTGAACCCAGCCTCCATACTGAATAGTCTTATCATTTGTAGTAGTTCTTAATTGATTCTCTTGCATTGTCTAGGTACAAAATCTTTTTTTAAATTAATTTTTATTGGAGCATAGTTGCTGTACAATGTTGTGTTAGTTTCTGCTATGCAGCAAAATGAATCAGTTATATATATATATATATATCC
Source organism: Neophocaena asiaeorientalis asiaeorientalis (assembly GCF_003031525.2). Lineage (NCBI taxonomy): Eukaryota > Metazoa > Chordata > Mammalia > Artiodactyla > Phocoenidae > Neophocaena > Neophocaena asiaeorientalis. The sequence goes on along the minus strand of NW_020173971.1, from coordinate 297,773 downwards.
ACTCTTTTTTAGATTTCCTTCCCATTTAGGTCACCACAGAGCACTGAGTGGAATTCCCTGTGCTATACAGTACGTTCTCATTAGTTATCTATTTTATACATAGTAGTGTATACATGTCAATCCCAATTTCCCAATTCATCCCACCCCACCCCCCTTGGTAACCATAAGTTTGTTCTCCGCATGTGTGACTTTATTTCTGCTTTGCAAATAAGTTCATCTGTACCATTTTTCTAGATTCCACACATAAGCGGTATTATTTGATATTTGTCTTCCTCTTTCTGACTTACTTCACTCTGTGATCCTCTCTAGGTCCATCCACGTTTCTGCAAATGGAACTATTTCATTCCTTTTTACGGGTGAGTAATATTCCATTGTATATATGTTCTAGTACAATTTTTTTTTTTTTTTGTCCATGCCGCCCACAGCATAGAGCTTAGTTCCCCAGCCAGGGATCAAACCCACACTCCCCGCATTGGAAGCTCAGAGTCTTAACCACTGGACCGCCAGGGAAGTCCCTAGGTACAAAATCTCAATGTTTGTTAATAATGATAATTAAATTCTTCTTTTTAAAAATGTATTCCTCTGAGAAATGCAAATCAAAACTACAATGAGGTATCACCTCACACCAGTCAGAATGGCCATCATCAAAAAAATCTACAAATAATAGATGCTGGAGAGGGTGTGGAGAAAAGGAAACCCTCTTGCATTATTGGTGGGAATGTAAACTGGTACAGCCACTATGGAGAACAGCATGGAGTTTCCTTAAAAAACTAAAAATAGAACTACCATATGACTCACCAATCCCACTACTGGGCATATACACTGAGAAAACCATAATTCAAAAAGAGTCATGTACCACAATGTTCACTGCAGCTCTATTTACAATAGCCAGGACATGGAAGCAACCTAAGTGTCCATCGACAGATGAATGGGTAAAGAAGATGTGGCACATATATACAACGGAATATTACTCAGCCATAAAAAGAAATGAAACTGAGTTATTTGCAGTGAGGTGGATGGACCTAGAGTCTGTCATACAGAGTGAAATAAGTCAGAAAGAGAAAAACAAATACTGTATGCTAACACATATATATGGAATCTAAAAAAAAAAAAAGGTTCTGATGAACCTAGGGGCAGGACAGGAATAAAGACACAGATGTAGAGAATGGACCTGAGGACACGGGGAGGGGGAAGGGTAAGCTGGGACGAAGTGAGAGAGTGGCATGGACATATATACATTACCAAACGTAAAATAGATAGCTGGTGGGAAGCAGCCACATGGCACAGGGAGATCAGCTCGGTGCTTTGCGACCACCTAGAGGGGTGGCATAAGGAGGGTGGGAGGGAGACACAAGAGGGAGGGGATATGGGGATATACGAATACATATAGCTGATTCACTTTGTTATACGGCAGAAACTAACGCAACACTCTAAAGCAATGATACTCCAATAAAGATGTTAAAAAAATGTATTCCTCTGGTTTCTTTTTATTGTCTTATTTCCTTAGCTAGTACCTTCAGAACAATGCGAAATCAAATTGATGATAATAAATATCATTGTCTTGTCCCTTGTTTTAACAGGACTACGTTACTCTTTCCCCATTAAGTATGAGCTTTACAGTTGAGATGAACACATGCTGTCATATTAAGGAAGTATCCGTAGTAGGAGTTTTTCAAAATCAAGAATGGATCTTGCGGAAGATTGGTGAAGATCTGGAGAAGCAAGAACTCTCCGATGTTGCTAATGAGAGTGTGAAGTTCTACGGCCACACTGGAGAATTCTTTCCCAGTATTTACTACAGTTCAAGACACCAAAAAAAAAAAAAAAATCACATTTCCCAAAGACCTAGAAAGTCCACTCTGTTGGACAGAAACGCACGTGTATGGATGATTATAACAGCATTGCTTATAAGAGCCCAAACTGAAGCAACCCACCAAAAACATCCATCAACAGTGTAATGGATAATAGAATGTAGTATAGTCCTGTAATGGAATATACTGCAGCAAGGAAAATGAACCAAGCTATAGACAATATCGGTGCTGATCACAAACAGAAAACTGAGCGGAAGACGCCAGACCCGAAAGACACAGGATACCATTTATTTAAATTCAAACCAGGCAATACCGTAGTGTTTAGAGATGTATTCCTTTGCTTTCTTAGGAAAGAGAAAAAGAGTTATTTGCTAAGAAGGATAATTTTGCTCCTTGTTTCTAATATTTACCTCTGATTTCTCTCTACAGTCGCTCACTTGAGTATTTGCAGTCATTGTGTACAAACTTTTTAGGAAATACCTTCAGGCTAGCAGTGATTTTTGACTTATCAATTTCCTTCTTCATACTTTATACTATAATTCTATGATACACATACTGTACCACTGTTCTCTTACCCTCTACCCACCAGTGGCCTGGAGAGAAGAGGGGAGTCAGCCCTATGAAAGCCCTGAACCCCATACCCATCTTCTGTCCATGGTCTACTAAGAACCAAGCTGTTAGCAGTTGTGGTGGGGCCCCATTCCTCGTACACCACTGTCCTCCTGGGGCCCGGCTGAGGGCAGGCCTGGCTCCTGGACGGTGAGTGACACTGGTCCTGCCCTGGTAGAGAGCCTTTATCCTAAGCTCTCCCTCTGAGCTCCCAGACACAGAGGGTTTTACCCTGGCACTTGGCAAGAGGGGTGGTGAGCGCCCTTCACGTGGTATCTAAGACCTTCTACTGAAAACCCCAGGCTACCCTCCCTCTCTGCTCCACTTCTCCAATATGCTCCCACAATTCCCTATGGAAAGCAAGCTCTTGAAGGAACAACCTTGAATTGTTCACTGATAGATCCCCAGGACCTGGCATGGTGGCAGGCAGCAGTAGGGGCTCCATCAATATTGAGTGAAAACATGTCCTGCCCTCTCCTGCCTCCAAACATATGCTACCATTCTCTGTGAGTCATATGGGCCTGCAATTTAAAAACTGTACATCTTCCAACTGAAATCCCACTGTCCTGCATGGAGCAGGACATGCTTCTACCAGGGGACACATCAATGGTTCCACTGAATCCTCAGATGTGACATCTACTTGGCCATTTTAGGCTCCTTATCACTGAACCACCAGGTCAAAAACGGAGCTACTCCCCTGGCTGGTATGACTGATCCCGACTACCAAGGGGAATAGGGGACTGTCACACAGTGATGGCAAAGAAGACTATGTCTGAGGGCTTCCCTGGTGGCACAGTGGTTAAGAATCTGCCTGCCAATGCAGAGACATGGGTTCGAGGCCTGGTCTGGGAAGATCCCACATGCCGCGCAGCAACTAAGCCCGTGTGCCACAACAACTGAGCCTGCGCGCTACAACTACTGAAGCCCGTGTGCCTAGAGCCCGTGCTCCGCAACAAGAGCAGCCACCGCAATGAGAAGCCTGTGCACTGCAACAAAGAGTAGCCCCCGCTCGCTGCAACTAGAGAAAGCCTGCACGCAGCAACAAAGACCCAATGCAGCCAAAAATAAAATAAATGAATAGAATTAAAAAAAAAAAAGAAATATGACATTAAAAAAAAAAAAGACTATCTGAGATCCAGGGAATTCTCTGGGGACCCACTTGGTACTTGCTTCCCAACAGTAGAGGTGAGTTGAAAACTACAGCAACCCCAAAAAGGCAGGATAACCGAGGACTCAGACCTTTGGGGAATGAAGGTTTGGGTCACTCCAGAACCCAAAGCAGCTGAAGTTCTGGCTGAGGGCTAGGGAAACACGGCATGAGTCGGTGAAGACGGAAACCATAGATACCGACTATGACCTGGTGACTGTTACAGGAGTGAGCATGGTGGTAGCTTTGTCTCTCTATGCCTGTTTCGTGCATGTACTGATCTGTAAAAAGTAATCATTCTCCTCTCTCCTTCTTCCCTTTTCAAAAAGTTGTATACATGAGTTATTGAAGGTCAATTTTACAATTTAGTAGGAAACAGAATATTTAGTGAGACCATCACCAAATTTGAGGAGGAACTAATATAGCCCGTGATGGATACAATAACTATTGGGATGGTGGGCCTTCTCATTTTGGAGCTGAGAGAGAATTGCTTCACGGGTAGGAAAGACAGGTGGATCCTGTTAGGGAGAAACATACAGTCGTGTTCTTGTTGTCAGGCGGTTCCCATGTGTAGAAGGGAGCACACGGAGGCTGAGTTACAGGGGGTGGATCGTGTGAGTCGTGTTTATCGCCTCAGCTCGGTGTGCAATCTTCAACAGATACTCTGTGATGAACAAAGGAATTTCATTAAGCATTTCCTTGAAAGCGAGCATGATAAGCTCCTTGAGAGAGGGCGCTGGAGGGACCCTGCAGGAAGAGGCTCTCCTGCAGTTTCCAGCACAGGCCGAGGTCAGCGGTGTGGGAGTCCACCCGGTAGAACACTGCCCCAGCCACAGGCCCAGAACAAAGCCCCTCTGTGACCTTGTAGCCTTGGCCTGGCAACCACCTTTCCGCAGCCCTCTCACCAGAAGGCAACCATGGAGGCCTGGAGGGAGAGCATCTGGGACACAGGACCCAGGCCCTCGCTGAGTGAGATGCTGTGCCCTGACCTTGGGAGTCTCAACGGCTACAGGGGCAGTGGGTGGAAGCTCACTCCAGCCGGAAGGCGGGACCCACATCAGACTAAGCGAGTCAGGGGCACCATGGAGACGCGGTTGTGTGGTCATCTGGGCACCCATTTTCCAGGGCCAGGTCTTCCAGTAGGGCTGGGTAGGCTGGGCAGCTGGAGGGGGCGGGTGACTGTGTCACAGAGAGATGTCCAGACCCAGATTAAAGCAATGGCATCTCCTTCACTGCCGGCTGCTTCTCCCACGTGCAGGGAGCAGTTGTGTTGTTTTTCCCCGGCACGAAACGTGTCTCTCAAGAGTTCATCTTTTCCTTTCTTTCTTGGGGGCCTTACTGGGAGAGCTCTCATGCCTCTGCGTTTTTAAAGCCAAGACATTCCCGAATTCAGAAAATCACAATTGTGATTGTAATACAGGTTGTTTCCTTCCTTCCCCTCTCCCTCTCTTTTCTTTTCTTTTCTCCCCCGCCCCAACCTCCACCAACCTGCCCTGAGGGAGTCGTAAGCAGTATTAGTCTCTGATTTGCCCCCCAAATAAAAAACATCCAGGGCTTCCATGGTGGCACAGTGGTTGAGAGTCCGCCTGCCGATGCAGGGGACACGGGTGCGTGTCCCGGTCCGGGAAGATCCCACATGCCGCGGAGAGGCTGGGCCCGTGAGCCATGGCCGCTGAGCCTGTGCGTCCGGAGCCTGTGCTCTGCAACGGGAGAGGCCACAACAGTGCGAGGCCGCGTACCGCAAAAAAAAAAAAAAAAATCCGAAAAGAAAATCATCCACATAGACTATCCTCAAATCTTGCCCTGAGGAAGGACCTTCTAGAAGCCCTACGTCTCCATATGCTCCTCTTCCTGCCTCTCTTTCTCTTCAATTAATTAAGCAAATGTATATTGGTGATTTTGCCTCTTCTCTGTAACCTGGGGGCAGCTGAGAAGACAAAGGGGCAGCTGATACAAGAGGAAGCTTGAGTTCAGTGGGGCTGGAGACCATGGGCCAAGGGCACCCTAAATGCCATGCTTTGGGTGGTTCCACAGCCTCACCCCTGCCCCGGTTGGGCTCTCCCTTTGCCTCACTCGCCTCCCATTTCTCCCTCACTCCCCCTCACACCCTTGGGAGGAAGACATTGTTGACATTGCAGGAAGGAGGCTCAGAGCAGTTAAGACCCTGATCCAAGGTCATAGATCCTTAATGAGAGCACGGAGGGGGGCCAATCCTGGCCAGTGACCTTGGACAAGTTCATCACCGTGCCTGCGCCTTGGTTTCCTTGTCTGTGAGGTGGGAGCACTAATATGTATTCCACGAGCTCACGGTGAGAGTTCAATGAGGTACAGGCCCAGAGTAAACACTCCATCCAGACCAGCCATTGTTATCTGGCTGCAAAGGTGTCCTTCCTGGCCCTCTTTCCAGAAGCCAGGCCTCTCCTTGCCTCACCCAACTGACCAGCAGACAGCTGTCAGAGGGAGGCTCAATGATCCCCCTGAGACCACACAGCTGCCCAGCAAGGACTGAACCCAGGACCCAGCCTCGCTGGGAAGGTGTGGATGAAAGGAATCGCGGGCCTCCCCCACACCCTCTTCAGCCCAGGGAGCCCCGGGGAAGGGCCGGTCCTGCTGATGCTGAGACCAAGCTGCTCTGGGAGGGCAGGGAGGGCCCACAGCCCACCCTGTGGGCAGGGGTGTATCCAGAGACCCCAAAAAACCACACGGGCCCCCATGTCTGGGGTCGGGGAGGCCGAAGGGTACAGGGTTGTGGCAGGCACAGGGCACCTGGGGCTGGGCTTCGGGGTGTCTCTGGGGTTCCCAGAGTGGTGTCTGCCCCCCGCTGTAAGGGAACAGGACCCTCCTGGAGCCCCCAGATGCTGGGCTCTGATCTAGAAGGGAACCTGCTCCTGGGCTCCAGCCTTCACTGACCTGAGTCCTCTTTGGTTCTGAGCCCAGGCCCAGGTCCAGCTCATCCCCACCGATGGAGCCCATGGGATGACCTCTGACCCTCATCTTTTCTCATGAGGCCTCAGCTGGCAGCCGGGACTCTAGCTGGAGTCAAATCCTGGCCTCCAGGGGCAGGAGGGTGGTCAGGGCTCCCACCATCTATCTCCCTACAGCGTTCTCAACCTCAGGCCTACGGCCAGGCCCGTAGTCAGGGGTGTTGAGCTCTCCCCCTTCCTCCCGACTCCCTCCCACCTCCTGTCCTCTGGGACAGCAGATCTGGCTTTGGGATGAGTTCACCACCTCTGGGCCTTTTAGGACAAAGCCAGTCTGCAGAGGGCCAGACTCTCCCCCAGACCCACAGCCGGAAGCCAGGCTCCTTCCTCCGCATGACAAAGATTACCCCAGAGAGCTAACCAGTCCCTGGTAAGAAGCATCCCAATCCACACTGACCTTCTCCTGGCTGATTGCCCAATTATTTCACTTCCCCAGCAACACTCTTGAACCCATGTGAAATCCACATTCAGGAAAGGGGCCTGTGTTTGCAGAGGGATAATAGGTCTGGGGGATTTGCTCATTGTCTGGTTCTACTGATCCGCTTCCCAGGTCTGCACTCAATCAGTCCCCTGTATTAATGGTGTCTCACCATCTCTCTGACCTCAGGCCAGAAGGGCCCCTGGGGCTGACCTGCTATTACAAACAGCATGAGGTCATGGAAAGAACCTGCTGCTCTTTCTGCCGAAGTGAGGCGGTCCAGTCTCCTGGCTTCCCTCGCCATCCAATCGCTGATGGCTCTAGGCTCACACCTTCAGCCTGCCCACTTCACTGGGTACCAGAACCACATATCCAGCTGCCCTTCCACCCTGACCTGTTCCCATCTCGGTAAATGGCTCCACCCTACACCCAGCTAGACCTCCAGACCTAAGGGTGATTCTTGATTCCTATCCCACATCCTTCAGAGTCAATTCCCAGGAAGCCCCGTTGGTCTCACCTGCAAAATAAATCTTGTATTTGTTCGTGACCTTCCATCACTTACCTGAGCGACCGTCACTGCCATCTCCCTGCTCCCATTCCCCAGCCCCTAGTCAATAGTAATCTTAGGCAAACTTTAATCAGATGAACTCTATCCGTTAAAATCCTCCAAAAATTAACTCAAAATGCACCATAGACCTAAATATAAAGCCCTAAACTATAAAGCTCCTAGAAGATAACATAAAAGAAAACCTAGATGAACTTGGGTTCGGCAATGATGTTTTGGATGCAACACCAAAGGCAAGATCCATAAAAGAAAGAATTGATAAGTTGGACTTCAATAAAATTAAAAACTTCGGCTCTGCAAAAGACACTGTCAAGAGAACAGTAACATGGGACTTCCCTGGTGGTCCTGTGGGTGAGATTCCACACTCCCAATGCAGGGGGCCCAGGTTCAACCCCTGGCCAGGGAACTAGATCTGGCATGCATGCCGCAACTAAGAGTCCGCATGCTGCAAGACCCGGTGCAGCCAAAATAAGTAAATAAATATTTTTTTAAAAAAGAGAGAGAGAGAAAAAAAAAAAAAAAGAGAGAGAGAGAAAGAACAGCAGCACAAGCCACAGACTAGGAGAAAACATTTGCAAAGACACATCTAATTAAAGACTATTATTCAGGGTCTTCCCTGGTGGCGCAGTGGTTAAGAATCCACCTGCCAGTACAGGGGACACAGGTTCGAGCCCTAGGTCTGCGAAGGTCCCGCATGCCGCAGAGCAGCTAAGCCTGTGAGCCACAACTACTGAAGCCCGTGAGCCTAGAGCCCGTGCTCCGCAACAAGAGAAGCCACCACAGCGGGAAGCCCGAGCACCGCCACGAAGAGTAGCCCCCGCTCTCTGCAACTAGAGAAAGCCGGGCGCAGCAACAAAGACCCAACACAGCCCCAAATAAATAAATAAATAAAATTTTAAAAACTATTATTCAAACTATACAAAAATCCCTTAAAACTCAATAAGAAAATGCACAAATTAATTAAAAAATAGGCAGAAGGTCCAAACAGACATCTCACCAAAGAAGATATACAGAAGGCAAATAAGTATATGAAAAGACGCTCAACACAGTATGTCATCAGGGAAATGTAAATCAAACCACAATGAAGTACCACCACTCACCTATTAGAAGGGCCAAAATCTTGAGCACCAAATGCTGGTGAGGATGCGGAACAATAGGAACTCTCCTTCATTGCTGGTGGGAATGCAAAACGGTACAGCCACTTTGGAAGACCCTTTGGCAGCTTCTTTCAAAACTAAACATACTCCCTTGCCGCGTGATCCAGCAATGGTGCTCCTTGGTATTTACCCGAAGGAGGTGAAAACTTAGGTCCACACAGAACTTGCACATGGATGTTTACAGCAGCCTTATTCATAATCACCAAAATTTGGAAGCAACCAAGATGTCCTTCAACAGGTGAATGAATAAATAAACTGTGGTGCCTCCAGACAATGGAATATTATTCAGCGCTCAGAAGAAATGAGCTATCAAGTCATTAAAGACATGAAGGAAACTTACATGCATATTTTACCAAATGAAAGAAGCCAACCTGAAAAGGCTACATGCTGTATGATTCCACTGTATGACATTCTGGAAAAGGCAAAACTATGGGAATAATATAAAGATCAGAGGTTGCCAGGGGTTGGTGGGGGAATGAATGGGGGAGCACAGAGGATTTCTAGGGCAGTGAAACTACTTTGAATGATATTGGAATGGTGGATACATGTCATTCCTCATTTGTCTGAACCCACTGAATATACAACGCCAGGAGCGAACCCTAATGCAAACTATGGGCTTTAGGTGGTTATTGTGTGCCAGCGTAGGTTCATCATTCTGGTGGGGGATGTTGATAAAGGGGGAAGCTGTGCATGTTGGGGCAGGGGGAGGGGATTATAAGGGAATTCTATTGTGTTTTCCACTCAATTTTGCTCTAAAATAAAGTCAATTTCAAACAACAAAAAACAAGTAAGCAAACAAAAAACCTCCAATGAGTTCTTACTACCCTTTGAATAAAATTCAAATTTCTTACCATGTCACCAAAGTCCAGGCTGACCTGGGCCGGGTTCATCTTCCCACCTCAGGTCCCGCCACTCCTCACGTGCTCCCCAAGAGCCAACCACACCGGCCTTCTTACTGTCCCCAAACATACCATGCTGGTCCCACCTCAGGGCCTTTGCACTAGCTGTTCCCTCTGCCTGCAAGGCTCTGCACGCAGACCTTTGCAGGGTTAGCTAGCTCTTATCATTCAGGACTTAGAGCAACTGTCACCTCCTCGGAAGGCCCTCTCTTGCCCATTCATGGATACCTGTGCAACCCTTCCTGTCTCTTCTAGTCACTATCTCTCCTTTCACCCTGGTTTATTTTCTTCATGGAACTTAGTACTATCTAAAGTTACTTTCTTCATCCATTTGTTTAACTGTTTGTTGACTGCTTCCACTTTAGAATGTAGATTCCAGGAGCTCAGTGACTTGGTCTACCTGTTTACTTCTGTGTCCCTGTGCCGAGAACAATGTCCAGCCCTTGTGGTGGGTACTCCGATACTTGTTGGATGAGTGAATTAATTAAAAAGTGGGAGTTTTAGCTGTGCAAGCTTTGTTTTTTGTTTGTTGTTTTTTAATAAATTTATTTATTTATTTTATTTTTGACTACGTTGGGCCTTCTTTGCTGTGCGCAGGCTTTCTCTAGTTGCGGCGAGCGGGGGCTACTCTTCGTTGTGGTGTGCAGGCTTCTCATTGCCGTGGCTTGTCTTGTTGCAGAGCATGGGCTCTAGGTGCTCGGGCTCAGTTGTGGTCGCAGGCTCAGTAGTTGTGGCTTGGGGGCTCAGTAGTTGTGGCGTGTGTGCTCTAGAGTGCAGGCTCAGTAGTTGTGGCACATGGGCTTAGTTGTTTCACGGCATGTGGGATCTTCCTGGACCAGGGCTGGAACCCGTGTCCCCTGCATTGGCAGGCGGATTCTTAACCACTGCGCCACCAGGGAAGTCCCTGTGCAAGCTTTGTGAATGTCTCTGGATCTTAATTTCTTTGTAAAATGAGGGAGATAAACTAGATTTTCCTTCCAGCTCCAAAGCACTGGAAGAGAGAAGAAGGATGGATTGGGCGTCTTCCCGGACAAACAGCCACCAGTGTAAGATACTGCCAGACTCCTGCCAAGGCTGGTCTCCCCAGGACCAGGAAGGGCTGACCGTGTCCCAGCTGTGGGCTTCCTACCCGGCAGCCCTCTGAGCGTCAGGCCCGTGCCCGCGGGCAGGACTCTTCCTTGACTCTCCCAGCGAGTCCCACTGCTGACGGGGAAGTTTCTGCACATGCCCAGGGCTCAGTTCCAGCAAGGAATGGAACTCAGCTACACACAGTGGCCCCAGTTGGCTCTGTGCTGTAAGGCTGACCCACAGCCTGCAGGTTGTGTCTGGTGAGGAGGTGGGCTCAACTTTATCTCCTCAGGAAAATAAGCTCTTCATTTAAGTGGTTGGTCTCCCTGGGTCCAGGAAGGACTCTGGCCACCCGGGACCTCCCAGAGTCACCCTCCACCGAGGCATCTCCTGACAGGAGGGTACCCTGTGCTATTTGTGGAGGCCTTGCTTGGTGAGGGAGACAGCTTCAGGGGCCTGGCCTCCCTCAGCCCCAGGGTGGCAGGTCCTGCTGAAATCCGTCTGTGCTACAGCCACAGAGAGCTCCCTGGGCCTGAGGTGGTGAGAGGCTGGGGACAGGGCATGACATGGCTTGCAGCGCAGCCCTGGACACCCCAGGGGCAGGAGTCCGGAGACCTGGCTTTGACCTGACTCTACCAGCTCATAATGACTCTAGACACTTCTGCACTCTGGGCCTGAGGGATAGACATCCTGGAATTTCAAAAATAAGTATCTGCTCCCATCTTTTGGAGCAAGAAAGCTGCACCGGACACAGAGAAAGGAGGAGGGTCAAGCTCCCGTGGGGAGAGCGGGGAGGAGGGTCCTTCCCACCCTGCGGCAAGGCCCCATCCTCCTGCACTCCCCTGGGCCCCAGGACACAGACCAGGCAGGGGGTGGCTCCATTAACTGAGGCAGGGACGGAATAGGGACACGCAGGTGGGGCGTACGGGGGTGGGGGCAGAGAGTGGACAGAGGCAGTCTGAGAAGCCAGGGGCAAGTCCGGCGGCCACACCCAGGAACCTGCTGGAGGTCAGGCGTCGGCCCTTGGCAGCCGGAGGTGAGAGCAGGAGAGATGGTCAGGCCCCTGCGCAGAAGGACAAGGGCTGGGCTGAGCGCAGGGGCCGAGGGCAAACTGTGGGAAATAACTAACGGCTGGGGTTGGAGGAGAGGGAGGAAGCCAGATGGGACAAAAGGAGCTGTTAGAGAAGCAGGAGACATCCCCTACCCCACCCCACTCCAGAGAGCCCCAGGCTGGTGCTGGAGGCGTGGGCAGGGAGAGAAGGAGAACATTTTGACCATTTCCAGGAAAGAGGAAGACCCAGAAATGGAGGACAGGTCAGAGGCCCTGCAAAGCTGCACACGTGCGGAGTGAAGGCCTGTTCAGGATTTACTAATTTCTAGTGCTGGAAGGGACCTGAGGGGAAGCTTTGACCCAATGCCTTACTTCACAGATGGGGAAACCGAGGCCTGCCAAGGCGGAGCCAGGCTGGAGTCCAACATCTAGGTCACAGAATCCCCCGCATCTCCAAGCTGCAGGCTGCACTGAGCCCCTCACTCCGTGTTCCATGCAGTGGACCCGCAAGGCTTTCCATCAGGAGAACAAAAGTCAAATTAGAAAGCTTACTATTTCTGGCTCAGCCTCGGAGGCTTTGCTGCCTGGCTCTGTAATTAAAAATGAAAGAACAGGGCTTCCCCGGTGGCGCAGTGGTTGAGAGTCCGCCTGCTGATGCAGGGGACACGGGTTCGTGTCCCAGTCCGGGAAGATCCCACATGCCGTGGAGCGGCTGGGCCCGTGAGCCATGGCCGCTGAGCGTGTGTGTCCGGAGCCTGTGCTCCGTAACAGGAGAGGCCACAACAGTGAGAGGCCCATGTAACTGCAAAAAAAAAAGAAAGAACATGCGAAGTGAGGAGGGAGCCTGTCCCCAGGGCTGCTGGGAGAACAGCCTCTCACTTCCTGAAGGGGAAACTCCCTCCCGGGGTCTCGGGGCCTCCAGAAAGGGGATGGAGGCTGTGTGGGAGGCTGGAGTCCCCACCTCGAATCAAAGAACCAGGCGGGAGCACCCCAGCAACTGTTTGTGGGTCAGCGTTGACAAAGGTAAACTTGGGGCTGGTCTTCGTGGCTTGAACTCAAACCAAGAGGGCCTGAAAGAGGGAGTGGACACAGGACAAGCCTTCCAGCTGTGTGACCTTGGGCAGCCCAGGACCCTCTCTGGACCAAGAGGCATTTGACCTACATAATCTTCACATCCCTCCAGACACTGACTCTTGACCATGGTGGTGTCCTCTAGTCAGGAATCATCCAAGATGTGTCTGTTTTATTTCCACTCCAGTTTTACTGTTGCTGTTTTTCACAAGAAGATCCTGAGATGTGTTAGTTCAGTGTCAGCAGCAATTGGGGAAAAGAGAAGCATCCTCTGGTGTGCACATGTGTGTGTGTGAACGTGAGTGTGTGCATGGGTGTGCAAACCCCTCCCTGACTACAAGATGACCAAGGGCAGGACCTCGGGCTCTGTAACTGCACGATGACCACAGAGGAGCTCCTGGTGGTCCCAGGAAATGTTTTGTTTGTGTTTTAGTGGGAGGCTGATTGCTCCCAGCAGGTACCCCTGAGGTCCCCAGAATGCGTCTAATAACAAGGCCAGGGTCCCTTGGTCTCCACATGGGAGCGGCTATAGGTAGATTCTAGACATGGACAGGATGCGGAAAGAAAAGGAACCAAACTGACCCCTTCGGAAATGGTTAACACACCTGGGTTGGGCTGGCGTTCTGGGTCCTGTAGTCAGTAGCTCAGCGGCTCAGTGATGCTTGGACCACCTTTGTCCCAGGCTTGGGCTGTGCTTGAAGCAGACTGCGTGCTGATGGGAGTGGACACACCTGGAGAGAGCCTGCTTCCCTGTGGCCTGGCTTTGCAGCAGGTCACGCCAGCAGGGGTGTGGTCAGTGCAGCAGGCGCCCCTGGCCCCCAGCTCTGGGGAGTGGTCTTCATCCCCACTGATGAAGACACCACAGTCCGCAACGGCAATTGACCAGAGGTGCCTCCACAACTGTGTTGACCTTTGTCTGAAGCAGGTCTGACTGATGCTTTAGCTGGAGGTGTGGCCACTCCAGCCACTTCCTCCTCCTCCCGAGAAGCCTCCCATTTCTCAAAGTTCTGGGTTCAGGAACACAGCCCCGGTCACCCTGGTCCCCTCTTCCTGGATCACCCGGGGCCTCCGTCATTTGCCAGCCTCAGGGCTTCTGTTCCACCCCTTCCTACGAGCTGCCACTACACTCCCAGGATGTCCTCTCCCTCCTCCCAGGCTGTCTCTGGTCTTTCTCCCCTCAGCCTTTGAACCTTCATGATCCCCAGACTGTGCTTGCTATGGGCTGAATTTTACCCCCAAATTCACATGTTGAAACCCTAACCCCCAGCGCCTCAGAATGTGACTGTGTTTGGAGACAGGGCTTTTATTTATTTATTATTATTATTATTTAAATATTTATTTATTTATTTGGCTGCACCGGGTCTTAGTTGCAGCACGTGGGATCTAGTTCCCTGACCAGGGATCGAACCCAGGCCCCCTGCATTGGGGGCGCAGAGTCTTAACCGCTGGGCCACCAGGGAAGTCCCAAGACAGGGCCTTTAAACAGGGAATTAAGGTAAAATGGGGCCATTAGCATGAGCCCTAATCCAATCTGTCTGGTGTCCTTATAAGAAGGGAAAGTAGAACACAGACACAGGGAAGACCCTGTGAGGACACAGTGAGAAGGCAGCCGTCTACCAGCCTAGGAAGAAACCCACCCCGCAGACACCTGGATCTGGGGCTTCCAGCCTCCAAAATTAGGGGACAATAAATGTCTGTTTCTAAGCCACCCAGTCTGCAGCGTTTAGTTAGAGCGGCCCTAGCAAACTACTATTCTGCTTTTCCCACACAGATGCCCACAACGCTCCAACTCTGCTCAGCTCTAAAGCATGGTGCTGGGTCGCGAACCCACACCTGGCTCTAAAAGCTTCTTCTGAGGCTGCACCTCAGGGGTCTCCACCTAACCCTCACTTCACCCCAAGCGGAACCCCCGACAGCAGAGTGGGGTGAGCACAGGCTCTGGCCTCCACTGCTGCCTGCCACAGCCCCAGGGCAAATGGGTGAGCCTCAATTTCCTCTTTGTAAGAGCGGGGATCAAAACACCAACTCAGCAGGGCTGCTTGTAAGGATTTGGGAAGATCGTGCAAAGGCCCAGGCCTGGGTCTGACCCTTACTTGGGACTCAACGAATGGCAACTGTTATTTTTATTATTTCTCTCAAACCTGACCCAGTATTTCCCAGGTCAGCTCCTGGAGCCACCAAGCTGGGAGCCTCGAGGGACCTCCACACCTGCAGCCCCCTACCTGCCCCCGCCTCCTGGATCTGACCTGTGTTTGCTTCATTAACTCAACAATGCTCATCCAGCACCTACTAAACAACAGCCATTGTGCTCTGCTGAGCACCGGGGCCTGAATGAAGCCTGTGGGCAGGGAGGAGCTTCAGCTTATCTGCACATTAATAAACAAATTGAGTTTTAAACAATCAATTACTATGGAGGGGGTTATGCTGGGGGAAGAGGGGGAGGGGTCCTTAAGCCTGTGAATCACCTTCTTTGGCTGGCTTGTCTTTTACCCTGATGGCTGCAAGACTCAAGTTACTGTTCCCAAAGGCTTCCGGAATTTCCTTTCTTAAGCAAAAATAGACCCGATCCTTCCCTGCTTAAAATCCTTCCTGGCTGCACCTGCCTTCAGTGGGCCCTCCTCTACATGGTGCAGCCTCACCTGTCTTCCCACCTATCTCCTCCAGCACATCCTTCACTCTTTTTTCTTTTTTTAAAATATTTATTTATTTATTTGGTTGCACTGGGTCTTAGTTGCAGCTCGTGGGCTCCTTAGTTGTGGCTCGCCAGCTCCTTAGTTGTGGCATGCAAACTCTTAGTTGTGGCATGGATGTGGGATCTAGTTCCCTGGCCAGGGAGGGAACCCGGGCCCCCTGCATTGGGAGCGCGGAGTCTTAACCACTGTACCACCAGGGAAGTCCCACATCCTTCACTCTTGCCAGGTGAGAGACACTGGCCTCTGTCCACCTCTAGACCTGGGCACAGGCAGTGCCCATCACCTGGGTGTCACTCCTTAGCGCACCTTTGCTCTTAGTCACCTCTTTCTATCTGAAAAACTCCCCTTATCTTTCAAGGACCAGCTCCAACATCACTTCCTTCACCAGATCTTCCCAAACACCTCCTCTCGGCTCTCAAAGCTTTACTGTGTCCATCACAGCATGTATCACCTTGTAGTGTGGAGCTTGCAGCGATTTCTTTCATATCTGTTTTCTCCACTAGATCAGGAACCCCATCAGGGGAGGAAGAGATCAGGTCTGGTTACATTTGCTGCTCCAGTGCCCGCCACACAGGGGCGCGCCACGTGTGCAGAGTGAATAAATGACTGACAAAGGCGGGCGAGTCAGACTGAGCCAGATGCTCCTTGCACCTCCTCCCATTTAATCCCCACACAGCCGAGGAAGTACAAGGTTACAGGAGAGCCAGCTTCCCTCTCTGCCCTGAATGGCTCAGGATACTGACACCAAACCATGGAGAGTCCTGGTACCTGAATGATTTGCATTTCATGTGCCCATAATAAGCTCTAAGTGAATGCGTGTCGGCTGGTGATGATGCAGCTATTCTTCTCTGGTCGTCATCTTTTTTTCTGTTCTATCTCCATGGATACCCGGGAACGTTGGCTGTGGCCACAATCAGCTCAATTCAACAACCATTTGTCAAGTGCTGGGCTGTGGCTCCCACACTGGCTGAGGCTTGGAATCTCTGATTCTGAGGTTTTAGTGGGAGATGAGGATCTGCCACATTTAGAGAAGAGAAAAGAGAGGGAGAAGGCATTTCCAGTGCAGGAAAGGGGATGAGCAAAAGCAGTGGAGGGCATATGGGTAAGGGTAAGTCTGGGCTCCAGATTTTGGAGAGTCAAGAGTAATAAAATTGGAAATGGAAATTAGAAAATGCTAGTTTCCTCTACATTTCCCTTAGTTAAAAAGGCAGGTGAGGGAGCTTCCCTGGTGGTGCAGTGGCTGAGAGTCCGCCTGCCGATGCAGCGGACGTGGGTTCGTGCCCCGGTCTGGGAAGATCCAACATGCTGCGGAGCGGCTGGGCCCGTGAGCCATGGCCGCTGGGCCTGCGCGTCCGGAGCCTGTGCTCCGCAACGGGAGAGGCCACAACAGTGAGAGGCCCGCGCGCCGCAAAAAAAAGAAAAAAAAAAGGGCAGGTGACCAACTGGTTTGAGAACCAGGTCTGGAGTCAGTGGTGCCCAGGGAACAGGGGCCATGCGCACACCCAGACCTGAGCCTGACTCTGGCTCCGCCAGGCCCTGGCTCTTGGGCCAGTTCTCACGCTTAACTTCTCTGAGCTTCAGGTTCCTGAACAATTATAGTAAAAACGACAGCACCTCCAGTCATTAGCACTCACCTCCTGCCAGACACCAAGCCCAGCCCTTTATCTCATTTAATCCTCATCTCAACCCTTCAAGGTGGGGACTGTTATCATCCTGATGCAGCAGATAAGTGCCTGGAGGGTAAGTAACTTGCCCAGGGTCACAGGACCGCTAAATGATCTGACTCTCAAGGCCGCTTGTTTTTCTCCCCAGTTTTATTGAGATATAATTGGCATATAGCACTGTGGAAGCTTAAGGTGTACAGTGCAATGATTTGACTTACATATATCATGAAATGATTACTACAATAGGCTTAGTGAACATCCATCACCTCATATAAATAGTAAATATATTAAAGAAATAGGAAAAAAATTCTTCCGTGTGACAATAACTCTTAGGTCTCTCTTAACTTTCATTTATAACGTACAGCAGTGTTACCTTTATCACATTGTACATTATATCTCTAGTACTTATTTATTTAAGGCTTCTTCTTGAGCAAGGCTGGTGTGTATTGACTGAGATGATCTATGAGAAGCCTGGACACAGGGGCCCTCGAGAAGGCTCCTCTCCCTCAGCCCGGGATGCCCAGGGGAGGGACCCCGGTGTGGGCAGTCCGGTGTCCCGCTTTTCCCACCAGAGATGATGATGCTGAGGGGAAGAGGGCAAAGGCTGCTCAGAGGAAGATGATTCAAGCGCTTCCCTCTGTAACCAACACTAAGCTGCTTTGTTATGTGAATACATGAAATCACCTGCTGCAGCTGGCACGCGGGGCACCGAGCTGGATCCGTGTTTCTGACCGAGTTTCTCCCCAGGGCACAGGCGTTCCGCGTTTTGCAGCTGGAATCAGGCGGCCTGGGTGCTCAGCGGCTGGTGCCTGGCGCCCTCTAGTGGCTCGAGGGAGCCTTTCCTCCGCAGCTGAGCCGTGGGGGCCCCGGGGCAGCCAGGAAAAGCTTTCCTCAGGGCCTACTGTGTAAAGGGTATTTTTAGGAACCCCCCACTGTCCCTGAGAACCCATCTGTGAAATGAGTGGGGGAAACCGGAAAGAGGACTTGGAATCCGAAAGCTGGGACCTAAGGCCCCCGGTTGCTTTAGCTCTTCCTGTGTGAGATGGGGATGCTCATATCCTCCCCACCTGCTTCCCAAGATCTTGTGAGAATCCTATGGGATGTGATGGGTGACAGCAAATTACTGCGTTCATAAGAAAATTACCAACAGAGTGAGGTCCAGGATGCTGAGGACCAGTGAAGGGCTGGGGCAGAGGGCTGAGGAGAGGGGAGGCAGTAGAGGGATGGAGTGAGCAAGACGGTGGGGGGCACGGGGTTCAGCAGAGACAGGCCCATGTGTGCAGGGCAAGGGGAGACTTTTGGGGGAGATGTGGGCAATGGCATTGGAAAAGGAGATGCGTAAATACTCATTTCTCATTCCTTTCTCTTCATTCAAAATGATGGTTATATTTGCTTCCATACTAAAATGAAAAAATTAAAATATCTACTTCTCTGAGTTGCTTTCCCGTGGCTTGGTACCCTCAAAAAAAAGGTCCCTACCCCCGCTGAAGGCTGTAATGAGGCCAGTCCTGACCCCGCCTGTGCTCTGGGTCCCCTTCCCCGGCACCCACCAGGGACCCCTGCACATTATCCCCCGTTTGCATCCCCCCTCAGCTTAGTTTTCCGGTCGTTCCTTGTGTTCCGGCAGGAGGGCCCCTCAGTTAGAGCAATGAGGAGGGCGGCCTGCCCGCCTGAGGCAGGACATTCAGTGCTTCAGAAAAAGAGTCTTGGTTTCTAGCACCCAGGCTTTTCCCTTCATTGGCTTTGTTCCTAACATCTCCAAACCTCAGTATTCCCATCAGTAAAATGGGGAAATAATAACTACGTCATAATTACTCAATTAAGATTCAATGAGATCATGATTGCATATATAATATTGTGCCTGGCACTTAGGAAGAAAATACATGTTAGTTTATTCAGGAAGTTTCTATGTTTTAGGTTATAAATGAGAAGCTGCTTGACAAGGAATGTCAGCCAGGCTTCCCATCTCAGGAAAGAGGAAACCTTGCAGTTTGGGATTGCAGAAAGCGTTGGGGGTGTGGGGGGGGGGGGATGGGAGGGAGACAGGAGGGAGAGAAGGGGGGAGGGGAGGGAGACACACCACTGTGTCTGGGCAACACTGTCATCTGCCGAGGTGCCACCTGGCTGCGCGGTGACTCAGCCTTCGCTAAGGCTTGACCCAAAGCAAAGACCACCCTGGGAGAAGCACATGTAATTATTATTATTTTTCCATTTTAATATAATAATAAATTGAAACCAAAGCAGATGAATGACTTGCACGAGGTCACCTGGCCAGTGAAGATTAGAACCCAGACCTTTGTTCTTTCTGTTACCAGAAATGCATTAACCAAGCTGGCAGAAGGAAAACTATCTTTACTGTGATGTAATTGAAAACATACTACAAATGAAATTCCAGTTCAATATTCAGGTCTTACAATTCAGGGTGACCAGTACCCGAGAGGTGCTGGGGTTTCTCAGCTTCTCCAGGTCACCACTATCGACGTATCTTGATTGACAGGAGAAGTCTCTGATGTCTAACCAAATATACTGCTGCTGCAGCCCACCGAGTGCATTCCTGGTTGTTTTTATCTTCAAGGAAGAGAGAACACGTATCCATGTAACCCTTTCTAAAATTGAAAGCTGTTATGAAATTGATTTCCATCCCAATCCCATTTTACCTGAACATTCCTGTGGTGCTTCCCTCTTACCTAAGGCACCCCAGAGCTGTATGAAATTACAGATGGCTTTGAGGTGTCCACATGCTGAAAAAGCTCTCAGGCAGCCCTGAGGGAGGAACAGGGTGCACTAATAGAGGTGCCCCAGAGACAGAGTGGCCAGGATAGAAATTCACTAAGAGTTCCCCACAACCCAGCCAATCTAGCATGAGCACAGCATCTCAGAAGTGCTCAGCAAACACTGGCTGATTGAATAGAAGAGTCAGAACTCAACAGTTGAGGGTCAGGCTGGGAGCTGCACAGGGCTTTCACCCCAGTAAACCAGAAGCTTCTCGAGGCACAGCAAGTAAGAGCCCAAACTGACATTTAAGCAGAAGAGTTGTCATTAATTCATTCATGACTGTATGCATTCATTCAGCTGTGTTTACTGGGTGTCAAGCATTAGGACCAGGAGGGATGGCCTACAACCCAGCCTGTTCCCCATACCTGGAAGCACCCAAGTTGGTGGTGGAAACAGACAGGAAAACAGATGATTACCACACGACGTGGTCAGTGTCACTGGGGAGGAGTCCCAGGTTCCACAGGAGCCCAGAGCTGGGCTCCTGCCCACAGTGACACAGAAGGTGGGCCCAGGTGGAAGGAAGAGGCTGGGCCCAGAGCACCCATCTGTTCACCTTTACCAAGGAGGACACACTCATGCCCAGAGTGTTCCTGGATGCAGCGCAAGACCAGAGTAGGGCACTCGGGTCACTCCAGCCCTGACTGACCGCCTTGGGGCAATGCGTCCTGCTAGAGCACTGCACAGCCAGGGCAGCCCGGCAGCCCCCTGAAGGTCTACAGAATGTATTTGGTGACTAGGTAACACCCTCGTACGATTCCTAAATCAGCACACTGCAAAAAGGTTTATAATGGGATGTTACTCCTGTCTCTGTTCCCGTCAGCCTCCTTCCCTCTGTCCCCCCACAAGTACCCCTTCTTGGTGTCTTATGTATCCTTCTAGAGTTTCTTCATCCAATTTCGTATTTCCTCCTTTTCTTACATAAAGGTAGCAAGCTATCCACACCGGCTTGGACCTTGAAGAGAGGTGCATTTCATTTTCAAAACACTACTGATCTCAAGTAGACACGATATCCATTCTGCCTACGTTCTGGTTTATTGGTAAAAGCAGAGCACAGGTCAAGGCTTTAAGTATTTGACTAGATATGCAGAAAGGCCTGTCTACCCCATCGCGAACGGTGAGGGAAGAAGCACAGTCAGGCTCTCTGGTGTCCCTCCCCAGAGCGTTGCTTAGTAATGGTCACGTGCGGACAAGGATGAAGAAGGTGTGTTTGTGCCCCACGCGGCCTGCCGCTGGGGATCAGGGGAAACATTTTAAAATCTTTTAACTATGGAGATCATGCCTGCTTATTGCAAGCAACAATCTAAAGCAAAATAAACAGAGAAAGAAATCAACTGAGAAGTCAACCTCAATCCCACTTCCCCAAAGTAACTATTGCTAACTTTTGGGCCGGAGGTCTGTGCCCCCATTTCACAGGAGAGCAAAACTGAGGCAATAGATGAGGGAGTGTTTGGGGGGGTTCCTGAGAGAAGTCAGTTATGAAACGAGGGCTGTGCCTGCTCTAGGCCCGGCTGCCCCCAGAGTCCAGGTGGAGAAGCAGAGAGTGGGGGAGGGCGGGCAGGGGGTTAGCTGGCGCCCTTCCTTACTCTTACCCATCTCCGTGCTTCCTTTTCCTCTGCCTTCCCGTGTTTTCCACTTCTACTCCCTGTGTCCACATCTTTCCTCGGCCCTTGTGCAACTCAGAACAAGGACAAGTCTTCCTGACTGCGGCACACCCAGGCTTCACAGGGCGCTTGGCACAGAGGGAGTGCTGCGCACGTGTTTCTTGGGAAGGCTGCCCTAGCCTCTCACACCAGCTTTTACTCCTACAAGGCGTCAGGAGGCATTCACGGGCTTTCCTGGTGGCTCGGGCCCCAGCCTCTAGACCCTCTGTCCAGGGTGTCCTCTGCAGCTCCAGCCCCCGCACCCATCAGCCCTGTGAGGAGGCGGGCAGCTGAGAGGGCTGGCCTGAGGCCCCGCAGAAAGGCGACCGGAACTGGTTTCCAAGGGGTGGCCCTCTTCGCCTAAGCCCTGGAGGCCTGGGGCCGCAGCCACCTTGGGTGAAATCTAGTCCTGACCACACCTGGTCGAAGCTCAGAAGCAAAGGGCAGGGGGTCCTGAGCAGGTGGACTCACCTGAGCCAGGTGGACCCTACACACCAAAGCATGAGCCAGGGCCTAGCAGTTAGTAGGTCCTCAGTAAATGTATGTTGGTGGATTTAGGCCTGGGAAGGAGGTGGCCTTGCAGGGGGGCAGAGGAGAGGAGATGAAGGGCAGTCTCCTGTCACCTAAGACAGCTTGCCAGCAGGCTGGGTGCAGAAAGGACAGAATTTGGTATCAGACTTGGATTTGAGTCCTGGTACCACTTCCTAGCTAATTAAACCAGGGACTGAACTCGGGCCACAGCAGTGAAAGCCCGGAATCCTAACCACTATGCCACAGGGAACTGCCTATTTCCTTTTTTTTAAGTTTTTTTTAAAAAATTAATTAATTAATTTATTTTTGGCTGTGTTGGGTCTTCGTTTCTGTGCGAGGGCTTTCTCTAGCTGCGGCGAGCGGACGCCACTCTTCATCGCGGTGCGTGGGCCTCTCACTATAGCGGCCTCTTGTTGCAGAGCACAGGCTCCAGACGCACAGGCTCAGTAGTTGTGGCTCATGGGCCCAGTTACTCCGCAGCATGTGGGATCTTCCCAGACCAGGGTTTGAACCCATGTCCCCTGCATTGGCAGGCAGATTCTCAACCACTGCACCGTCAGGGAAGCCCTTTTTTTTTAAAGTTTTATGAAGTGTAACTTACATACCCTAAAATTCATGCACTTTAAGTTTACGATTCAATGACTATGTCCAGAGTTGTGCAACCATTGCCATAATCTGATTTTAAATCACTTCATCACTCCAGAAGAAACCCTGTCCTCGTCCCATTCCCACCCCAGCCCTAGGCAACCAGTCTATCTCTGTAGAGTTGCATTTTCTGGACATTTCATGTAAATGAAATCATATAATTTGTGGCCTTCTGCAAGCAACTTCCTTAACATGATGTTTTTGGGGTTCGTATGTTGTACCATGTGTCACTACTTCCTTTTTATTACTGGAATAATATCCATTGTGTGGGTATAACACATTTTATCCCTTCACCAGTTTTTCAGCATTTGGGTTGTTTTCACTTCTTGGCTATTTTGAGTAACGCTGCCACAAAGAACCATGAGCAAGTTTTCGTGTGGACATCTGTTCTTACCTCTCTCGGGTAGGTATCTACGAGTAGAATTGCCTGGTCATACGGCAACTGTTTAACCTTTTGAAGAACTACCAGACTGTTTTCCAGAGTTGCTGCACCATTTTACACCCCTACCAGCAATACACAAGGGTTCTAACTTCTCCACATCCTTGCAACATTCGTTATTATCCTTTTTATTTTTAACTAGAAGTCACACTAGTGGGTGTGAAGTGGTATCTCACTGGGTTTTGGTTTGCATTTCCCTCATAACTAATGATGTCGAGCATCTCATTAGCCATTTGTAAATCTTCTTTGGTGAAATGTCTATCATCTTTTCGGGCCACTTACTTAACCTCTTACTCTTAATTATACCCAGCTCCTAAGGCCATGAAACTTTATGTAGAGGGTTTGCAAAGGGGCTGCCATATAAGGAGGGCTTAAAGATGACAGCTTTTAGTACTGTCGTACTCGTTGTCACTTTGGCCCCCTAGGAGTACGCTGGAGTTGGGGCCCAGCTGCCCTCCCTCCTCAGGCGTGTTGGTCGTGCAGCGGATCACCTTGGGGGCCGGCTGGAATGCCATCAGCTTCTGGGGTTGAGGCAGAGGGCCGAGTGAGTGGCCAGGCCCACTAGCACCCACCCCTCCTCCCCTCACACAGGACCGCCAGGGCCGAGATGGGCACCTTCTCGACAGAGCTGATGGTGACACCTGCCGCGCAGGAGACCACAATGTGCCTGGCCTGGACGTCGGCCCCGATCTCGTCCAGGATGAAGGGGATGATGTGTGGCTTCACGGCTAGGAACAGGACGTCACTGTGCCTCACCGTCTCCTTCTTACTCCGGGTCAGGTTCACAGCCATCTTCTGTGGGAGGAGACCACTGGGCTCATGGGGTGCAGGGACCTCACTAGGCCCAGGAACTCCCAAGGAGCAGCTGAACCCCCCAACAAGCCTGGAATTCCCTGCCCCAGCCCCTCAGGGTCTGTCTGCCCCTACCGCCACCGGCACAGTTTTCCGATGTTGCTACCCGGCAAGTGAGCATAGGTGCTGGACACGGACAAGCTTCTCCCCGGCAACCAGGAAATAGCTGTCCCCCATCCCCACTTCTCTGGCACCCAAGGCACCCCTCTGCCAGGTAAGATGTCTCCATGGCTGGAAAGCCTGGAGAGCCTGGGAAAGGAGGCCGAGTTGGTGGCCCCCAGTGCTGGCTTGATTCCCAGCCAGGGCAGGCCACGTAAGACAGGGAGCAGCCAAAGCACTTGGTCCTCCTGACTAAGCTTAAACATGTGAACTCCTGACCAGAAACTGGCTATTTTTAGTGGTACTTTATGATCTTTTTTTTTTTTACCCCCAAAGTTTAAAGTTTATGCATACAAAGTTTTAAATATATATTTTAATTGTAGGCAATCCCATTTCATTTTCTTATAATGACCTTGCTGACTCTAAAGGCTCATTTTGTCTGCGCAGCGGCCCCTGCTGTGGCTCCCATGGCCATAACGTTTGATGCCTGTGAAGTTCCTTTGGGTACAAGTGTTGGATGGATGAGATGAGATGAGATGAGCAAAGACCCATCCTCCCCACCCAGCCACTTAGGACATACCCTCAGGAAGCCTGGTGCTGCCATTCTGCCATGCACATATACTCTCCTTCTCTGGCACCTGTCTTCTTGGGTGCCTACTCTATCACTTTATTCCGTCTGAACAGACAGAGAAGTCCAGAAAGGAAACGGGGAGTTCACTAAGCTTCCAGGACTGCCCACCTCACTCCTCTCCTCTGATCCTCGCATCCACCAGTCAGATGGGTTGAGCTGTTCCTGCCCTTCCTCCCTTCTCACCCCCCACCCCACGGTCCTGCCCCCTCTTCACCTCCAGCTGTCCCAACAAAGTGGACAGTGCTTCATTTCTGCTTTCACTTGTCAGGGGTCTTCACTCTCAAGGCTTCAGGACATCCTTCCTGGTCTGTCTCTGGATAGCAGGCTCATCTTCCTAAGAATGGAGATGATTCAGGGAATGAGGGCGAATCCTGAGCTGCTCCCAGCCAGTCAAATGGCAGGTCCCTTTGACTCCTTCCCGATATAGGAATCTCCAGGGAGTCACACTTTGCATGCATATTTGCCTTGCTGTTGTTGTTCTTATTACCAATAATCCATGTTTACTGTAGAACAATTAGAAATTAGATCAAATGGAAAAATGAACACTGCCTTTAATCCCACCACCTAAAGAGAATCAATGTGACTCTTTTGGAATATGACTCTACACCTCTTTTTCATATGCGGTAAGGCCCACCTTAACCTTGATTTTTCTTTTTTTTTTTTTGGCCATGCCATGCGGCTTGCGGGATCGGGCCTTTTCCCCGACCAGGGATCGAACCTGGAGCCCTTGGCAGTGAGAGCGCTGAGTCCTAACCACTGGACTGCCAGGGAATTCCCTTAACATTGATTTTTTAAAACAGGTACGTACTCCTGTTGTATGTAAACAGGTCAGGTTGTGTATGAACAGGAGATTCAAAAACCGAAACAATTTGGTTTTAGGATGGTGGGATTATGGGTAGTTTTCAATTCATTCAAAATTAGCTGTAATGTTGTTACTTTACTCAGTGGAAAAAAATTGTAATTACAGCTCACTTCTAATGGGATTTGGTTCACTGTCTGTATTAGTTTTCTGCTGCTGCCGTAAGAATTCACCACAAAGTTAGCAGCTTGAAACAAAATGGATTAGTTATCTCACATTCTGTGGGTCAGAAATCTGAGTGGGCCCAACTGGCTTCTGTGCGCCGAATCAAGGTGTCAACTGATCTGGGTTCTTATCTGGAGGTTCTGGGGGGAAATCGGCGTCCAGTCTCATTCACGTTGTTGGAAGAATTTGGTTCCACGTGGCTGTAGGACTGAGGTCCCTTTTCCTCGCTGGCTGTCAGCTGGGAGTCATTCTCACCTTCTAGAAGTTACTCACATTCCCTGGCTCATGGTCCTTTTCATCTACAAAGCGGCAATGGCAGATTGAGTCCTTCTCAAGCTTTGGATCTCTTTGACCTCCCCTTCTGCCTCATCTCTCCTGCCTCCAGCTGGAGAGAGCTCTGCTTTCATGTGATTAGATCGGGTACATCGGCATAATCCAAACCAATCTCTCTATTTTAAGGTCTGTAAACTTAATTACATTTGCGAAGTCCCTTTGCCATGTAACAGAACACAGTCACAGTTTCTAAGGATTGGGGGGCATGGACGTATTTGGGGAGAACATTTTGTCTACCACATTGTCTCCCTGCGCTGATGAGCACATCCTTACTTTTTGAAATGAAGCCGATTTCCTAGGTATTTTTAGCTCGCATGGGATGATGTGAGCAGGCCCATCCTTGCCACTGATTCCATGTGACTGGTTAGGAGTCCACAGACCTTTTAGAGCCACAGATACATCACTGAGAAGCTGGTAGAACTCTTTAGATGATTTTGATATCCTTCTTGTAGAGAAAGCGACTGTATGCCCTGGTACTCACAACATGCCAAGTGGCAGTTCTTCATTTTGACGTCTTATGGAGGTAAGATAGCCATTTACAAGTCAGAGACAAATCTTCTCTCCCCATCTCCAACAATATTCTTGCCAAGTCCTCAAGTCCTGGCTGTCCATAGACTAGCTCCTTTTCCCCTTTGCTATTCAGTTGCTATTAATTAACTTTGTACGCCAAAATAGAAAATCCATGAACTTCAATAAGTCAGGCATAAGGAAACCCCGTTGAGCGGGAAAGGTAAATGTAGGGGAGTTGCCAGATGTAGCGGCTTCCGAATGACATGTTAACTAATGCCTGTGTCATCAGCAGAGCATGGGGCATGCTGATCTCTACCCCATAGATTTGCATTGCCTCAGCCTTGATTTCTTCATCTGAAAAATGGGAATAATAATACCTACCTCAAGGAGTAGTTGCAAGAATTAAGTCGTATAATGTATATGAGGTTGCCTAGCATAGGTCCCAGGTTCAGAGTGAATGCTCAGTAAACATTCGCTTGCCTTCCCTGTCCCCAGAACCACTAATACAATAATTGTTTACAATACTATTTTTGGAATGAGAGTTGGAGGGATATAAATATTACAAATAAAAGGAGAATCTAAACCGTTACTACAGTCTTCAGCGCCACCTAGGGGTTGGGGGATCTTGGTCACGCCCACTCTTCAGATCCTTATGTCGCTCTCATTCCCCATTATTGCTCCCTCTCTCCTACGTCAAGGACACTACAAATTAAATACAGAGACACAGAGTGAAACATCACTTTTATTTCAGCAGATTATCTACATTCGATTGTTTTCTTTTTGCTAAGTAAAAAAAAAACACACGTAAATACATGTGGGTTCTGGTGATAAGTTCTCTAAAATAGTGGGGGAAATAACCTACATATGCACAGGCAATGCTCTGTCTCTGGAGGAGCAGAGGAGCGGGTGAGTTTAGGGCTGTCTGATCCCCAGGGCGATGAAGTCCTAGAGCTGAATCCCAAATCCTCCTTTTTAAAAGGAAATGGTGGCCCAAAGCCTTCTGCATTTGTCTGAGGTCACAGTTTATGGCCCTATTAGATCCAGAAACCAGGTATCCTGATACCCTGTCCACTGCCCCTAGCCTAGAGCCCTTCATCCTCCCTTCTAGCACTCTCTCAGGGGACTGGGGACCCAAGTATATGTACAAAAGCCCAGAGTGGGTCAACATTTTGGTGAATGGGGCTTCTTTTTAGACCTTCTCCCTACCTAGGGGAAACAGAGGGATTTTTTGTTTTGTTTTAATTCATCATATAATAGAGTAAATCAGTCTATTTTCGCACTTCTCATTGTAGGGTCTGTTGTCCCACACTCGGTTGAGAATCTGCTAGAGAACAGAAGCTCCTAGCTGACAATCTGTCCCTGCTCAGCTATATCCTTTAACAAGTAGGCTGGGATTTCCCTCTACAGCTCTGCAATCGGGTTGCATTAATTACTCATGTAAGTGCTTAGGGTGGGTGACGGACAGGAGAGCAAGAAATGGAAGGACACACGAGACAGGTAAAATAGGGCACTCAATTGGGGCAGGGGTAACTTGCTAAGTAGAAAATTAAGACCTATGTCAAGACCTGCTTTGTGCACGTGTCTAGTCAGAGCCTCCATGGCTGCACCCCACACCTACGGCTCCAGCTTCCTTGGTACAGGCGCCCCATCCGAGGCACAGCTGCACTTCTGCACCCTCATGTTGGGCAAGCTGACCACCTGGGGCCTGGGCTTGCCTCCCTCCGGGACGCTGACAATCATGGGCAGCGAGGTCGTCTCTGAGGCGATGCACTGTCTCGGCCCCAGAAATGGCCACCTGAAGGTCAGGGGCTCTGGGGGCTGCTGGCAGGTGCCCACACACTCATAGGCCAGGAAGCCTGGGGGCTCCAGGACCCAGTTCTCAGCCCACTTCATCCCCTGCAGGTCAATGTACACCTCCCGGCGGCAGCAGCGGGTGGCCTCGGTCGCTGGTGCCTTAGGATCACAGTTTCCCTGAGCTCTGTGGGGGGCAAGGAGAGGCAGAGTCAGAGGTCAGCTGGGAGGGCAGAGGTCAGCTGGGAGGACAGAGGTCAGGGAGCCCAGGGCGGGGCTTAGTGGGGCATCTGGAGGGAGACTTATGGTCCATCTCTTGTTATGTTCAAAATGCTGGCTATTTGTGATAAGTGGTGAATGAATAAACATATCCAAAACATAAATTATGAATCAGTTACTGTTCACTACAGGTTTCCTATTATGCTAGGCACTGAACTAAGTACTTTACATATATTATCTCAGATGATACTTGCATTTCATCCTCAGATGAACCTTGAAGAGGTTCCAGTATCATTCCCATTACACATGAGGACACAGAGACCCAAAGGTGTTAACTGACATGCCAGAGTTCCTGCAGCAGTAGAAGGCAAAGGTACATGGACCCAGGCTGTACGATTCCAAAGCCCTCTTATTAATCACCCTAGTACACAGCTCCATCCACTCCAAAGAGCTAACTTGTCCCAAGAAGAAAGAATTCACCAATGCCAGAGGAAAGCTGTTTAACCCTAGTAACCGCTAATGCTAATATTTTTCAAAGAATTAATCAGGGAAGAGGGTAGAGTGAAAAGAGATGATTACAATAATGTATACATATCAATGACAACATAAAGCTTGTTGAAAATACCTGAAGTTTTTTGGGTTTTGGTTGTTGGTTTTGTTTGTTTTCTTTTTGCCTGTTGGTTGGCTTACGGGATCTTAGCTCCCCGACCAGGGACTAAACCTGCACCCCCCCTCACCCCCTGCCCACAGTGAAAGCGAGGAGTTCTAACCACTGGGCTTCCAGGGAATTCCCTGAAGATATTTTCAATAAAATATTTGAATAATAAAAATTCCTACCATTAGAAACTCTTAACATGTAGTGGGGAATCAGTTGCATCCTGGGGCTATCTGCATCTGCCCCCCAGCTGGTTCCTGCCGCCGTGGGCTGGGACCACCCAGTCTACTAGAGTCCTGGCCCTTGGGGTCAGCGGGGCCCCTCCGGGCACCAGGGGAGCTCTGAGGGTGGCAGGGCCACTGAGGCGGTGGCCAGGCAGGGAGAGACCAGCCCCTGTTCTGTCTCCCTGGGCCAAGCTCAGTTACCTAAAAATCCCCCTATGTGTCTGGGCCTTGTTTGTAACAATCTCCGCCCAGCGGGAAGGCTGGCAGGGCTGACAGGGCTACCTCAGCTGAGATGCTGAAGATCAGAACCCTCCCCTGGGGGCACCTGGCCTTGGGTCTAGCTCTGGGCACTGAGAAGGAGAGTCCAGGCCCAGGGAGGTAAGAGGCTGAATAGGACTCAGGATGGCTGCCTCCCTGACAGCTGAATAGCTCGGCGTTACGCTACAGTGTTGTCCTGACACCTTTTCATCCACAATAACGCACTTTAGTATTCACAGCGCTGGGAGATGGGTCAGCTAGAGTCACACCAGTGCTCCGGAGGAACAAACAGAGAAGCAAAAAGATGATTCTAAAACCATTTGCTCGGGCTTCCCTGGTGGTGCAGTGGTTGAGAGTCCACCTGCCGATGCAGGGGACACGGGTTCGTGCCCCGGTCCGGGAAGATCCCACATGCCGCGGAGCGGCTGGGCCCGTGAGCCATGGCCGCTGGGCCTGCGCGTCCGGAGCCTGTGCTCCGCAACGGGAGAGGCCACAACAGTGAGAGGCCCGCGTACCGCAAAAACAAACAAACAAACAAACAAGAAAAACCATTTGCTCAAGGTCAGGCTACTGGTGGCAATGTGAAAACGGTACCCGGAAGCCCTGATTCTACGCCTCTCCCTAAGACTGTGCCAGGGTTCTCGCCACACCCACATGCTCCCATTGGTTCTGCTTTCTCGTTTCCATCCTCATCTTCTCTGATGCCTTAGCTTTGGCCCAGCTCCTTCTGGCCCCGAGGGGTGGGGCCCTCAGTGCAGACAGAGACCAGGGGCCCGGGCCCAGCCTTCCTCACAGTCCATGGTCCCTCCTCATCGCCCTGGGGAGCCTGCGCCCCCAGATCGCCTCCCCAGAGCAGCCCCCCCACCCCCACCCCGCGAGGACCAGGCTGCAGCAGGGAGGGAGGGCCTCACCTCGGAAGCTCTGGCTGAACCTCTTCCCCCGGGAGCGGGCCCCGTGGCTGCGCTGCAGCAGGGCCACGTACTGGGCCCTCACGTGGGCAGGGATGATCAGCCTCTCCACATCGGCCTCGTCCAGGACGGGAGCCTCGCTGAGGCGCAGCTGCCGCAGCAGGCTGCCCAGGACCCGCTCCTCGGTCAGGGCCGCCCCGGGGCCGGCCAGGGGCAGCGCCCAGAGCGCCCAGCAGAGCCAGAGGGGCCGCATGGTGCTGCTCGGGAGACGGAGGGGCAGAGCGGACGTGTCCCCGGACGAGGCTCCGGGAGGGTCCCAGCTGGGTGTGCTGAGGGCCAGGCTGGGCCAGCTTTATAGCCAGGCCTGGGCTGGGCCTGGGTGGTGGGAGGGAGGGAGCCCGGGAGGGAGGGAGGTCACACCCCTCGGACCTCCTGGGAGTTCAGCGGCCAGACAGGTCCCTGAGCCCCGAGGAGGGGGCTGTCTAGAAAGGGCACAAAGGGCTGTCTGGATGCCACACGGGCCTGGGGCCTCTGACCGCTGCTGTCTGGCAGCTCAATAATAATTTTAGTGTCTATTGAATTTGCCTGACCCCACCTCAGTCCTAGTCTATGAAAAAGTGAGCCTATTCTGTGGAAACGAGTGTCCCATTAGCCGGCTGCTTAAATCTCTTTCCTGCAGGCCAGTCTGGGTCTAGGTTTGCTCACTGAGAGGAAGGAGGGAAAGTGTTCTGCACTCCTGCCTGCTCCGGTCCAGGCCCCGTTCAGGGCACTTTCACAGAAGCCCCTTGAGTCGCCTCCCTCCATTCTCCAGTCCCTGCAAGCCCCCTCCCGCTCATCTCCACAGTCCCTCAGGTGACCCTGTCCTCCCCGTGACAGAAGGAAGCTAGACGCTATCAGGACAGGGAAGCTGGCAGCTCGGCTCTCTGCCAGTCCCAGGAGAAGCGATTTCTGCAAATGTCTTTGCAACCACAGGACTGCAGTGAGGGAGCCCTCAGGTGCAGCACCCTTCTGGAGAGCCAGCCCTCTGCACGGTGAGCCGGCCGCGGGCTCACAGCAGCAGCGCAGTCTGAGCCCAGGTCATGCCCGAATTCAGAACAACGGAGCTGCCCAGAGTCACGTGGGTGGGAGCCCCCAGTGCCTCCTCGAACACACATCTGAGGCTGGCTGGGCTCAAGTAGGGGGCCTGCTGCTCGCTGGCTATTTGAGCTGCTAACAAGTCCCCTAACTTCTCAGTGTCTCGGTTTCTCCTCTGAAGGAGGGGGCGATGACAGATCTACTTCACGGGCTAGTGTGAAGATTGAGTGGATTACACGCGTAAGACGCTGGGTGCAGCGCCTGGTGTAGTGAGCACCCTAGAGGGTTTGTTCTGGTTACATCTGCCTGCTCTTGCAGTCTCGGGGGCACCTTTCTAAAAATGACGATGATAAGAAGAGCAGTCATTTCCTGAGTGACGCTCTGTGCCAGGCAGTGTTCTGGGTCCTGGACGTGTATTCATAACAGCCCTAGGAGGCAGGTGTCGGCAACTGCAGATCTTCCAGATGCGAAGTCAGAACACTGCGTGGCGAAGGAACCTGCCTGCGCTCGCTCAGCAAGTCCCCGACGCCCCTCCTGGCACGGGGGATTTGAGTATGCGCAGGAGGAAGCCTTTCCCGAAAGGAGACAGCCTCACCTCCCCCTGTCCTGTCACGTGGGAGGTGAGCAACGACGGTGGAAGAGGACGGTGGTTGGGGGCCGAGGGGCCCAGTGCGCAGGGAGAACCCCTGAGCCCTTTCCCAGCAGGGGGCACTCTGGCCTCCTCTGTGGGTATGCTGTGTCACTGACAGGTCTCTCATGCCATCCCCCTGCCTCTGTGCTCCTCACATGTCCCAGGCAGAGGAAGAGAGAACCTTCTGGTGCTCGAGGGCGGAATTCCCCATGGATGAGAGCACAAATTGCACCATACGCCTATGTGCGTACATATAGATAGATAGATAGATAGACGTATGCATATACCTGCGCGTGTGCATTTGCTTGGGTTTTAGTAGTAAGGTGGGGGGGGGGCTTTGACTTCGAGGAAGGGGAGGAATAATAATAACGCTGATAATAATCATAACGGCTAATATTGTTTATGGGCTGCACACTGTTCTGAGTGCTTCGCGCAGGCTCAGCGGCCATGGCTCACGGGCCCAGCGGCTCCGCGGCAAGTGGGATCTTCCCGGACCGGGGCACGAACCCGTGTCCCCTGCATCGGCAGGCGGACTCCCAACCACTGCGCCACCAGGGAAGCCCACATTAACTCTTTATCCTCACAATTTGCCATGATTGTTCCCATTTTATAGATGAAGAAACTGAGGCATAAAGCTGGGTACCTGACTTACCCAAGGTCATACAGCTAGTAAGTGGCAGAGTGCGGGTTATTTGAAGGGAAGGAAACAAGGATTCTGTCAAACATGCTCACAGGACAAGGTAAGAGGAAATACAGAAATCCTGATAGTTGAACGGGGTGGGAGGGGTAATGGATGGGGGAGAGCTGGGAGCCTCTCAGCGGGCAGCACAATCATGACCTTTACTGCTTCTCTGCTCCCCTTTCCTTCTCTTGCACCTCTGTTTCCTCAGCATTTGTGTAATTCACAAGGCAGAATTCAAATCCCATCTTGGAGTTCATATATCACGTTGTTCCGACACCCCCTGAAATATAAGGCGCCAGGTCTGGGTCCGGCCTGTGGGGGCCCTTCTGCTCTCCCTGTGAAAAGTGTAGCCTTCTTCAAAAGGAGAGCTGTTGCCTTTCTTTGCAAGTGATTAGCAAGGAAAGGACTTACTTGATGCAAACATTTGGGCCTTAAGTCAGGCCAAAAGGTGCAGAAGTGTCACATTTGCAGGAGACCCCGGACTTGTGGCCCTCAGTCCCTGGAAGCCGTTCCATAATATGCAGTAGTCCACCACCCTCGCTGCTGGGTGAGAGGAAGAGATGTGGCTTATCACTGGCCAGGGTGGTGCCAAGGATATAACACCCAGGCTGCCCTTGCAAGCCGAGGCCCCCTCTCCGGGCCCCCAACATCTAGACCCCCCGGAGCTCCCCGGGGCTGGAAGCTCATGATGAGGCCTTGCGGGGCCCCTGTGCTGCAGCTCCCTGACCAGCCAGTGCGCCGAGGAGATGCCTCAGGGCTGAGGACCTCTGGGAGTCCCCCTGGTCAGAAGCCGCTTCTGCACCTGGGGTAACTGACCAGTTAAACTGAAACTTAGTTTTTCAGATAAGAAAGTAAAGTGGAAGCACCCTCCTTTGCTGGATTCTCTGCCTTTCCCAGGTGTCTCACTGGGCTCCTGGGCTGGCCTCCCAGCACGGAGCCGACTCTAGACTGAGTCCTTCATGGGAACTGGAACTGATCAGGACCAGTCCTGCCTTTGTGGATGGGCTTCTGGGGTCCGGTACTCAGGGAGCTCCTAGGGCCACTGGTGCCTGGGTAGATGGTCCACGGTTTGGAAACTGAGAATCCTTCCCAATTTCCCTTAAGGCGCGAGAGCCTGGGAGCATTTGTCACCCTCAGAGGATTTGTCCAGCAAGGTGCCCCATCCCCGGCCTTTTCCTGGCTACTTTGTAGAATCAGAGGGCTTAAGGCTGAAGTGGACCATCCCATCCATTCTCTTGCCCCCTGGTTTTTAGAGCTAAGAAAACTGAGGCCCAGAGAGGTGACAGCATCTCCAAGCTCACACAGGTAATGATGGATGCCTGCATAAAGCCAAGGTGTTTCGATTCCCAGCCCCAAATCTTTCCTCACCTTCAAACTATTTCCAGCACATGGTCCTGCAGGACCCCCTGAAGCTGGCTGGGAGCATCCATAAGCCCCAGGCAAGCTGGGGACTCAGTCAATCCAGGGTCGAGTCTGGGCTGGGCAGGGGATGCAGGGGAGGCAGACAGACAGAGGGCAAGTCTCCCAGACTCCTGAGGCTTTCTGGACACAGCCTCTTAGTCCTGCAGTGTGGATTCCAGGCGGACTGAAGAGTTTTGTTGGGGAAATAAAATAATTGAGCAATTAGCTAGTGGTGAATGTGGATTGGGAGACTTTTTTCAAGGGACCTATTAGTTGCAGGGAGGAAGGGCAGCTGCCCTTTGTCATGCAGAGCTGGGAACCAGGCCTCCCCTCCGACTGTGGATCTGGAGGGAGAGTCTGGTCAGGCAGTCTGTGGGGTCGGGTTGGGCTTGAAAAGTGGAAAAATTGTAAAAGAGCTTCCACTGACCTTGTGGGAGGGGAGACTGCTTACAAACCTCTCTGATTTCTAAGGTAGAAGGAGTGCATACTGTTTACGAACCTGTGTTGTTAGGGGTTTGAAAAGTTTGTGAAGACTTTTTTTCCCAGAGATAGTATGTTGTGTAACCGTGTGAATTCTGTACAGGCATGCAATTACTCCGCCTCCCGTCTGTTTTGTTGGCATGTTGTTGGCATGCACATGAGTTAGGACTGGGGACATTTACGACCAGTCTCCTCCCCACCCCCGGTGGCCTTTAGATAACCTAGACTGGCAGCCTCGCTCTGTCTTCCCCAGACCAGAGTCCACGGTTCCTGCAGCCGCTTTCCCTGACCTGGCGTCACCCGGCCCGGCCACCCAGCACAGCTTGGCCATCGTGGAGCCACAAAGCCCGCAGCCCCTGAGTGTCAGGAGTGCTCCCCCCCATGCCTCCCCTCCCTTCAGCCCCAGACAGCTTCTCTACAACCCCTGTTTGGGCACCTCCCACCTTCCGCCAGGTCTGGGTGTTTTTCCACAGGAGACTCTTGGGGGCAAATCATCTGAGGAGCTGGTGTAACTCTGGATTCCTGGACCCCAGCCCAGACCTCCTTAAGGGCTCGCATGGGGGTCCGGGGCCAGGAATCTGAATGTTAGAGCTTCTGCGCGTACACAGAGCAGGGTTGGGTGGCAGTGCGATAGCAGTCCTGTGGGAGAAAGGCATCCCATCCTACCATTAAGGAGAACCGTAACCCAGCCCTTTCCAGAGGGTTCCTCAGCTTCCTGATTGCCTGAGATGAGAGGAAATAAAGTGACCAGGAAAAAAAGGGAAACGAATTTTTTCCCTGAGGTCTTTTCTGGGCTTTTCCTAAACATTTGAGAGTCAGAGCAGACAATCAGAAAGGTTTTATTTTTCTCCCTCTGGTAAAAAGCCCTTTTGTGTCTTTCTCCACAGCTTCAGTATTTCTGAATATTTTCACATTCAAGGACCGTTACATAGGACACAGGAGCCCAGGGTGCTGATTCTGAACCGTGCCTCTCTGCCCAGGTGACGCCTAACTTGTCACTCTCGTGGCCACACGGAGCACAGACGGAGGTTCCTCCCCCGAGGCCCAGCCCGCTTTCCCACCCCTGCGTCCTGCCCCTCACATCGCCCTCCACTCGGCATTCAGGCCTCTCACAGAACACCTCCTGGAGGGTCATCTAGTGGCTCATTCTTCATCTCTCTTTTATCTTTGAAATGTTCTCATCTGGCAAGTCTCAGCATACATTTCACTTCCTTTATGAAAACCCTTCCTAATGTTCTGAGCACCCCCATCTCTCCCTGCCCAGTTCATCACTATGTTCTCTGGATGCCCTTGGTCTCTCGTGAAAACAGGGGGATGACACTCCCTGTGACATTCTGGAAAGAGATGCTGGGGTGCAGCTCTCCCGACAGAGCACGTGCTCAGCGAGGGACGGACACCCTCTAGGTGTAATCATGTCTAACATGGTGCCCGGCAGATAGTTTGTGCTCGAACTGCACTTGCTGAAAAAAGAGAGAGGCAGGGGGTGGGCAGCAGGGGAAAAAGAGAAGAGTAGATGAATGGAAATTAGACACATGAGATCTTACTCCAGATTAAGGCCACTATTGATTCAGGAAACTAATAGCCAACACATACAACGTTAAAGTTGACAAACTTGGCAGATGGACAGACAATGAGAAGCGTCTCCTGTGCTCACCTCTAACCTCTGCTCTGCTTCCCCAAAGCAACACTAAATCTTGTATGAGCTCCCAGAACGTCTGGACCTGCACAAGCCCAGGTGTGTGACAACATCCGTGTAGTAACATGTTCTCCTGTTTTCACCCGACAACACATCCTCCGCCGCCTCCCTGCCCTTGGAGACACAGCCAGGAGGCAGCAGGGCCGGAGCTGGGTCCTGGTTCTCCTGCTCTCACGTGATTCCCTTGGCCTTTTCTTTATGTTTTTTTCAGTGTGTCAAGATTTGCTTTTATAAACTAACTTGGCCAGATTAAGAGACTGAACAATACTTACACTTCTGAACTTCAAGGATCTAAAACTTGTCACATACTCCCCACCCAAATCCCCACCATCTTTTAGGGTAATATGACATGAATAAGTAGGTCAAAACACTTTTGAAAAAAATTTTTTTTCTTAATTTCTACTTATTCATTTATGCAAAGACAGTATCAACATAGGTAGTAGGAACACATTTTTTTTTTGCGGTACGCGGGCCTCTCACTGTTGTGGCGTCTCCCGTTGCGGAGCACAGGCTCCGGACGCGCAGGCTCAGCAGCCATGGCTCACGGGCCCAGCCGCTCCGCGGCATGTGGGATCTTCTCGGACCAGGGCACGAACCCACGTCCCCTGCATCGGCAGGCGGACTCTCAACCACTGCGCCACCAGGGAAGCCCCCCCACCATCTTTTTAGATGATATGACATGAATAAGTAGGTCAAAACGCTTTTGAAAAAAAATTTTTTTTCTTTATTTCTATTTATTCATTTATGCAAAGACAGTATCAACATAGGTAATAGGAACACACTTTTAAGTTTAATTTTCCATTTTGAAAGGTTCAGAATTTTGTCTCTTCTTTCTACCTTTTTAAATACTTCGGTCCAACAAAATAGCACACAAATAAAAAGTTTATTCCCTTACTTTTCTTAAGGTCATATTGGGATAATTAGAATTGGCTCTTTAGAATTTAGGTATCATTTATAGTAAACTGGAGATTTAATCATAGAATAATACATGTAAAATGTTATAGCACACACACACAAAAGTACAGAGAATTTTAAAAAGAACAAATTTCAGGGCACTTTCAAATTCTGAGGCATAAGAAAGCACTCTTGGGGATCCTTAAGTTAAAAGACTCTTCCCTTCAGATTCAGAATGAAGATTGTTAGGAATTGTAAGACAATGGGCACTGATGATATGGCTGATGGAAGATTCATTAGGCTAGGGAAAAATGGAGTTTCCATGTTTTAGTGAAGGGGCTGGCCAATGAAAGAAAACCCAGGAAGCCACTTTAAACTCATGTCCATGGCAGGTCAAATGATGCCGATAGAAGTGTTTCCCTTAGAAAGGTATTATCCCATTGCTACCTTTCCAAGGCTTAGTCCTCAAATTTTTTATACTGATACTTCTCTTCTTCACATCACCTGTTCTAGGAGCAAACCTCCTGGAAGAACGGTGCTGCAGACTGGAAAAACAAGACTGTGGGTATAGCAAAGGGGCTCTGGATCTCTAGTTATTTGTCACGGTTTACACTGTCTAACGAGGAATCTAGCTGATGTAAAAATGGACTGTTAACTCTAGATCTAGTATACTTTTGGGATATGCTTATTGCTAAACAACTTTTTTGGTTTAGAAATGCCAAAACTTCCTTGACTCTCCTGGACATATATTACTTTAAAACGGAAATATAATAGGCTAAAAAATAAAAATCTATCTGTTCTTTAACAAATATTTTAATGTTTTTATAGAAACAATTCCTTTCAGGTGCTCTGAGTAACTTTTTTTTTTTTGCTCTGAGTAACTTTTAAGTGACATTAAAAAAAGTTTCAGGGCTTGCCTGGTGACACAGTGGTTAAGAATCCGCCTGCCAATGCAGGAGAAACGGGTTCGAGCCCTGGTCTGGGAAGATCTCACATGCCGCGGAGCAGCTAAGCCCGTGCGCCACAACTACTGAGGCTGTGAGCCACAGCTACTGTGTGCCTAGAGCCCATGCTCCGCAACAAGAAGCCACCACAATGAGAAGCCCGTGCACTGCAACAAAGAGTAACCTCTTCTCCGCAACAAGAAGCCACCACAATGAGAAGCCCGTGCACTGCAACGAAGAGTAGCCTCTGCTCATCTCAACTAGAGAAAGCCCGTGCACAGCAACGAAGACCCAACACAGCCAAAAGTAAATAAATTTAAAAAAAACAAAAAAAAGGTTCAGCCTTCTTTAATACCAATATTTTGCACAATTTAAGATATAGCCATTGAGTTTAGCATTTCAAGGGAAAAAAAGTAAAGAGAAAAAGGAGAATGGTAACTTATCGAGAAGTTTATGTAATTAATAAAGTTTAGTTTGTTTTGGAGTCTTTAAAAAAAATTAGGCCCAGAATTTAATTATCCTAATTACCATCCCAATCGGATATCTCTATGTGTGGATTCTAGATAAGATAAAATATTTTGAACTAATAAATGTAAGACCCACTGATTGGACTGTTTGTTTGGAATCTGTTTTACTGGGTTTAGATAAGGAAAACTTCAATAAAGCTAACTATATACTGAGTTCCACTAAAAAAAAAAAAACACAACTCTGCTTTTGTGGTAAATTTCTGGACAAATCATCAGAGCACAACATCATAGATATTGTACTGTTCACAGGTATTTGTTGCAGAAGTGAAGTGCTTGTATTTAAACTATCAAAATTCTAACCCTTCAAAATAGGTTTTCTAAAACAATTTTTTTTGCAAATCAGCATTTGCTTTTAAACTCTTAAAATGTCAATTAAAAAAATCCTTACAGATAAATCTTAAAGTTATTGCTTTCAGTCTCAATTATTTTTTTACTTTTAACTATATATTGAACACAGAATCAGTTTCTAAGTACATGTCTAATGAAAAACAGTTTCACTGTAAAATAAAACTAGGCAATCTAATATAACCTGTATAGAAAAGTCTGAGTGTGATTTATCAAAATTCAGAATTAAATTTCTATAATAGTTAAAACACTTTCAGTCTCTTCTTACTATTCAAAACCTGCAACTTCCTATGAGACTAGAAAGTCAGCAGAGAAGATCAAACAGACTTAAGCACTGCCCAACTTCTTCTAAAGTGATGAACTCGGGCTCCCTTGGTGGCGCAGTGGTTGGGAGTCCGCCTGCCGATGCAGGGGACACGGGTTCGTGCCCCGGTCCGGGAAGATCCCACATGCCGCGGAGCATCCGGGCCCGTGAGCCATGGTCGCTGAGCCTGCGCGTCTGGAGCCTGTGCTCCGCAACGGGAGAGACCACAACAGTGAGAGGCCCGCGTACCGCAAAAAAATTTTTAAAAAATAAAGTGATGAACTCTTAACCTTGAAGTAGTCATCTTGAGTAACAAGGGAGTTTCTCAGTCTATTCTCTGGATTAAATAGACACGACTCCACCATCTGTACGCTTCAGCCCGCAGATTTCTTTTGTGGGCCGTTTCCAGAGGATGGAGTAGCTTCATGAATTGAACGTTCACTTGGCAAAACTTCAGCTCCTGGATCAACTTCATTACAGTGGTAGTTAACAGCCGTATAATCCAGAGGAATAACCTAACTCCTCTGCTCCCCAGTAGGCCACTGAGGTGGCATCTGATAACTACAAACCCACAGCTGATATCCGGTCATAACCTGAACTGGTGAATTTGGATAAGGAGGATAAGCCTGAACACACTGAGTCATCGTGGTTGGAGGCTGCATATAAGCTTCAGTGTTGGGATTACTCCAGTGTCTGGATTACACTGAAACTGTGGTAGAGGAGGAGGATTACATACCAAAGGACGGGGCTTCCCTGGTGGCACAGTGGTGGGGAGTCCGCCTGCCGATGCAGGGGACACGGGTTCATTCCCCGCTCCGGGGGGGATCCCATGTGCCGTGGAGCGGCTGGGCCCGTGAGCCATGGCCGCTGGGCCTGTGCCTCCGGAGCCTGTGCTCCGCAACGAGAGAGGCCACAACACTGAGAGGCCCGCGTACCGCAAAAACAAAAACAAAAACAAAAGGACGGCGCTTCCCTAGTGGTGCAGTGGTGGGGAGTCCGCCTGCCGATGCAGGGGAAGCGGGTTCGTTCCCCGGTCCGGGGGGATCCCACGTGCCGCGGAAGGGCTGGGCCCGTGAGCCATGGCCACTGGGCCTGTGCCTCCGGAGCCTGTGCTCCGCAAAAAAAAACCCCAAAGGACGTGGCTGTACATGATAAGCACTTAAATTTTGTTTCCTGATTGCAGGGCCCAGTTTCAGCTTTTTACCATGGAAATTTATCTGTGATTCTACTGTCTCCTGCACATCCATGTCATTATAAAATGAAACAAATCCATAGCCTTTGGACATGCCAGTTCAGTCCGTGATTATCTTCACTTCTTTTACTGAACCATACCTAGCAAAGAAACTTGTAATTTCGGTTTCATCCATCCTAACATCAATTCCACCACCAAAAAAAAAAGAAAAGGTATTTGGCATGATTTTGCCTTCTGGTAAAACATAGCCTTGGCTGGGCGTAGTTGATGAAGGCTGGGTGCTGGCCTCTCTGGAGGCAGCTGAGTTTGGAGTCTCAGGATTTGCAGCCTCAGGATGGCGGCAGTCAGGGTTCCCGCGGAGGGGCTTTAGGAAGAGCAGGGGCTGCTGTTAGGCCTGCTCGTGCCCGCCGCCCGGCTTGACAGGGCGCAGGCGGAC
Source organism: Neophocaena asiaeorientalis asiaeorientalis (assembly GCF_003031525.2). Lineage (NCBI taxonomy): Eukaryota > Metazoa > Chordata > Mammalia > Artiodactyla > Phocoenidae > Neophocaena > Neophocaena asiaeorientalis. Next base: position 256,499 of record NW_020173971.1, on the reverse strand, counting down.
GAGCGGGGACAGTCAGAGACGGGTGGCGAGGCCGAGGGGCACAGGCGGACTCCCTTGGCCTTTTCCTTAGGATCACCTGTTCTAGATGGAAAATTCTTTAAGGCCTGGATCAGATCATATTTTCTAGGCTGTCAGTACTAAGTTCATCCTAGTGGAGCCAGAGTTCTAACCAGTCCGGGGGAGAGTGTTAATGGAGGGCGGTGGTATTGATATTTGACATCATTAATTGATATTTGCTATGATAATCATTATTATGGTACTGATATCATTATCCTATTCTCTACCTCATTCTCTACCTCTCATACCTGATAAAGCAGGGAGGAAGCCTTTGCACATTCTGACGGGTAATTGGAAAGGTGGCCTGAGTAAACAAAATACATAATAACGAGTGTGGAGTCATTTGGGAATCCCTAGGATTAGCTCTGTCCTGCTGAGCCAGATCCTTTCCCCAGATACTTCAGCATTTTGTTAATGGCTCAGCACTGCATCTATCATGGAAAGGAAACGAGCTTTTGCCATCCACTCTGGTGAGAAGCTACTGGCGTGTTTTACCCGCTTCCTGCATGTTCATTAGGGAATGTGACACTCCAGCCACCAAGCAGCCCCGACACCTCCTGGAAACACTTTTTGCTTCCTCTGCAATGCAGCTCTAAGCTGTCCTTTGAGCATTTGGCCTGCCGCTTGCTCTTGGAGCTCTGAGAGTTTCCTGGTGGGAGCTGATGAGTTTTCTAAAGAGCCGTGTGTGTGTGTGTGTGTGTGTGTGTGTGTGTGTGTGTGTGTGTGTGTTCAAGGACGTATCTAGGGTACTAAATCAAATAGCAAAGAAAGGTTTATAATGAAAAGTAATAGTCTCCCACTCCATCCTTCCCCACTCTTCAAACGTCACTTCTGACGGTTTACCTCCCAAACCAGAAACAGTATGCTTGATTTCTTACCTTAGACGTATCTGTTGACTCCCTGCTACGAAAAACAAGGGTTTCGCTCTTTTCCCCCCCTCATTCTGGATTCCATCCTCCTCTCAAATTTTTAATAAACGCATTGGTAATTTTAGTTATTTTCATCACTTTTGCAAATTTAAACAATATACAAAAACCTCTATTTCTTGCTCCCAGAGCTGCAGACCGTGTCTTATTTTTGCATCATGTAAAACTAGACTATGAAGCGACCATGTCTTGCACCTCCTCACCCAGCCTGGTCTCCCAACCCTGTACTAGCTACACCTTGGCATTTGCGATGTCAAGACTGGTAACCTTAACATTCTGTTTAGTCCTTTGTTTATAAGTTGATTTTAAATGCTGAAAACAAGTAAGTGACATTTATGTTACCATTATTAGGTAAATATTCTTTATTGTAGAGCCAAAAAAAAAAAGCTATGGGTCCAAAATAAACCCTGGGCCACTCATTCTAAGCGAAGTAAGTTAGAAAGAGAAGGACAAATACCATATGATATCACTTATATGTGGAATCTAAAATATGACACAAATGAACTAATCTATGAAACAGACTTACAGACATAGAGAACAGACTTGTGGTTGCCAAGGGGGAGGGGGTGTGGGAGAGGGTTGGACTGGGAGTTTGAGATTAGCAGATGCAAACTATTATATATAGAATGGATAAACAACAAGGTCCTACTGTATAGCACAGGAAACTACATTCAATATCCTGTGATAAACCATAATAGAAAAGAATATGAAAAGAATATATATATGTATAACTGAATCACTTTGCTGTACACCTGAAACTACCACAATATTGGAAATCAACTATATATTCAATTAAAAATCATTCTGAGAATACTAATTATAATTTTTGAGCATTTTATGTTCCCAAATAATATTTGTTTGCTCTAGAGTCAGTCCTTCAAAGGGGACCAACCTAAGGAATCACCTATTACTTTGGAGAAAGTAGGGCTGTGGGTCTTCACTATCAAAATTTATTCTTTGGCAAAGACCTGAGGCCATGTCTCCTCATTGTGAATTTAGGTCAGCGTGCTTCTTGTACGAGGATGCATGCATTTCAGCCTCATCTTCAGTGAGAGGCTGACTAGCGCTCTGTGAGCAAAAGAGACATCCCTGGACATCACCCAAGTCCCTCGTCCAAGGGCAGCTTCTAGGCTCCCCCAGGGGCACTAACCACAGAACTGTGCAGCCCCTTGACTCTTTCCTGAGGAAGATTTCTCTAAGAAAATGGTTCCCCTCCCCAACTTTCCCCAGATCCTGGAGAAGCCTCTGAGGTGGACAAACTGAAGGACTGGGATGTAGGAGCCCAACACTTTGCCCGAAATCCTGCAGAAGGAAAGCAACCGGTGTGCCCCACAGAAGCCTGAAGAGGCAGTGAGATTGCGAATGAGACTCGGGGCTGAAGCTGACATGCTGTTTGCAAAAGAGCGCAACACAGCCCTTGCCCCTTAACCTGCTCGCGACCACTCACAGCGGGCAGCCTCTCAGAGGAAGATGTTGCTATCGCCCTATGTTAACACGGCCTGTTACTGGGTGTCTATAAACAGAATAATACTTTTTTTTTTTTTTAAAGCCTTCAGAGTCCTTGCAAGAAGGCAGGCTCCAGCTGGAGTGGGTGGGATGACCTCTGTCAGGCGGTCTGGCTACAGGACCCTGAGGCCAAAGCCCTAAGGCAGGTCTCTCAGTCCTGAGGACTTGTTTGCCTTGTCCCGGAAAGAGAAGCCATCTCCCTCTGAGGGAGGCCAGAGGAGGGAGGCTGAGGGAGGCTGAGCCCTTGCCACCCCTTTGGGCCTATGTAGGAGAATGCCAGGAAGGAGAAAACAGGGAAGGGTGGAGGGAGGAGTTTTACAAAGGATGCAGCAGAGATGGGCCCTTGCTTCTGTGGTACCCTATTCCTTCCTTTGCCTTCATCACATCACTGTGGCCGCTTCTTAATTTGTTAACAGTGGGAGGGAAGTTTAGAACTTCCTGGAATCCAGCCTCAGCCGATGTGAAACGTGTCCAGCCAGACCCCAGAGGTCTTGGCAAATCAGCTTCCTGCCTCCCAGAGGCTGAAGCCCTGTCAAGAGGACAGAGCCCCCTTGAGGAAAAGCATTTATGAGTAGGGCAGGAAGGTCAACCCTGGAACCCCTAATGGTGCCGCCTTTTCTCCAAAGGAGCGAGACAGAGCAGACCCTGTGGCTCCGAGATCCCCGTCCAAAGGCTCAGTGTCCATCGCTTACATCTACCTGGGTCTCCTTGTCATCACATACATTCCATTTCTACCCTCACAACAATGGGGGCCTTTGAGAAGGAAAACTGAGGCCAAAACACACAAACTAATATCACCCAAGGCCATGAGCCTGAATGTCAGGGACACCACTGGGATTTGAACGCAGGCCCCCTGACCAGGGTAGACCACGCCCCGCAGCACCTTAATCTCGTGGGTAAACAATCTCTTAATCTCAGTAGGTGGGCCACTTCTGGTCAGCCAGCTCATCCCATCTGCAGTTCATTCATTCAATCAGCATTCACTGAGCACCTATCAGTCACCAGACACCTCAGGGCTGGGGAGACAAAGACAGGGTCCCAGCAGTAGGAAGTCCACCCTTAGTAAACAGACAGCTGCACGGGGTGATAAGTGTGGCTGGGCTGACGTGAGGCTAATGTGGATTCTCCCTAGCTTCCCAGTGAGCAGTCGATGTCAGATTTCCCTTCCTCTGGGGTTTGGGACATTTCCACGCTGACTGGCAGAGGTAGCCCTGCCACCCACTGAGCTTTGGGGTTGGAAAAGGCCCTGGCACAGTGACTCACGGCTGTGATTCCTTATGACCTGTCTGTGCCACAGCCTTGACTACAAAGCAAGTGTCATTCTTGACACGCCAAGGACACTGGCCAGGCTGCCTGTAGGCCCATTAATGTGACCAGGCTTGGCAATAGTGTCCATGAACTGGTGCTCAAGGCATGTGAAGAAATAAGACAGGGCCTAAAAGAAAGAAGGGTGATGAGTCAGGGAATGCGTGGCTGAGACCCAAACCGAGGTGCTGGCTTCTTTGTGCAGCAGGAACCCTTCCCTGCTTCTGAGTGGCCCCAGCGCCCGCTCCCAGACCGAGCCCAGCTCTACCTTGTCGCAAGTCAGGTGGCCTGGAGCTGCGCTCTGTGCCTTAGTTTCCACATCTACTGAATAAGGAGGATGACAATAGAGCCTCCATTGTAGGGTTATCTGAATTAATATTTGTTAAGTACTTAAACAGTTCCCAGGACATGGAAAACACTATGGAAGGGCTTTTTAAAAAAAATAAAAGAAGGGATCCAAGAGGCAGTGGCCCCATTACCTTCAGCCAGGATCCCCTCCATGGAGCATGGAGAAGTCAAAAGAGGACAGGCTTAATCAACAGGAAGGTAGCACTGTTGGTGGAATGTAAATTGGTGCAGCCACTGTAGAAAAAGGTATAGAGGTTCCTCAAAAAACAAAAATAGAGCTACCGTATGGTCCTGACATCCCACTCCTGGGTATATATCCAGAGAAAACTATAATTCGAAAAGATACACACACCCCAATATTCACAGCAGCACTATTCACAATAGCCAAGACATGGAAGCAACCTAAGTGTTCATCAACAGATGAATGGATAAAGAAGATGTGGTATATATATATATATATATATATATATATATACACTGTGTATATAATATTTCATTGTGTATATATATATATACAATGGAATATTACTCAGCCATAAAAAAGAATGAAATAATGCCATTTGCAGCAACATGGAAAGACCTAGAGATTATCATACTAAGTGAAGGAAGTCAGAGAAAGATAAATACCATATGATATCACTTACATGTGGAATCTAAAAAATGATACAAATGAACTTATTTACAAAACAGAAACAGACTCACAGACATAGAAAATAAACTTATGGTTACCAAAGGGGAAAGGTGGGAGGATAAATTAGGAGTTTGTAATTAGCAGATACAAACTACTATATACAAAATAGATAAACAACAAGGACCTACTGAATAGCACAGGGAACTATATTCAGTATCTTGTAATAAACTATAATGGAGAAGAATCTGAAAAAGAATATATATCTGAATCACTTTGCTGTATACCTGAAACTGACACAGCATTGTAAATCAACTAACTTCAATAAACAAAAACAAAAACAAAAAACAGGAAGGTAGCATTATTCGGGCACCAAATTAGTAAAGACTTCTTTTGAGAAGTTAATAATCAATGTTGCAGAGAGAGCAGTGAGAAGGTGCCAGGTGCATTTACAGGTGCCACCTTTGCTGCAGTAATTTGGTCATATGTATCAAGGGCCTTAAAAATATTCATAAACTTGCCCCAGTAAGTCTCCTTTTAAATGAATCTGTCCCACAGAGATAATTTGAGATTTAGACAACAGATGAAACACAAAGATTTTCTACAGCATTTCATACAATTACCAAAAATATTAAAAAATTCCCAACAAAAGAAAGATAAATACACAAAATAAATTGTTAAATAGTCATAAAAAACCACGTTCAGAAGAATTTTAAATGGCATAAAGAAAGCTCACACTATGCAATGTCAGTTAAAAAGGAATATATATCATCATTAAAATTTATGATTTCATGCTGGAGGGGGCATGGACAAAAGGGAACCCTCCTACACTGTTGATGGGAATGTAAATTGGTGCAGCCGCTATGGCAAACAGTATGGAGGGTCCTTAAAAAACTAAACATAGAGTTATCATATGAGCCAGCAATCCCCCTTCTGGGCACATATCCAGACAAAACTATAATTTGAAAAGATGCATGTGCCCCGATGTTGACAGCAGCACTATTTACAATAGCCAAGATGTGGAAACAACCTAAATGTCCAACAACAGATGAATGGATAAAGGAGATGTGGTACATATACAGTGGAATATTACTCAGCCATAAAAAAGAATGAAATAATGCCATTATCATACTGAGTGAAGTAAGTCAGACAGAGAAAGACAAATACCATATGATATCACTTATATGTAGAATCTAAAAGATAACACAAACGAACTTATCTATGAAACAGAAACAAACATACTCACAGACATAGAGAACAGACTTGTGGTTGCCAAGGGGGAGGGGGTACAGGAGAGGGTTGGGTTAGGAGTTTGGGACTAGCAGATGCAAACTATTATTTATAGAATGGATAAACAATAAGGCCCTACTGTATAGCACAGGGAACTATATTCAATATCCTGTAATAAATGGAAATAGAATAATGGAAATTTCAGTCAACGCACGCAGAAGAAAAAGAAATTTACCAATGTGTTAACAATGATTACTACTGAGTTGAAGAAATCTGGGTGATTTTTAGTATCATCTTTATATTTCTTCTGTATTTTCCAGAATTTCTGAAGGCCTTTTTTAGTAATCAGAAAAATGAGATTTTTGTTTTGCTTTGCTTTGTTTTTAATGCACAATCTCTGTAGTTAAAACAGATAAATTCTGACAATAACCTGCCTGCTTAGGAGCTTGGGCAAGTTATTTAAGCACTCTTGATAACTCGGTTTGATCCACCACAAAATGGGGGAAAGAATACCTACTTCATGAAGACTGGAGGATGAGAAAATGAAGTAAAGCCAGCACCTGACGGTTCCGTCCACCACACCTTAGGCCAGGGGAGATGCCGTTGGGGAAGAGTCCCATCCTCCCTTGGGATGTCAGAAGAGACCTTCTGAGAGTTTACAGACTGGCTTTGCTGCCCTTACAATTTTGAAAAACATTCAGAAGGAAGTGCTTCTTGGCTGCATAAGCTGTATCCATTAACCCACACAAAGAAATTTCCTTCCAAGCATTCAATTGAAACAGCGTTCGTAAAACGGTCTTGCAGACAAAAGTTGTCAAGAGCTGTTCAAGGGTTGGGGATTGTTGTTGGTAAGAGTTGTGTGACACATTGGAATATTTTTCAGCCACAAAAAAGAAAATCCTGCCATTTGAATAAGTGGGATGGAGCTGAAGGACATTATGCTAAGCAAAATAAGCAAGACACAGAAAGAGAAATACCACATGACCTCACTTTATGTGGAATTTAAAGAACAGTCAAACTCCTAGAATCAGAGAGAAGGATGGTGGTTGCCCCGATGGGGGGAGGGGGAAGTGGGGTGATGTTGGTCAAAAGTACAGCGTTTCAGTTATGCAAGATGAATAGGTTCTGGAGACCTAATGTACTGCATGGTGACTATAGCTAATAATACTGTATTGTATAACTGATATCTGCTAAGAGGATGTAGCTTAAATCTTCTCACACACATATACAAATGGTAAGTACAGAGACGTGATAGATACATTAATTAGCTGGATTGTGGTGATCATTTCACAATATATAAGTACATCAAAACATCAAGTTGGGGCTTTCCTGGTGGCGCAGTGGTTGAGAGTCTGCCTGCCGTTGCGGGGCACGCGGGTTCGTGCCCCGGTCCGGGAGGATCCCACATGCCATGGAGTGGCTGGGCCCGTGAGCAACGGCCGCTGAGCCTGCGCGTCCGGAGCCTGTGCTCTGCAACGGGAGAGGCCACAACAGTGAGAGGCCCGCGTACCGCAAAAAAACAAACGAAAAAAACAACTGCCCAAATCAATGCACTGAATCCCACATGCAAGCACGCACCAAAGAGAACTTTCCTCATCTCCCATGTACGTAAGTCAGGATAGTGGTTACTTGGAGGGGTGGTGACCAGAGGAGGCATAAAAGGGGCTTTGGGGACGCTGGTGATATTGATTGTCAATCTGGATGCTGGTCACACAGTTCATTTGTAAAAAATTCACATTGTACTGCATGATGTAGTCACTGTTCTGTATGTATGTATGTATGTTATATTCAATAATATGTTTATTTTAAGACCCCATTAACGAAAAGGCAAGCCGAAAGTAGGAGGAGATATTTGCAACACAGAAAAAGTATGCCGGTACATATATCACTTAGCTCTTTGCCAGCATGTTAAATTAAGGGCTTTTCCTTCTAAGATCTCTTCATCCTTCTCTAACTATGCATTTTTATGTGTTTCTATAGATATGCGTGATTTGAAAATAAATTATTCTTTGTGTTTATTGAACAGATTTTCCCTCATTACAAACTTTTAAATGCAGATGAGTGGAAATTCTGCTCTTTCTCTGGGGAAATTTTTCAAATAATTTTGTTATGTTGTTCTTGGTTTCTTTCTTCCTCTAGTTAAAAGATTTGATATATTTCTTTTTAAAGCTCTTTACCCGATATTCTCAGTTTCTCTCCCTCCCTACATCATCACAAAGCGCTAGGAAGTCAGGAGGAGACACACGCTGTCAGCATGCCCCACCTTGATTCGACGGAAGGAGAAACTGAGACCTTCAGTCCAGCTACCTGACCAGGAGGCTGTGGATACAAGGAAGAGAGGGAGAAAACCTGGGTTCCTAACAGTCAAGTGCAGCGCCTTGCAAGGTCACAACCACCTTCTAATATCAGTACTTTTATAAAAGCGCATTTAGGACAAGTGAGCAGGTGACACTAAATCACGGCAGGTCACGCCCCCTGCAGACAGCCCGACAGCGCCCATTCAGCCAGGCGCTCATCAGAGCATCTTTACCGAGCCCACGGCAGCGACCCAGACGGCCAGGTCTGCATCTTGTGAAGCTCCCATTCCAAGGAGAGGAGACAGACAATAAACAAGCCACCAAAGAAGCCAGATAATGTGAAGGAAGTAAACAGGGTGCTGAAAGAGAGAGTGACTGGGGAGGCCTCACCAAGGAGGCAACATCTGGAGTGAGAATGAACCAGCGCCAAGGGAGCAGGGAAGATGGTTCCAGGCAGAGGGCAACGTGAGTGTGGGGCTGGGAAAGGGCTTGGCTTGTTCCGGGATCAGGAAGCGGCCCGCGTGGCCAGAGCACAGAGGCCGAGGGGCGGAAGCTGGAGGAGGGCATCCCAGCCATGGGAAGCCTCTGACTGAGAGCCACAGGAAGCCACTGAGGAGTCTTAAGCAAAAAACGGACGTGATCTGATTTGCATTTTAAAAGATAATTCTCATGGATAAACAAAGTGTGGTACACACATACAATGGGATATTATTCAGCCTTGAAAAAGGTAGACATTCTGACACATGCTACAACCTTGAGGATATTAGGCCGAGTAAAATAAGCTGGTCACAAAAGGACCAACACTGTGTGATTCCACTTACGCCACGTACCTAGAGTCATCAAGTTAATAAAGACAGAAAGTAGGATGGTGGTTGCCAGGGGCTGGAAGCGGGGGGGATGGGGAGTTACCGTTCAAAGCGTTCAGAGTTTCAGTTTGGGAAGATGAAGAAGTTCTGGAGGCGGACCGTGGTGACAGCTGTACAACAATGTGCATGTAATTAATGCCAGTGAAGGGTATGCTTAAAAATACTGAAAATAGCAAATTGTATGTTACGTATATTTTACCACAATAAAAGAAAAACGTTTTAAAGGTAATTCTACGTGCTGTGTAGAGGATGAACAGCAGGGTTGGGGCTTCAGAGATGAAGCTGAGAGACCTTCGAAGACTAAAGTGCTGAGGGCAGCCTGTCGGAGGGGTGGAGGCCTGACTAGGCAGTGGCCGTGGGGGTGAGAGGAGAGGGCAGATGTGCCGTCCAGGTCATTCCGGACTTGGCCACGGACTGGACTGGGGAGAAGGGGAGGGAGAGGTCAGTATGTCTGTGACCTAACAACAAATGACAAGAACAGAATACGAAATGCAGTAACAAGAAAGCATTCCCAAATAAGTTGTGCTAGCGTAGGATTTCATGTTTTCATTTTCAGAATTGTCTTTAACGTTGTATTAAAAAATGATGTATCTGGGCTTCCCTGGTGGCGCAGTGGTTGGGAGTCCACCTGCCGATGCAGGGGACACGGGCTCGTGCCCCGGTCCGGGAAGATCCACATGCTGCGGACCAGCTGGGCCCGTGAGCCATGGCCGCTGAGCCTGCGCATCCGGAGCCTGTGCTCCGCAACGGGAGAGGCCACAACAGTGAGAAGCCCGCGTACCGCCAAAACAAAAACAAACAAAAAAAAAAGATGTATCTTTTTTCCAACAAGATTTTAAAACCCACACATAAGGCCATTTACAGTCTCCAAACCCGGCCTGTCTCAGCACGCAGGACACTGCATCAGACCCCCGTCCATTGGGTCGTGTTCCAGTGGGATCTGCTTCAGGAGCTCAGCATCCTCCTGACTCCCGGCTTTTGTCTGACAGCAGAGCGGGTCAAGTGCAGTCCCAACACTAAAAAACACGAGGCACCGAGACGGGTGCTTTAGGGAAATGATCTCGTTGAATCCTGGAGACAGCTCGGCATCCTCAACGCTGTGTGTCCTGGGGCTGAGCATTTCCTGTTTGTAAGCGTTAGTTTCCTGTCTGTAAAACAAGGATAACGGTATCCTTTGAAGGGTTGCAGTGAGGAGCAAATTAAAGTATTTGAACAGTGTTTTCAACTCAGATTGTCTCTTTCTTTGGCAAGGTCTGGGAGGGTCTGCTGGAGGTTACGGGGGCAAAGAACAGCAGCTAAGCTTCCCCACCTCAGCCAGCCTTTGTCACTACGGCTGGACAGGGAAGGATTTTATGAATCATTGTGTGGCATGCACGTGCTACATCTTAGTAAGAACGCCATCATTTTATACCCATTTTTTGTCTGGGGTGTAAGATCTTTTAAAACCCAGGCCCCCAGTCGCCTCCCAAGTGACCTGACCTCACTCCACCAGATGGAATGAGTCCTCCTTCTTCGTGCTGTGTCGCCTATGAATACGCTTCATTATTGCACCTTCTATGTATTGATAAAAAACTACTATAACCACGTTCTAGACACCTACTTTGGCTGCTGGATTTGAGCTCTGTGAGAAAGGCATCCCCAGGGCGGGGGAGAGTAGAGAACAGGGCAGGTGCTCAACGAGTATTTGTTAAAATAAAATTGAAATAAACCAAAGTGACGTTCCAGCAAAGGAGCCATAACATGTTTCATTGTTATAAAAATTACATACATGGGACTTCCCTGGTGGCACAGTGGTTAAGAATCCTCCTGCCAATGCAGGGGACATGGGTTCGAGCCCTGGTCCGGGAAGATCCCACATGCTGCAGAGCAACTAAGCCCATGCGCCACAACCACTGAACCTGCGTTCTAGAGCACGGGAGCCACAACTACTGAGACCACGTGCCGCAACTACTGAAGCCCACATGCCTACAGCCTGTGCTCCACAACAGGACAAGCCACCGCAATGAGAAGGCTGCGCACCACAACGAAGACCCAACACAGCCAAAAATAGATAAATAAAAATTATATACATATACACATATATACATAATGGAATATTATACAGCCATAAAAAGAAGGAAATCCTGCCATTTTTGACAACATGGATGGACAATGAGGGCATCATGCTAGGTGAAATAAGTCAGACAGAGAAAGACAAACACTGTATGATCTCCCACATATATGGAATCTAAAACAAAATAAAACAATGACTCGTAGATACAAAGAACAGATTAGTAGTTAACAACAACAAAAAAAGTAACATGATCATAGGTCATAGAATATTTAGGGAATATATGAGATTAGAAAGAAGGGGGAGTAATCCATTTTCACATCCCCCAGTGATAATTTTGGTAAACATTAACCCGTATTTCTTTTTTTTATATATTTTTATTTATTTGGCTGCACCAGGTCTTAGCTGCGGCATGCAGGATCTTTGTTGTGGTGTGGAGGATCTTTAGTTTTGGCATGCGAGATCTTTAGTTGCAGCATGTGGGATCTCTAGTTGTGGCATGTGGGTTCTAGTTCCCTGACCAGTGATCGAACCCAGGCCCCCTGCATTGAGAGGGTGGAGTCTTAACTGCTGGACCACCAGGGAAGTCCCAACCTATATTTCTTTCCAGTCATTTTTTCCTAGATGTGCTCTGTTTTTACATAATGATTTTGTAATTTATACATGCAATTTTTAAATCTGGCCTCTTTTAACATTATAACTGTTACAATATTTCATTCTTAAATCTCAAGGTCAGTTTTCATTCTTTTTTACCTCTTTGATCTGGATTATCCATTTTTCCAAAAATCATGTTTCTAAAATATCAATATAAAGAATTAATGTCTCGAAGCTTTCAAAATTGCTTTATCAATAAACCCTGTTTTTATAAATTGAATCTTATATAGAACTCCAATATACAAAGAGATAATACTTTATTCAAACAAAATCATTTTCTAAGTCAAAAGCCTGGTATTTGCTTGTGGCAACATCAGTCAATTCGCACACTAAGGCTATTTAGATGAAGACAAAATTGGAGCCTGGGGCTATATTACAGCCTCTAAGGAGCTACACCCACAGAATCACGGCACCCTGAACACCCTGGGATTCTGTGGCAGCTCCATAGAGAAGGGGACAGACCTGCCAGCTCCCCAGGAGCCTGGCAGATGGGTTTCCCTCCCCATGCCTGGCTGTGACCAGTCAAGACTTCCAGGCAGTTCCAGGAGCCTCCCTAATTCCGCCAAGTGAACGGAGGAGAGGAAGAAGCATCTCTGAGGAACCCCATCTACCTCGACACTCACATAGGGTGACTTGGGGGATTGCCTTTAAACAAAGCAGCCACTTATCTCTGACTTTCCAGGGCAGAGGCTAGGATTTTGTCCTCCCCACCCCCAGCCTGATTTCTCCCTTCTGCCCCTCTCCTGCAGTCCCCTCTCACTCAATCTGTAGTCAAGGGCTTCCCTGGTGGTGCAGTGGTTAGGAATCTGCCTGCCAATGCAGGGGACACGGGTTAGAGCCCTAGTCCGGGAAGATCCCATGTGCCGCGAAGCAACTAAGCCCGTGCACCACAACTACTGAGCCCACGTGCCACAACTACTGAAGCCCACGTGCCTGGAGCCCGTGCTCCACAACAAGAGAAGCCACTGTAATGAGAAGCCTGTGCATCGCAACAAAGAGTAGCCCCCACTCGCTGCAACTAGAGAAAGCCCGTGCGCAGCAATGAAGACCCAATGCAACAACAACAAAAATAATTAAAAAAAAAAATCTGTGGTTGAACCTTCCAACAGCCTTTCTGAAGAGATGAGAAAGAAGGAAGAGAAGACGGTATATTTTCTTGTGTCTGCGTTTCGGGACAGGAAGCTAGCTCTGGTCAGAGGCCTCTTCTGCCGGCTGGAGTGAGGGCAGTGAGGGGCAGTAGTACAAGCTGGAGCATCAGTGCACACAGTTCCCACTAAAGTGACCTGAGGACACCGGGCAGAAATAAATATGTCAGAGGTGTACAAAATACAGCTGTACCCGCCTCCCCTAATTTGTTTTATAACACAAAAATAAAGCAATTGTTACACAAGGATACTCCAATTCCTCTGGCAGAAAACAACAGCAAATGATTAGGAAAGAGTTGTTTTGTTGAGAAGTAGCTCTGGGATATTCAGCAAGCCTGTAAATGAGTTATTAACACCTGGTAGAGTGGAAGCTGAAATGCAATACGGGAATCTAAGAATCAGAATGGATAGAGCCTGGTCAAATCCAGGCCAGCTGCCCCTGACCCTCTGTCTGTCACCTCACCTCCGAGCAGGCTCCCACCCTGTCCTGCTCCTGTTCACATTTGTTGGTGCCCAGCACCCTCTACTGGCAACAAGAAAAGTCTTTCTTCCTCCAGAAATTGGCAGTTTTGTCACTTGGCAGGTGGTGACCAACAGAATCCCTTTCTGTAGGGTTGCCCTTCCTGCCCAACTTGAGATTGCTGTCAGATTTTATTTTGATAAAATATTAAGTTCCAGTCATTTTCCACAAAGACCTTCAAAGGCACCTACGTTTACAAGCAAAGGTTTCAAAGGCACTCCGTGGGATATGCCATATGATGGATGATGAATATATTCGGAATTCTATGCTTATTGTTTTTATAAAATACGTCATATTAGGGCAGTAGTACATTCATTCGTTCATATTTTTTGAGCAGCTTCTATGTACCAGGTACTAGAAAACAGACAAATATTTCTGCCCTGATGGAGCTTATCTCTATGGGGTGAGGGGGGCGGAGAGGGACATTTAATAAACAAGTAAAATAAATAGTATGAAATTGGTGGTACAATAAAGAATACGCAGGAAAGAAAGGTACAGATGTGTATGGGGGAGGGGTAACTGCCTTTTTAAATTAGTGAGGATATCTGGAGATACAATGTTCTGGGCAGAGGGAAGTTGGTGCAAAGCTCTGGAAGCAGAGTGTCTTTGGTGTGTTGGGTTTGTCCAAGAAGCAGCAAGGAGGCCGCCTTGGCTGAGGTGGAGTGAGGCAGGGAGGAGATGAGGTCAGAGAGGGGTGAGGGCATAGACTGTGAAGGGGTTGCCGGGGATTGTAAGCAAGCACTTGGGCTTTTTTTTTTTTTTTAAAGGGCTTCAAATGCTTGGCTTTTTTTTTTTTTTTTTTTTTTTTTTTAATTTTTGGCTGTTTGGGGTGTTCATTTCTGTACAAGGGCTTTCTCTAGTTGTGGCAAGCTGGGGCCACTCTTCATCGCGGTGCACGGGCCTCTCACTACCGCGGCCTCTCTTGCTGCGGAGCACAGGCTCCAGACGTGCAGGTTCAGTAGTTGTGGCTCACGGGCCTAGTTGCTCCGCGGCATGTGGGATCTTCCCAGACCAGGGCTCGAACCCATGTCCCCTGCATTAGCAGGCAGATTCTCAACCACTGCGCCACCAGGTAAGCCCAAGCAGTTGGGCTTTTTATTCAGAGGCAGATGGGGCTCTAAACAGATAAGTGACATGATCTGGGGTACACACCTCCAAGTGTTTTACTGATAGACGGGCACAATTAATGTTTGGAAACTAGAGGTCTGCAGAATGAACTCTAAAATCAGCCCACTGTTTCCTTTCACTGAGACCCACATTGGAGGAGGAAACGTGAGCTGTCTTGAAAGATGAGAACTTCAACAAGCAGATGTGACAGGCCTTCCTAGACTAATCGTCATTCCTATGCTAAACCTCTAAGTGCAGCAAGTGATCTAGTTGGGAAACTGAGGTATCCAGCACTGGGGGCCTTCTCCGTACTGAATGCCCATTTTCATTGAGTATTTGTCTACACTCCTAACTCTCTTCCTTACTAGTCCTGATTCCTTACCTGAATCAGACTTCTCCCCAGAAACAAGTCGACAGACAGATGGCTTAGAGGGCCTGTGTGTCACAGTGACACCTGGATTCCCCGTGTTCTAGATCAGACACACACGGAGTGTCATGAAGTTTAACAGTTGGTACCTTCCCGATTTTGATCAGAGCCAGCCTAGACTTGTTAATACCTGCTATTAAAATACTGGACTTTCTGGGAGGCACTTTTAATTTAGAAAAAACACTAACAGGGGCTGGTTCAGGTTGGTAATCTGAGAACATACATTTAACTCCTTCTTGCAAACTCCCACTTAAGTGACCAAAGGACTATAACAAGAAAACTCTGTATTAGTACTAGAAACGGAGGAGAGAGAAAGGGTGCTACATTCAAATCAAAGTGTGAGCAAGTAAGTGAAATGAGTCAGACAGAGGAAGACAAATTCACAATCTGACTTACATATAAGGAAAAAAAATCAAGCTCATAAAAAAAAAAAAAGAGAGAGAGAGAGATCAGACTTGTGGTTACCAGAGGTGGAGGGTGGGAGAGGGGGAACTGGAGGAAGATAGTTAAAAGGTACAAATTTATAAGATTAAAAAGTACTAGGCTGTGATAACCTATATAAGAATCTAAAAAAGAATGAATAAACGTATACATATAACTGAATCACTTTGCTGTACACCCGAAAGTAATACAACATTGTAAATCAACTATATTCCAATAAAATTTAAAAAAAAATTTTTTTTTAAGTACTAGGGATGTAACGTATAACAGGACTATAGCCAACACTGCTGCCTGGCATGTAGGAAAGTTGTTACAAGTAAATCCTAAGAGTTCCCATCACAAGAATTTTTTTCCTTTTTTCTTTTCCTTTTATTGTATATATTTGGGAAGATGGATGTTAGTTGAACCTATTGTGGTAATCAGTTCACAATATATGTAAATCAAATCATCATGCTGTATGTCTACAACTTATACAGTGATGTATGTCAACTATTTCTCAATAAAGCGGGAAAAATAGAAGTGTGAGCCAGGGCTTTCCTGGTGGCGCAGTGATTGGGAGTCCGCCTGCCGATGCGGGCGACATGGGTTCGTGCCCTGGTCCGGGAGGATCCCACATGCCGCGGAGCGGCTGGGCCCGTGAGCCATGGCTGCTGAGCCTGCGCGTCCGGAGCCCACAACAGTGAGATAAGCCATTGGAATGGACCCCAGCAGAAGCTCATTAACATCCCCACCCGTGGACCAGTGAGAGCTGGACAAACTACAGCCACATATAATGAGGTCAAGATGGTCAGTCTCGGTTCACCGTGAACCTCCTAACTTCCGGTCTTTAATGCTACAAGGGGCAATTTCAGAATTATGATCTTCTTACTTTGCCAGTCAAGGTCATTTTGCTTTGGGGAGCAGGGTGAGGGCTGCTCACACTTCCACACTCAGTGAAGCAGGGCACAGCTCGAGCTGGCAACTGAAGGGCATAACCACGCCACTTGGGAAAGGGGCACTGGCCCAGCCAACTTCATGCTGCCACAACAGAAAAATTTTTTGGACATGGCTGCCCAAATCTCTCACACGTGAAAGAACCTCTAATCTGACAAAGTAAACCTCCACTAAATCTAAACTCTCCCCTTCCCCCTTTGAGTGTGCTTTTTAAGATTTGCACAGGTACCCACATAATTTGAAGAAAATGGATTTCAACTACCTGAACTAGAAAAATAATCCTAAGCAACAGAAGAACATACTGTGGCAACCATGAATAAATACCCTTCAGATGCCCCGGTGGAGAGCATCATTGACTAATGGTCCCATCGGCTGCCCCCTGGATCCACCAGGTTCACCCCGGCCTACACTTCCCGGGGACTCTTTCTAGCCAATGAGCACGGTGGGGTACTAAGGCAGGCCCATTCAGCGAGATGCTGGATTCCAACAGATGACTTTGGCTTGAGTCTCCATCCGCCTGGCTGAATCTTTCTTGGAACTGTAGTCCGAGATTCTTCCCATCTCCTTTCTTCCCTCTCCTTCCATGGGTGTCAAACCTAGATCTAAAGCCTCTCCCTACCTTCTCTGGCACCAGCCCCCAGCCGCAGCCCCCAATGAATCTCTTGTATATCTAATCCCATCCTAGCAGACATAAATGCACGCACATGCAGACATACTAAAAAATCGAAAAATTGTAAAGAAATCAATTTGAGGGATTAGAGGAAAGGTGCCCTTATGAAAGAGAAACAGTAAACATAGAAGACCCTAA
This sequence comes from Neophocaena asiaeorientalis asiaeorientalis, assembly GCF_003031525.2. Classification (NCBI taxonomy): domain Eukaryota; kingdom Metazoa; phylum Chordata; class Mammalia; order Artiodactyla; family Phocoenidae; genus Neophocaena; species Neophocaena asiaeorientalis. Next base: position 239,251 of record NW_020173971.1, on the reverse strand, counting down.
AGCACATGCATACCGAGTTTCAAGAGAACACATCTAAAAACAGAAGCAAGTAAGCATGAAGAGGGACTAATCTGAGAGTGAGAAAGATTCTCTAAGGGAAAAACCTAATTGCTGACAACCTCAGGAGGAGTGGTAAACAGCAGACTGGATGTGGCGAAATATCAGCTTCCATGGAAACAGAGCAGAGAATAAAGGCAAGAATCAAATAATAGGAGAATAATGGTCTAAAATTAAAAGGCTAGTCTTCAGACCTCAAAAAGGTTTCCCAACACTAAGAAATATTAAGGAAGAGACCATACCTAGAAATAACGTGGTGACATTTTAAAATCTAAAGGATAAAGATATAGAGGTATCTATCTAAGGAGAAAAATTCACATTGTGCGCAAAAGAAACTCAAAATGAGACAGAAAGCTTCTCTTCTGCAATACTCTATCCCAGAAAACAAAAGCAAGTATCTATTGTTTTTAAAGGAGAAGACTGTAAGCTAAGGATTTGATATCCAGTCACGGTATCACATGTGCAAAGGTAACAGAAAAACACTGCCAGGTATGTGACGGTTCAGAAAGTGCACCACCCATATACTCTTTATTTAAAGAAAAAAAAGAAAGAAATTAAGAATACCAGCAGAAGACCAAAAAAATAGTAATAATTAAAGAACTGGGGCTTCCCTGGTGGCGCAGTGGTTGAGAGTCCGCCTGCCGATGCAGGGGACATGGTTTCATGCCCCGGTCCTGGAAGATCCCACAGGCCGCGGAGCGGCTGGGCCCGTGAGCCATGGCCGCTGAGCCTGCGCGTCCGGAGCCTGTGCTCCGCAACGGGAGAGGCCACAAGTGTGAGAGGCCCGCGTACCGCAAAAACAAAAACAAAAACAAAGAACTGGCCAGACTATGTAGTATGATACTGGAACATTAATTTGGGCCCAAATAAAAACTGAGACATTACAAAGGGAAGGGAAGGGAGTGGAGTGAAGATACAGTAAAAAAAAAAAAAAGCAATTAAGAGAAACCAGGAAAAACAGAGCGGTGTCTCCGTAAGGTTGTTTCTACCATCATGAAACAAGGTAATGTCCAAAATATTCCTGAAAGAAGATAATAAAGAAAAAAATGCACTTCTTTTTGATTCCTTAGGTAACCATTTACTGTCCAGTTTTGCCCAAGGCATTTCATTGAACAGCTGTTTTCTGTGTAATAACCATACTTCTATATAAACAGAGAGTCCCTGGTAATACCGTGAAGGGAATTTTGGCATTGGCTTTCTCCTTTACAGGAACACCGTTTGAAAAATCAGACAAAATCAATAGCTAAGCACGTCTAATAAATGCTGTGCAGAGTTTAGCCCATTACATTTATGCCTTATGTAATCTTCACAACCCTACCATTATTCCTTTTACAGCTGAACAGACTGATTCCCAGAGAGGTTAAATAATTTTTCCAAAGCCACATAGCTTGTGAAGTGTATGAGCTAGGACTGGAAATATCTCCAAGTCCAAGTTCTCCATCACTACACTAAAATGCTTCATTTTCTCCAGAATAAAAGCACTTACACACAAAATTGTGCCTATAATTTTACTTGTAGTTTTACAGACAACCCTACTGAGGTGTTAGGAACCATTAATACGTGTGTATGAACAATTTCACCACGTAAAATCATCCCTTCATAACTCAAAATATATGGACTCTTGCAATTCAGTTTATAAAGATATAGATACACACACATCTGTAATGCAGTACTAGAGGTTCTTCTCCTAATATGGCTGAGCAGCTTCTTTTGGACCAACCTCCTGTTGTTAATAGGTATAAACTCTGGACAAAATACAAAAAAACAACTAACTGAATACACTGGAGAATGACCAGAAGCAGGCAGAGTTCACACTTCAAAGAAAAGAACAGCACTGCGGAAGTCTCCCACTTTTACAGTTTTTAGTCCCTATTCTATACCTTGCCAAGCAGCTAGAACTCTGATGGAAAAACTGCAGAGTATTGTTGATAAGAATTCAGGGAAATCACAGCTGCAGGAAAGTGAGGGAGGAGGTCCTGCAAGGCAGAGCCAGAGAAGGTAAGCCAAAACTTCTGTCTACTTTAACTCTGCTCCCTGAACCACACAGGCACAGGGCAGACTCTAAGCAGCAACTGAGATATGAGGTGCTGCCCACCTAGAAAAAGAGTTTAGGGTTTGAGTCCAGCCAAGTTACATGCCTAATAGGAAACAAAGAGCTATACTCTTGAAGGCATAGAACAGAATCCAGAATCTCTGTAAAATCATTCACCATATCCAAGATACAACCTAAAACTACTCGACATGTGAACCATCAGGAAAATGAGATCCATTTTCAAGAAAATCAACAAAGACTGAGCCTGAGATGATCCACGTGTCAGAACAAGCAGACAAGGATTCTAAGGCTGCTTTTTCAAGTTTACGTGGAACATTCATCTAGACAGACCATACGCTGTGTCATAATACAAGTCTCAATAAAACTGAAAGGATCGAAATCATAAACAGGCTATTTTCTGACCACAGTGGAATTAAAAGCAGAAACCAGTAACAATAAAATACTTAGGAGAAAAAACAAACACTTGTTCTATGTTACGCCATCCATAAATATTAACTCAAATGGATTAAAGACTTGAACTTAAGACCTGAAACCATAAAACTCCTAGAAGAAAAGATAGCAGTAAGCTCCTTGACATAGGTCTTGGCAATGATTTTTTTCAATCTGACACCAAAAGTATAAGCAACAAAAGCAAAAATAAACAAATGGAAATATATCAAACTAAAAAGCTTCTGCATAGCAAAGGAAACCATCAACAAAATGAAAAGGCAGTCTACTGAATAGGAGAAAATATTTGCTAATCATGTATCTGATAAGGTGCTAATATCCAAAATATATAAAGAGCTCATATAACTCAACAGCAAAAAAAACACAAATCAAAACCAGAGTGAGATATCACCTCATACCTATTAGAATGGCTGTTATCAAAAAGACTAGAAGTAACAAGTGTTGGCAGGGACGTGGAGAGAAGGGAACCCTCCTGCGGCTTGGGCTTCCCTGGTGGCGCAGTGGTTGAGAGTCCGCCTGCCGATGCAGGGGACGCGGGGTACTGCCCCGATCCGGGAAGATCCCACATGCCGCGGAGCGGCTGGGCCCGTGAGCCATGGCCAGTGAGCCTGCGCATCCGGAGCCTGTGCTCCGCAACGGGAGAGGCCACAACAGTGAGAGGCCCGCGTACCGCAAAAAATAAATAAATAAATAAATAAATAAAACTAGAACTACTATACAATATAGCAATTCCACTTCTAGGTATTTATCTGAGGAAAATGAAAACATTAACTTGAAAAGCTATACGCACCCCCATATTCACTGCAGCATTATTTATAATAGCCAAGATATGAAAGCAACCTAAGTGTCCATCGATGGATGACAGATGAATGAAGATGTGGTAAATATATACAATGGAGTATTATTCAGCTGTAACAAAGAAGTAAATCTTGCCATTTGCAACAACATGAATGGAACTTGAGGGCACTATGCTCAGTGAAATAAGTCAGATAAAGACAAATACTGTATGACCTCTCTTAAGCGTGGAATTAAAAAAAAATTTTTTTTAATTAAAAAAACCCCTCAAGCTGATAGATACAGAGAACTGATTGGTGGTTGTCAGAGGCAGCGGGGTACAGGGTGGGAGAACTTTTCTTTTTAGTTTAAATAAACTGAAAGTTTAACATTTGCTAATTAGACAACATACTTCTAGGTAATCCCATGGGTCAAAGAATTCACAAGGGGGCTTGCCTGGTGGCGCAGTGGTTGAGAGTCCGCCTGCCGATGCAGGGGACACGGGTTCGTGCCCTGGTCCGGGAGGATCCCACATGCCGCGGAGCGGCTAGGCCCGTGAGCCATGGCCACTGAGCCTGCACGTCCGGAGCCTGTGCTCCGCAACAGGAACGGCCACAATAGTGAGAGGCCCACGTACCGCAAAAAAAAAAAAAAGAATTCACAAGGAAGCTAGAAAATACTTGGAACTGAGTGAAAATGAAAATACAACATATTAAAATTTTTGAGATGCAGCTAAAACAGTGCTTAAAGAAAAACTTACAGCTTTAAATATTTATACTAGAAAAAAAGTCTAAAATCAGTGACATAGGACTTACCTTAAGAAGATAAAGAAAAAAGAGCAAAGTAAACCCAACCTAAGTAGAAGAAAGGAAATGATAAAGAGCAAAAATCAATGAAATTAAAAACAATTAAAAATCAACAAAGGCAAAAGTTGGCTCTGAAAACAGAACAAAACAATAAACTCCTAGCTAGACTGATCAAGGAGAAAGCAGAAATTATCAGTACCAGAATGAAAAAGAAGTTACCACTACAGCTCCTATAAGATGTTAAAAGGATAGAAAAGACTATTATGAATAACTTTATGTCCACAAATCTGACAACTGGGGTCAAATTCTTTGAAATTATAATTTACCTAAACAACAGAAGATGAAACCCAAACTCTGAATAGCCCTATATTTATTAAAGAAATAAGTTATAAGAAACCTTCCCACAAAAACAACTTCAGGCCCAGAGGGTTTCACAAATTAATTCTATAAATCTAATAATGAAAAAGAGGATAGTTAGAATTTGGTTATTAAAAAGTCACCTTTAATAGCAACAAGAATAATGTCCAAGAGTCAACATTATACAGGTTGTAAGCGCTAGCCTATAAAGAAACAGGAGATCAGCTCCGATGAAATTCACTTCCTCTTCCCTTTCGAAGGCTTGGCAAATAAAGCTGGATCTATCTGCTCCTTTGCCAGTCCTCTGACAGAGAAGAGCCTCGCCGCCCGCTCCTGGAGAGTGCCCCCGCACTTCAGTCCCCGGGCCGTGAGTTCACACTTGAGCTTCTCCAAACCCAGCAACTCCACTTCTGCAACAGAGCTGAACGCCAGTAAATCTACAGTTTCCTGACCAATATCCTGAGAAGAAGAAAAAGAAAGAAAAATTTTAAATAGGTCCATTCCTCTGAATAAAACTTTCTTCAATTGTCATCGACCTTCTGTTTTCCAAGAAATCTTCATTTAATATGCCATATCTTACTACTGAATTTTAATAATCATGCTATTCTCTACACATTGTCAATACATATAATTAATAAATATTAATTTTTTATCTATATACTTAGAAACAAGTATTCAGAAGAGTAACAAGTTATAGAATTCTTGAACAGATTCTTAATATTACTTTTCTTTTTTGATTTTTCCAGTAAAAATTCAAACAGCAAAATGTACCTCACCTACCCCCATACTATGACCAGAGAAAAGAGCAGCACCCTATAAAGCCTCATTTTAATGAGATTCCTATGCCTGTGAATCTACTAACCCCATAATCCTAAGCTTTCTATTTTAATCAAATAACTGTGATTATCAAAGTTCTCACTTATATAACTTGACAAATTTAAATGCTGTTCAAAAGACTTGCAACTGTTCTATCCACCAAGTACCTTTATAGACTTTAAGACAAAATTAAATACTTTTTTTTTTTTAATTAAATACTTCCAATGATGGGTGCTCTGCAAAGAATGAAAACATTCACCACCTAGGTTTTTTTTTTCTTTTTTGCAGTACGCGGGCCTCTCACTGTTGTAGCCTCTCCCGTTGCAGAGCACAGGCTCCGGACGCGCAGGCCCAGCGGCCATGGCTCACGGGCCCAGCCGCTCCGCGGCACGTGGTATCTTCCCGTACCGGGGCACGAACCCATGTCCCCTGCGTCGGCAGGCGGACTCTCAACCACTGCGCCACCAGGGAAGCCCTAGGGTTTTTTTTTAAAAAACATATTCAAAGGTCAGTAATTTTCTCTCACAGTAAGTTGTTTTTTAAAAATATTGAAGAGCTCTAGGGACAAACTATCTTTCTAGGTGATCTTTATTTTTTTTTTTAAAAAAGTCCATTTTGTTAAGATTTCTGTAGTTAATCTTGGCTTCTTTATATACGGCCAAATCCTAAACCACCACTTATGTGTCTTTGGAGAATCACACATGGTTGTACATGATTATTATGAATACAACAGCTACAACTACATCAAGAACAAAATTTTCACAGTCAAAAGCTCAAAGATTGAAAATCAAATCAGGTTTTATTCTATTTTCCTTTCTTCATTTTTCCAAGACTAGGATAAACTCCTAGCATATATGAGTAACATAAAAGCTACATGCTTGTAACTCCAGAGATGGTGTAAGGGTCAATTTAAAGCCCTTAGCATAAAAAATTTCACTATCTTCCCTAGAAAGGGCAATATGTGCATTTTTGCTTATTTAACCAGCACCAGTAGGGAAGGTGCTGGTTAAATAAATAATGATAAGCTTTGTGTTTACCAAAGAAGCCAAGTAGTTCAGGTTTCATCTATCCTAAAAAGCAAATCATTAGACTGAAGAGTGAACGTTAAAGATTTTTGCTGAAGTAAGTCCACTAAAGGCGGCAAATAACTATTTAAGGAAAAGCATGCACAATGAAAATAAATTTTAAAAAGGTTGAGTGTGGGGCTTAAGATTTAATGATAAATTTAAAAGGAGCTGCTCCTCTTCTACAGGAAAGATCTTCACATCCAACTGACAACTGTGTTCAAACAGTAACTCACATGAGAGAAAAACTAAGTAACTAGAAATTTAGTGATAGGAAAATAAGCACATTTTATCAAAGCTAAAAATGCCATCTATCATAATATGCATATTATTAGTGCATGTTATTAAGAAAGAATAATAATACCAATTAAACTATAAGGTGATATATATTCAAATTCAGAGATATTAAAACGTGAAAAACGTGCATCTTAGAATTGATGAAATATGGAACCAAGGACACCACCTAGTGGCAAAATAATACCAATTCCAGAGCTTTAAAAAAAACAAAAACTGGGCTTCCCTGGTGGTGCAGTGGTTGAGAGTCCACCTGCAGATGCAGGGGACACGGGTTCGTGCCCCGGTATGGGAAGATCCCACATGCCGCGGAGCGGCTGGGCCCGTGAGCCATGGCTGCTGAGCCTGCGCATCCGGAGCCTGTGCTCCGCAACGGGAGAGGCCACAACGGTGAGAGGCCCACGTACCACAAAAAAAACAAAAAACTAAGGATTTTGGGGGGGGACATGGCAAGCTTCACCATCATCTATACTTCTGATTATTAAACAAGCTTTTCCACTAAGCAGCTGATGGTAAAAAGCACATCTTTTCATTTTAACGACTTACTACAGAGATTAAACTGATTTGGCTTCAGACATCACCCCCCGCAAATTTACTTACTGTGTTTCCTGACTGGCTTTCCTCCAGCTTGGCAACAGGTATGTTTTCCCTGTCTCCTCCAGGGGCTCCCTTGGCACCTCTTTCCCCATCAGTCATTTCTTTGGTCTCCTGCTCCTTATTCAGTCCAACTCCAGCTGCTTCCTTTTCTAAGGGTTCTTTACTCTCTGCCTCATTTTTCTCCTGGGTTTTCTCTGTTTCTAAAGCCATCTTCCTTTCCATGTACTCCTGGGTAGATGCCTCTCCCAGCTCAGCATACAAGTCTTCTGAAATACCATTCCCAGAGTCCGTCACAGGGGTCTGTAGTTCTTCTCGTGATCTAGAGTCTGCACTCAAAACTCTTGCCTGCTGAGAGCTACTAGGAAATTCGGCTGCCATCTCAACAACATCACTGCCATTTTGGGGAACGTGAAAGCTCATTCCTGAAGTACTAGGTGCTTCTGCACTGTCATCATCGGAGCTCGCAGAGCCAGACCCTTCTGCAGTCTCTAGTCCTTCCATGCCCAACCTATTAGAAGCAACAAAAAGGTTTAACACCATTTACAGCTTCTACTTAAAAAAAAAAAAAAAAGAGTTGCAGTTTGTCCAGGAAACAGACTCTGAATAAAGGTATCGGCTAGCTAGAGAGGAGAGTAGGTGAGTTTCAGAACAAGATACTCCAGAGAGGGATAAAAGGAAAAAAAACTTCAGTGAGACTGGAAGCAACATGCCAAAGATCCAACAGGATCTCTTTTTAAAAGCTGTGACTCTCTTAAAACAAACTGGTTTTGCTTAAAACTTTTTTCCCCAATACTGTATGAATTTTAACTGTTGGAAATTAGATAAAATAATAAACAATTAAAAGAAAATCCTGGGAACTCCCTGGCAGTCCAGTGGTTAGGACTCAGTTTCCACTGCAGGGGGCACAGGTTCAATCCTTGGTCAAGGAACTAAGATCCCGCATGCCACATGGCACGGCCAAAAAAAAAGAAAGAAAATCCTGTTTTATTCATAATTGCCCAAGACTGGAAACTACCCAAACCTCTAACAGCTAGAGAATGGTTGATAAACAAATTGTGGTACAGACATACCACGCAACAATACTTGGCAATAGAAAGGAACGAACTACTGATACAATATAATACCATCTGTGGATCTTGAAAGCATTATTGTAAGTGAAAGCAGCAGACATAATGACATTCTGGAAAAGACAAAACCATATGAACAAACATCACACCAGTGATCAACGGTTGCCAGGAATGGAGGTGGGGGAAGAAAATTAACTGCAAAGGGACACGTGGGAACGTCTTAGGGTGATAAAAATATTCCATAGCTTGATTTTGGTGATGGTTACATGACTGTATATTATAAAATTTTCAAAACGTGTAGAACTGTTCAAAAAGGGTGAATTTTGGGCTTCCCTGGTGGCGTAGTGGTTGAGAGTCCGCCTGCCGATGCAGGGGACACGGGTTTGTGCCCTGGTCCGGGAAGATCCCACATGCCGCAGAGCGGCTGGGCCCGTGAGCCACAGCCACTGAGCCTGCGTGTCCGGAGCCTGTGCTCCGCAACGGGAGAGGCCACTACAGTGAGAGGCCCGTGTACCGCAAAAAAAAAAAAAGGGTGAATTTTACCATATATAAATTATACCACAATAAACCTGGCTTAAAAAAAAGAAACCCACAGGAAATACTACTATCTTTTCTCTCAGGAACATTTAATTCACATTTCAGAAAGAACACAAAAAATTCTATGCTGGACTCACAGAGTTACATGGTGTTTAGTTAATAATTATCTTTCTATCCCCAAAGGGGAGGCCAACAAGGAAACCAAGATCCATTTGCACTTATCATATTCTAGAACTCGGCCCAAGGGAACTGAGCTGGTAACCAGAGGACCAACTGGGAAGGGTGGGAGAACTGTAAGAAGAATGGATAAGAAAAAGTACTGTTGTGCTTTTCACCTGCAGGTACAAAAGTGGTGAAGAGAGGTCTGGCAAAGTGACCAAAGACCTCAGTGATGACGACGAAAAACCACAGAGAAAACAGAACCACCTGGAAAGTAAAGCCATGGCTTCCACCTGGAATTTCTGAAAGTTAACTCTTTCAACACCTAACAGTAATTCAAGTATAAAGCTATTTTTATGTGACTTTCCACTGTAAGGAAAAGAATTATCCTTTAGATTCTATGAATGGCACTTATGGCAGAAACCATTACTAATGTATACAATGTGAGAATCACCGAAACCTGAACTGAAGCACTCTGGAAAATTTCTGAGCTTCTGTCAGACTTTACTTAAAAGTATGTTTATTCCAGGTAGATAAGAAAAAAATATAGTAGGTAAGTTTCAGAACAAGATATTCCAGAGGGATAAATAGAAGGAAAAAAAATTTTTTTTTTCTTCAGTTCTCAAAGATCTGTTTGAAATGAAAATGAACACACTTACCAAAAGCATTTCCTTTTCTCTGCACTGGCTGCTCTGTCTGTTTTTGATTTGTTAGGCCGTTTCCGACTCTCACCGACTTCTGCCGATACCGTCTTGCTGGAGGCAGCCTGCATACCTAACCAGACATTTTAACAACTCAGTTTCTACTATCAGGACTAAGTTCAATTAAAGAATTTATAAATAATCTGAATTGCAAAAACAGCTGCAATCTAAAGCTCTACATTTAAATTTCTTAACACACCAAAATTTAATCCAGTTAAAAGGAGACTAATCTCAAATTTATACAGATTTAAGATAAGCATTCTGGCTCTTGAACCGGATTTTTAAGGCACCATGTCCAATTTGTAATTTTGAGGCTGACAGATTCATACGTATCTCTCCTCAAACCTAACGATTCATCCCCTTGTGCTTGTTATTTGCACACAACTGTCTTTCCCCTGTTATGCCATAACCCTTTTGATGGAAAAGACTCCTTATTCAATTGAATGCACAACAGCCCTAGCATAATGCTTTGGATGCTAAAAACATAAAAGTTAATGAAAATCATTCTCATTAAAAACCGTGTTTTAAAAAAGGGACCTAAAACTGGAAGCAAAATGTTGGGGTCTAGGCACCTCCTTGAAGACTTAGCTTATTCCCATGAAGCACAAAAAGTATTCTTACCTGGGGCCCATGAGCCCACAGAGTTCAGGGGTCAAGTATGTCAAATGCTGTGAGAGTGTATGGGTTTTTTCCCTGGGTTGTATAAAAGATATACTGTATTCATTACTGAGGGGAGAAATTCCACAGCTTCATCAGTTTCTCAGAAGTCTGTAACCCAAAAAGGCTTAAGAACTGCCCTCTGTGTGGAACAGCTGGCTGCAGGGACGCCTGCTGATGGCACTAAGGAATCCTCATTCTCACCTCGGAGGACGGAATCCTCCAGACGCTCGGCCATCTCATGGCACTGCTGCTGGTAGTCGGGACTGGTGAAGCAGTGCCTGGGTTCTGCAAGCTTCCGCTGCAGTCGTTCCAGGCGCTTTTGCTCCTTTTCAGCTTCTCGCTCGGCTTGTTGTTTTACCCACTCAGCCATTCTGGGGATGGGAGAGAAGAGATGTAACTGAATGGCCATATTATACACATGTGTTTTTATACATAAAACACCCCACCCAGACAAATTAATGCATTCTTGTTCATACTGTGATATTCCCTCAGAAAGGTGTGCCATGCTTACTACTTAGCATACTGTTATGGACTTGACTAAAACCCAAAGATAATTATTAAATTACAGAAAAAGTTAAATCTGATAACAACAAATTAGAGCATAAGTATTTCAAGTTTACATTTCTGATATGCATGGCATGCGTACAATCACTAATGCTAGAAAAGTATGTTTCTAAAAAAAAATAAAAACAGGTGGGCATCTTACGCTTTTTCGTGATTGACATCTCGCAGTCTCCTTCCACTGAGATCCCGGCAAGCTTCTCGATTGGTTGTCTTCTCAATCTGAGCACCAAGTGCTCGGAGCATAGAGCCAAAACCTGAGCAAATATGTTTGGAGAAAGCAGGTTAAAAGTGTTCAAGAATGGACAAAAGCCAAATTTGTGAAAACAGTATTATATCACAAGACTACAGGTGATCTCTACTTTCTTTTCCGTTTTAAAGGAAATGTACATCAAGCTTCTAACCCAGGTGGCAAAGGTTAAGAGTACTGATAAACTTGGTTCAATCTCATGCTTTTTACACTTCCTCTTATACTCCTGCAATATTGTATCAATACCCACACCACTGGGCTATTTTAGAGGGCTTTACCTAGTGCCAGAAATCTCAAGATTCCACGATTAAGAATTTAAAAAATTATATGGTGAGATTTTGCAAGGAGGCAATTTTAAGCTGTCACTGGCTGATACGACAAGCTTCATTCTTACTGACACAATTTCGAACAGCAGGATGATTATAATCTGAAATGTTAGCTCTTTGAAAACCAAACCGAATCACCACAGATTTTGAGAAAGCCTAAGGATTACATGTTAGTGCATCAGGAGAAATACCAAGAACTGTTCATATTCAGTTTTTGCTCTTTTAGTTTCTTTTTTCTCTTCTAAGATGAGTTACTACAACCAGGACCTTAATCTACCTCAATCTGTAAATGGTTGTATTTCATAAAGTGACTTTAGACCTCTCTTGGAACTACAATAACTAGGCAAAAATCTTGAGAAAAGCACAAGGAGATTTGATTGTTTTGACACTCGTCTGCAAACTGGACAGAATAACAATCACCCCTCTTCATCTAATCCTCCCTAGAGTTTGAGAGCCTAGGGTGCCTAAGAGTGATCCAGCTGGAGAAGGTGGGAATTTTATCATACGGTATCTACCTCAAAAAGAATAAAAGAGAAAATATGCAAAATTAGATAAGCAAACAAAGGATTTCACAAGGCAAATCGAGGCTGGTACATTACAGACACCAAGGAGTTTGTTAATTTAATACATATGGCTACAGAACACAGATGTGTTACAACTAAGCCATCAACATTCATGCCCTACCTCCTTTTCCACCACGAAGTCTGGGTTCCAAACTATAAACAGCTCCATGCTGCACTGTGTCACTGGTGTTAACGAGTAATCCATTGCATTTCACAAAGTAGCATTCCACTGGAATATCCTAGAGACAAGTTTGGGGGTTCTTTCAATGCTGTTTATGAGACAATACAAGTTTCTTGCAGAAAGGGACCTAGCTTATCTTTTTATTACTCCAGTTATAAGGAGACGGTATGTGTTCAATTAATATTTGTTGAATTGCAAAAATGGAAACTACTAAAAGAAAAAACTCATCTTGTATGATGTATTCTAGGTACAATTTCTTCCTAATACTTAATCATGATATATAGAAGAAATTTCTGCCTTTTGGGTGAAAAGTAAAACTGCTCTCAGGGCTTCCCTGGTGGCCCAGTAGCTAAGACTCCACACTCCCAGTGCAGGGGGCCCAAGTTCGATCTCTGGTTAGGGAACTAGATCCCACACGCCACAACTAAGAGTTTGCATACCACAACTAAAGATACTGCACGATGCAACTTAAAAAAAGATCCCGAATGCTGCAAGAGCCCGCATGCAGCAATGAAGATCCCACGTGCCACAACTAAGACAGGCACAGCCAAACAAATAAATAAATGTTAAAAAAAAAAAAACAACAGAAACAAAAAACCTGCTCTTTCTCCTTCTCTAATAGGAAATAGGAGTCAAGGTAGAATATTCAGTGCTCAGACCTAGTAACTCTGAAGGTCCCACTTCCTCTGACTTTTAAAAACAGGTAGTATCAAGTTGAACACTGAGTGGCCCCAAAGTTTAAAAGTGACATCATGAAAAGTGTAGATAGGGGTAAGAAGAGAGGAGAGGAGGAGAAAAAGTATGATTTTTGTGTGTGTGTGTGGTACGCGGGCCTTTCACTGCTGTGGCCTCTCTTGTTGCAGAGCACAGGCTCCGGACGCGCAGGTTCAGCGGCCATGGCTCACGGGCCCAGCTGCTCCGCGGCACGTGGGATCTTCCTGGACTGGGGCACGAACCCGTGTCCCCTGCATCGGCAGGCGGACTCTCAAACACTGCGCCACCAGGGAAGCCCTGATTTTTAATATACTACCTATATAAGCTTTAACAGCTTTAGGACCAGCTGGCAGTTGGTGCCTCATCTCTTCTGCCAGCATCCCCCTGAGTTCCAGCCAATCACTGCAGAAGCCCAAGTACACTCCCCCAAACTCACTCTATGTATTTCAAAAAAATTCTCAGATCAAATGATGAAAAGAAAATATAAAAACTGTAAGTCTTTCTAAACAAGTTTCTAATGCCATAAAATGAGACAAGAGAGGAGTATTCACCAAAGTTATATGGAACTTAGGAGGCTGACAATTAACTCTGCAACATGAAGAAAAGAGAGATCTAAATAGGAATAGAAAGGAAAAATGCATTGCCGTCATCTTCCTGAAGTGGAAACTATGAACATTCATTCTGAACCACATCATACAGCTATTTCAATGGGACCCATTCATTCATTCAGCAAATATTAAGTACCTACTATTTGCCAGGTACTTTTCAAGTGTTGGAATACTACCATGAATACTACAGTGAATACAGATCCTGTCTCATGAAGCTAACATTCTAGTGGGGGAAGACAAATAATGAACAAATTATATATCATGCCAAGTGGTGATATGCAGGGTAAAGGGGATAAGATATGTGGATGGGTGTGGTGGTAATCTATTTAATATATATATTCAAGGAAAGCCTCTCTGATCAAGTGACATTTGAGCGGAGAATTAAAGAAAGTGAGAGAATGAGCCATGTGACTACCTGGGGGAACAGTATTCCAGACAGAGACAAGAGCAAACGCAACAGGAATGAACTTATTCAAGGAATGACAACACAGCCAATGAGGCTAGAACGAAGTACACAAAAGGGGAGTGATAAGGCCTTCGAAACCACTGTAAGGACTCTGGATGTTACTCTGAATAAAACTATTGTAGAGTTTTGAACAAAGTGCGATTTGAGTCATGCTCTTAAAGTATCACTCTAGCTGTTAAACTGAAAGTAAGACTATAGAAGCAGAGAGATCATTGAGAAGCTATTGTGATAATCCAGGTAAGAAATGAAGGCTATTTGTACCAGGGCAGTAGTGGCAGAGATGATGAGAAATGTGAGATTCTGAGGATACTCTGAAGGTAAAGGCAACAGGATTTGCTAATGCTCTGGGTGAAGGGAGTGAGATCAAGAGAGGAATTAGAGATGATTGCAAAAATCCAGTCTGATAAATGGGAAAATGGAGCTGTCATTCATTAAGAGGGAAAAGGAAGTTTGAGGGAGAAAATTAGTCTCATCTCAGATATTTTACTTTGAGATGTTTATTGCACAGCCAGATGGAGATGCCAAATAGACTGGTGGCTATACAAGTCTGGAGTGTGGGGAAGAGGTCTGCACTGGGGATTTACATTTGAAAGTTGTCGGCATACCATACCGACGGTAGTTAAAGCCATGAGTATGGATGAAATCACTGGGATGAGGGAGGGGCCCCTCCAAGATTAGAGTTCAGGCTGATGAGGAGGAAACTGTAAAAGACTGGAAAGGAGAGGCCAGTGAGGTGGACGAGAACTGTGATATCTGGACAAGTGAGAAAAGTGTACTCCGGCGGGGAGTGGTCAATTGTGCAAACTGGCACTGACAGACAAAGCAAGATGAAAACTGCAAACTGATCACTGGATATGGCAACATAGAAGATACTGACCAGTATGACAAGGAGCTGTTCTGTTGGAGTGATGGGAACAAAAAAGCAGAACTAGAGTGGGTTCTAAAGGAGAAAAGTTATATGTTCAAGAATATTTTTTTATAAAGAAAATCAGAGAAAATAAGGTGATAGCTAGAATGGATGTGGGCTCACGTTTGCACACCGGTAGGAATGATGCTGTAAAAAGGGAAAACACTGGAAAATACAGGGGAGAAAGAACTAACGCCCAAATAAGTCTTTCAGTAGGTGAGGGGGAGGGGTTACTGTACAAAGTAGAAGATAATTGCAAATTATTTGTAAAATAATGACAGTGCATCCACAGTAACCGACAAGGAGGCTGAATATACAGCAGGTACCTACCAGAGGCACTGGTGTGACGATGCAGAAATTCTCTCCTTACTGCTTGAGTACAAAGTATGATCCTTGGGATGGAAGAAGTCTTGGAGATTTAAAGAGAGATGTGAAAAAGTAATCTACGAGAGTGAAAGAGTGATGAACTGAGCAGTGCCTCTCAACCCTTTTCACACCATGGTATACACAAATAATATTTGGATGACACCCTAGGAAAAATGAGCCAGGCTATTAAAGATGTGTTGAGATCCTGGGTTCTGTCCAGCTGCCCAAGGACTACTTAGATCAATATTCTCAGCAGTCCTGCAACCCAGTGGAAGCATGCTCTGGGTTAGAGAAATACAGTAGAAATGCCAAGCACCACTAAGTTTGGTGTTTATGAATTTGTAGTGAGACTTGTTTGCGTGATTAGTTCCCCTACCACAGTCACTGCCCAGATGCCAGGTAAAACAGGTGGAGAGCTGGATTTAAACTGACTGGAGTTTTCCCAGGCAAATATGATACCAGGAGAGAGGAGCAAGGGAGCTCAGGCTATATGCAATGATGTGATTAACATGAAGGACTATTCTTGCCTATAAAACACTGTCCACTTTAAAGAGTTCTAAAAATTAAATGAGACATATAATATACCTCCTATATGTTTAATGTTTATAAATTAAAAGCTACTTTAGTTTCTTTTACTATCTTATATATCCAATGGGTATGGTATTTCTAAAATCCTAAATAACTTTAAAAGACTTTAACATGAAGGCTGAAAGATTATACATCATGCATCATACTTCATTTCCAAACAAAACTGCTTATTTAACGAGACAACTGATTAACAAAATGGCATTTTCTACTTGTTAAGATTCTTGTCAGTTAATAATCACTAGTAGAAAGAAAAAACAAAGAAAATTTACAATCAATTTAACTGTTTTTAACCATTACAGAGCATTTCAAGCAGAAAGTATTACGTGTGTCTTTGGCCAATCAGCCGAAGGCCACCAGAGACAACATATAGTTCAACAACTCAAATTTCTTGACTCACTACAACAAGAGAGGGACTGCACACAAGAGGAATCATGAGGTGTCTCACCAACAAATAAAAAGATATAGTTATTATAGGATTTGGGGTGGATGGAATTTAGGTAAAATTTAAATGAAACAATGTTTTGAGAGGCTCACAATAAAGCAGGGCTGTGTGTATAAGAGTCAACATCAGGTCTAGACTGTGAAGGAGATCCAGGCTCCTCTTTCCTCGGAAACTACAAAGTTAAGAGAAATGTGGAATGTTGTGTCCGGAAACCCCTAATCTGAAGCTCTGCACCTGCGAAATCAAGAGTGCTTCTCTACGTCAAAGTGACTTAGATTCTCAAGGTAAGAGTGGGATGCTTCTTACTGATATAACTTCCAACAGCAGTTTATTCTTATAGTCTATGATTTTTGAGGTAAGGTTTCACAAAGACTAAAAAAGCAGCAGACTTTCAAGGAAGTCATTATGACATTTCATCACTGTACCATGTCCTTGGGAGAAACACTGTTTCCTATTAACTTTGCAGCTAGCTTTATCTGTGTATTATCCCAGTCTGATGAAGAGCCAGGCTGACTTTTACTTTCTCAGGGAGAGCTAACACTAACTTTATCATGTGTCAGAATAGTTCTGTTTTAAAAGGCATAAGCATGAACTTGAGCTATTTTTATTCGTTCCAGTGTCTCATCAAATGCCCTTTTATAAGTTTTGTTCATACTTGTTATGGCCATGTGTCTTAAGTATATGAATGAATCCATTCGTTTATATTTCTTGCTTATTTTAAACTATTTTTTCCAAGACCCCTCATAATTAAGATCTTATTTTTTTCTGGTCTCACTTTGGATCAACTGTCAGTAAGTTTGAAAACTGGTCATCAGATAAAAGTCATTTTCAGAGATATTAAAATCCAACTATTTTGGAAAATATTTCCCCATTCAGATGGTAAAAACATTTCTGACAGTTTTTAAACTGGACTGAAGTCTAGGAAGAAAAATGGGGAAACTGAAAAACCACATTATTTGCAAACAGACATTGCTTCTTCATGGAACCAATCCAAGTAAAGATTTGGTTTAGACTGCAGTGTTAACGTGTTAATAGGAGATCAAATGTCAAAATTAAAATTAGATTCATTGAGACCAGCATATTCTTTAAATAACTGAATAGGTTTAATATCTTATAGATGGTAAAAGCTTGCTTACTTTATAATTAAGTAAACCACACATGTAACTTTAGAAGTCAATGACAGGTTTTCAAAAATATGCCTGGGCAAATCAGAGCATCATAATGATTAGTGAAAACATCTACATGACAGGCCCTAAGAATCATGCGCTCGACATGACCTATGTGAGTGCTTGGCCCCGACCAGTGACCAGATAAATCCATTTCCTTCCCAACCATCCTTTGGCCTGGGTTTGGATATGACATACTTCTCTAGGTTGGAGCTAAGAGGGCTGTGTTATCAGTGGACAAAAAATGCACGTCACATAAGCACAGAGCGAAAGTAAGGAAACGAGCCTTAAAAATCATCTGGTTCAACTGCCTCATTTACGAATGAAGAGAATACCAAAGTGTATTCTGTTAGTCCAGACTGAGGGCCGGACTAAACGCCCGTGAGCGGAGGGGTTTTTCTCCCTTCTGTGAGACAAAACCACCACAAAACAAAAGCAAAGGCAGGGCTCAGCATCAGTTTGAAGCACCTTAAAACCCTAACCCTCAGCCTCAAAAACTGAGAACCCCAAAGAATAGACGTGCCCCCGACAGACCCTCACCGCACCTAATCCTGCCCCTGTCCTGCTTTCCCATTCCTTCCAGGAACCACAAACCTGACCTGATCTTGGCAGTGTCGGTGGATAAAATCGCGTACGGAGCGCGTGGCCGAGGTACACCACACCGCCTTGCACCCGAAGCTGGGGCCCCGAAGCCACACCACGGCCGCAGGCTCCGCCATTTCACCCAGTCGCCGAATCTCAAGACTCCCAGAAGCGCTAAGCGCCACAACCAGCTCGGCGTATCTTGATGACGTTGAGCTCGCCCTCCAGCGCCCCGCCCCTCACATCTTCCGCTCGTCTTGTTCCTCCCCTGGGGATAGTCACGTGACTTGGGGCGGCGGGGCCTGCTGCCTGGGGGAGGGGAACAGGAAGAGCCTGACAGAGGCAGATAAGCCCGCGGAGCACCCGGGCGAGGCGTTGCTAGGAGAAGTTGCTAGGGCGGGGCTCCAGGGACTCTCTATAAAAGGCTAGCGCTGGGTTAGGTTTCGAGCGTTTTGGCTGTAAGCGATAAGTCGGTAACTAAGCACCTCCCTGTGCCGCAGGCTTTGGCCCTTTTCCTCACGTCTGTGTAGTTATTTTTGGGTCGCAGGGAATCGTGGCCTGAGAAAGAGCTGCTCCCTGGGGGCGTGAGGAGGGAAAGTTCAGTCCCGGAAGCGGTTTTGGGGGGCTGCTTCCTCGGCTCTGGGGAGCTCCCCCAACACTAGGGGCAAGGGAAACGAAGGTCAGGAGGTTTCTAAACAACACCCTTGGGCGGTTTTTTCCTCCCGGTTTACCAAGCATTCTCTTCCTTTGCGGAAACTGCCAACCTCTCGGTTTCTGCCTGCCACGCTTAGTTTATTCGTACTTCCGCCTGTTTGCGCTCTGCGTTAGCTTCACTTCAGCTCTGTTTTCAAAATATTTCACAGCAAGTGGGCCCTTGTGAAAGGCAGTGGCAGGAGTGACGCTTATAGAAATGCTGCTTCGAAAAACCCTGCCGTAACTTTCATTCCGCACCATGGAAACACGCTCGCACACATTTGCATAGCCTAACTTTAAGGCTCTGGGAATCCGAAGGAGTCCCTTCATATTTAATATGCTGAGATTATGGTGTTTCTAAAATCCTGAAAAATATAAAGGCGACGAGTGTGAAGATAGGAGGGTTCTTAGGAGATATCTGCACCTGTTAAACACAAATATATCCGCCCGCAGAATCGAATTCTCTGACGCTCAGGTACTTGGCAAATGAAACTCTGCTGAAGGGAAAGCAACAAAAAATTCAGAAATCATTTTAACTGTGGCGGTATGAACAAAAGTAAAATTTCAAGGCCTCTGAAGTTATAGACTCTGTTACCTTTATTTCACTTACACAGGAGGAAAAATGAGAAAGTGCCTCCGTGGGGGTGCCAGGAAATAAAAATTACACAAAATAACAAAGGTGCGGTGCTAGAGACCAGTGTTTTGCAAAGAGGGTGACATGGTGACCCTGGAGTCAGTAAATGTCTCACTAAGTATGTATCTTTCTAATAAGGGAAGTCCACATTGTTTATTACTAACAAACACCATATCTAGTCCTTCCAAAACCTGAAGTCTGAATGAAATTGTTCACTCTTTATCCCTTTGTTGCATTTAAATTCCTATTGTTAAAAAAAATCCCAAGTATTGAAAAGGCGTTTGTCATATAATATATGAAATAACTATTATTAACTTTTCAAAGACAAAAATCTCCTGAGCAGTATATAATGTTGTTAAATCTTCACAATAAGCACTTAGCACTATGACACACACAAAGTAGACATTAAATCAATATTAGCTGGATATTTGATGAATTACTAAGGTATTAAGTCTAATTATTCCCAATATACATCTGAAGAGACATAACTTGCACCAAGAGAACGCTTTCTCTCCTAAGGATGCAGATTCAACTTGGGTTTTCATTACTGAATACATTTAAATAATGAGGAAATTGATGTACCTAAAGTTAGGGCTGTGGCCAAGAAAACAGTGCACATCAGTGGAAAAAAACCTAGAAACACAGCTGCCTGGCTGGATGGCTGAGAGTGTGTGGTGGTGTCCAGTAGACGGTGTTGTGTGGCCAGACTGGTCAGTGGTTATGATAAAACAGAGATAACTGCTGCCACGTTTCCCACCTCACGGTGTTAGGTAGGGAAGGGACAGGAAGACACATGTAGGGTTGTGACACTAAGTGGTGAGGGGGTGGGGGCCTAGTTCCTCTACTATCAAAAGAGTGTAGCTGTGCTCTTAGAACTGTATTTGGTGTTCTTTCCAATAAACCACACTGACCTTGTTTCTGCCCATCTTCTCCAAAAGATTGACTCTAGCTATACAGTTGCTTTTTGAAGACTGGTTCAACCGCCACAAGAAGGACACTGTGAGAGCATCCCGAGGCAATGGGGAATATTGTTCACTGCCAGGAAATGACAGCACCAGACAACGTTTGTGTGGCAGCCCGTGACGGGGGCTCAACTGAGCCAGAATGTCCTGCTGGTCTGTAAGAACAGGAAGCAGAGCCGTACAGCTCTGGCAGTTTTCATAAATGACAGCAAGGCTCCTGAACTACTGAATTCACAGACTATATCCGTGTGTGACATACAAGTCGCACTTCCGCGTTTTCAGCCATGTTCGTGCTCAGAGAAGACGAAAGGAGGTTGTCAATGCCGTCTTTACGACAAAAGACAATGGGACAGGATGACTCCTCCAGTGCCACAAACGCAAAACTGCTCTAGACTCCCCAATTGGTAAGTGTCACCTTGTAGATGGCTCCCGACCCAGGAACAATGAGGTCAGCTCCTAGGATGGAAAAACAGCTTCTGGGTAAGAGCTGTGTAATCCACACTGGGTGGTGGTTGGTGTAGGAGGTGGAGCCTGAAGCAAGCACCCAAGATGTTTGGC
Source organism: Neophocaena asiaeorientalis asiaeorientalis (assembly GCF_003031525.2). NCBI lineage: Eukaryota > Metazoa > Chordata > Mammalia > Artiodactyla > Phocoenidae > Neophocaena > Neophocaena asiaeorientalis. The sequence continues at coordinate 218,295 of NW_020173971.1, read as the reverse complement.
TGCCAATGAAGGCACAGCTCCACCCTCCTTCCTTTACTGGATGGAAGAAAACAGGACCCGTCAAGGGTGAGATGGAGTTGAGAGGTAGAAGAGGTTTGTGTTTAGCTCTGATGCTGGAAAGGATCTGGAGAGGGCAGAAGAGGAGAGTAGGGTAGAAGCGCAGAGCAGAGATAAAAAGCTGGACCCACAGTCAGTGCTGAATGTAGAAGCCCACCTCTTTGTAGTATCAGCAAGAAGAAAGCATCTTCACTTAGGGTAGACTTACATCAATACATTCTGTCACTCCTGATTGCCCTAGATATTACCTTGTTTGCATCATCATGCCAACAGTAGTTTCCAAAGCCTTATTTGGTATCATCATTCTTACATCACCATCAAATAATGTCATTACATTAAAAATTTCTGCCGTGCTGTTCAGTGTACTAGAACTATAAAACAAAACTGGCAAAGCACCTATCTTTCAGAAATTTACTATCTCAGCACTGGAATTTTTTCAACACTGAAATTTAATTTCTCTCCAGTCAATAGATATCCACAATCCTTTATGAATTCTGCATAGCTAAGCCTTTCAAAAGGGGATTTTCCTGCTGGAGAAGTGATAAGTCTTTGGGAGTATTTTTTCCTTTACGGATTTGACATTAGAGTATGTCCACTACATTACATTAGTCAGTGTTCTCCAGAGAAACAGAGTCAATAGGAGATATATGTGTGTGTGTGTGTATACAGAGAGAGAGAGAGAGACACTTATTATAAAGAATTGGCTCACACCCCATGCAATTATGAAGGCTGACAAGTCACAAGATCTGCAGGGCAAGTGGGCAAGTTGGAGATCCAGGAAAGCTGATTGCGTAGTTCTAGTCTGAAGGTCAGCAGGCTCAAGACTCAGAAAGAGCCAATGTTTCAGTTTGAGTTTGAAGGCAGGAAAAAGCTGATGTTCCAGTTTGAAAGCAGTCAGGTAGAAGGAATTCTCCCTTACTGGGAGGAGGGTTGGGCTTTTTGCTCTATCCAGGCCTTCAACTGATTGGACGGGACCCACCCACATTAGGGAGGGCAATCTGCTTTGCTCAGTCTGCTGGTTCAAATGTTAATATCTCATCCAGAAACACCCAGAATAACGTTAGACCAAATATTTGGGCACCTCGTGACCCAGTCAAGTTGACATATAAAATTAACCATCTGGGAGGGAGACGCAAGAGGGAGGAGATAAGGGGCTATATGTTTATGTATAGCTGATTCACTTTGTTATACAGCAGAAACTAACACACCATTGTAAAGCAATTATACTCCAATAAAGATGTTTAAAAAATGGGGCTTCCCTGGTGGCACAGTGGTTAGGAATCCGCCTGCCAATGCACGGGACACAGGTTTGAGCCCTGGTCTGAGAGGATCCCACATTCCGAGGAGCAACTAAGCCCATGTGCCACAACTACTAAGCCTGCACTCTAGAGCCTGTGAGCCACAACTACTGAGCCCACATGCCACAACTACTGAAGCCCGCGCGCCTAAGAGCCCATGCTCTGCAACAAGAGAAGCCACCGCAATGAGAAGCCTGCACACCACAATGAAGAGTAGCCCCTGCTCGCCGCAACCAGAGAAAAGCCCACACGCAGCAACAAAGACCCAACACAGCAAAAAATAAAATAAATTAAAAAAATTTTTTAAAGATGTTAAAAAAATAAATAAAAAGTAAAAATAAGGGGCTTCCCTGGTGGTGCAGTGGTTGAGAGTCCTCCTGCCGATGCGGGGGACGCGCGTTCGTGCCCCGATCCGGGAGGATCCCAAATGCCGTGGAGCGGCTGGGCCCGTGAGTCATGGCCGCTGAGCCTGCGCGTCCGAAGCCTGTGCTCCACAACGGGAGAGGCCACAACAGTGAGAGGCCCGCGTACCGCAAAAAAAAAAAAAAAAAAAAAAAAAAAAAAAAAATTAACCATCATGTCCACTAACTGGAGTTATCTTTAGTAAAGAAATAACCTTAACTATTTAATTTTACTTTGCACCTGAAGAGGAAATGTTATGTGGTGAATAGAGAGACTGAGAAAAAATTAGATGTTTCTTACTCCCCAGAGGTTTCACTGTATGAACTCAGGAAACTCATCTGACTGCTCTGTGTATCTGCTTCTGAATAGCTGAAGAGCTACACTACAGCTGTTGTTAGAATTTATCTTTGTACCGCAGGGTGTGGTCAAACTTCAAGTGGCGAAATCCTTTGAGATTTTTTGAATGAAAGGTGTTGTACCTTATTAATTAAAATGTCAGGGGTCATTGGGCAACTGAATTAGGATTCTAGGTTAAATAAATTAACTAAATTTATTTTAATAACTCAGCTGTCTGCCTAACTCATCTACCTAAGAACACATTTTATAAAAGTAAAAAATAAAATAAGCCCAAACGTCTCTACACAGCTAACGTCTGTGAATTTATCTCATAAAATCCTAGACTCCTTTTTTATCCATTAATTAATTTATTCATTCATTTAACAGATATTTACTGAGAATCTACTAGATGCCAGGCACTGATCTAGGCACTGAGAACAAGAAGAGGGTAAGATAGACAATTCTTCATCCCAGAGAACTTAGATTCTAGTGGGACCATAGAGGCAAAGAATACTACATTTAATTACATGAAAATGGAAATGCTTCTAAAGGACAAAAGATGTCACCAGCAAAATGACAATGCTAGGAGAAGATACTTGCAATGCACATAACCAAAAAGGATTAGTATCTGGAATATATAGAAACATTTCCTAATCAAAAAGAAAAAGACAGACAACCCAATAGAAGAATGAGCAAATGATATAGAAAAAGAAAGCCAAATAGTCAATAAACATGAAGAGATTTTCAGCATAATTTATAACAACAGAACCCTAGACTCTTTTTGTTTTAAAAAGGATTCTAAGGGAATTCCCTGGCTGTCCAGTGGATAGGGCTCGGCACTTTCACTGCTGTGGGCCTGGGTTCAATCCCTGGTCAGGGAATTAAGATCCAGTGAGCCACGTGGCGTGACCAAAAATTTAAAAAAATAAAAATAAAAAGGATTCTAAGAAGGGTGGTGGTCTGCTACAGAAAATTAGTAAATTAATATGAAGTAAATTCTATGAAATGGGGAGGCAAGAATGAAGAGCGAAATGGGGGCTGCAAGAGTCTGGTGTGGGAACAAGAATGAGAAGTAATAGTTGCTGGCCAGAGTGATATAAAAGACAAAACTAATGCCAGGGAAGACTTGGAGAAGATTTTGTGATGGGTCAAACAGCGTGACACACCACTATAGACCCTGGAGATCTTCCTATATCACAGCAGAGTGAAAGCCTTGAAGGAAAGACTCAGTTATGTGGAGTGTACCCTAGTTAAGATGACAAGGTGGCATGATACACATTTTAGAAAAGATCTACCCAAAAGGTAGAATTTTGAAAACTCATGAGAATATAGGTTAAACTCTAGCAATAAAGAAAACTCAGCTCTCCAGAACAGCATGTTTCCCGAAAGCTCCAGATGTGAAAGTCTTAGCTGTTTAGGCTCTCCCCACAAATAACTTTCGTCTTCTAACATATTTCAAATAGAGGGTAAGACAGACTGCTTTGTGTACAAATAAACAACTTTCTCCTTGTTACTATAATATGATGGTGATTTCAACACATAACTTCTCTTTTAATGACCCAGTGCCTTGAAAGACAATCTGTGCCACTCTGGGTAAGAAGATAAGTTTGGAAATGACACAAAAATTCTCTCATTTTCCATCCATTAGTAGAGGGCTTTCTTTTGAATATTTGCTAAAAATCTACAACCCAGGTATCTGGGCTAAAGGATTCATAAAGGATATGAAATGCATATTTCTCCTGTAATCACTGTTGAAATCCTCTGGACCTTGGAAGAAGGAGAGGAGTAATGCATATTATGTGCTGCTATTAGGAGATGCAAACAACTCATATACAGTCTTCAGGTATTAGTGTTAAATTAGAGCAGTGTTTCCCAAAGTGTGTTCCATGAAGCGCTAGGTTCTTACAATGCACTATTATAAAAGAATTCCATTTTCAAATAAATTTGGGAACACTCACATACCGTATGCTGGCCCCTAGAGATTCACAAAGTTCATTAACATGATAAAAGCCCTGAGAAATTCTGTTATCTTTGTTTAATCCAATATTTCACAAACATATTTGACTATGGAACTTCTTTTCTAGATACACCTATTAGTTTGCCCTAGGATTAGTATTTTAAAAAGGTGAGGCTGAAGTATGGTTAACTGTGGGTTCCCCCCCCCAGTTTTATTAAGATATAATTGACCTACAGCACTGTATAAGCTTAAGGTGTACAGGATGATTTGTCTCACATATATTGTGAAACAATTACCACAATAAGTTTAGTTACCATGCATCAACTTGTAGAGGTACCAAAAAAAAGTTTTTTCCCTTGTGATGAGAACTCTTAGTTAGGATCTACTCTCTTAACAACTTTCAGATATACCACACAGCAGTGTTAACTACAGCTATCAGGCTGTACATTACATCCCTAGTGCTCTTTTACCTTATAAGTAGAAATTTGTACAATTGACCACCTTCATCTAATTCTTCCACCCCACTCCCCTGACCTCTGCTGACAACAAATCTGATCTCTTTTGCCGTGAGTACTTTTTTTGTTTTGTTTTTTAGATTCCACATGTAAGTGAGATCATACAGTGTTTATCTTTCTCTGTCTGACTTATTTCACTTAGCATAATTCCCTCAAGATCCATCCATGTTGTTGCAAATGGCGTGATTTCCTTCTCTTTCATGGCTGAATGATATTCCATTGTATGTATTCCACAACTTCTTTATCCATTGATCCGCTGATGGACATTTAGGTTGTTCCCATGTCTTGGCTGTTGTAAATAATGCTGCTATGAACATGGGGGTGCAGTTACTCTTCAACATAGTGTTTCCGTTTCCTTCAGATATATTCCCAGGAGTGGAATTGCTGGATCATGTGGTACTTCTATTTTTAATTTTTTGAGGAACCTCCATACTATTTTCCATGTTGGCTGTACCAATTTACAATCCCACCAACAGTGCACAAAATTTCCCTTTTCCCCACATCCTCACCCGCATTTGTTTTCCCTTGTCTTTTTGATTATAGCCTTTATAATAGGTGTGAGGTGATATCTCATTGTGGTTTTGATTTGCATTTCCCTTATGATTAGTGATGTTGAGCCCTTCTCATGTACCTGTTGGCCATTCATATATCTTCTTCAGAAAAATGTCTGTTCACATCCTTTGCCCATTTCTGAATTAGATTATTTGGGATTTTTTTTTTTTTTTGCTATTGAGTTGTATGAGTTCTTGGATATTAACCTATGGGGATCCTAAATTTAAAAAGCCAGAGGGGCTTCCCTAGTGGCGCATCCCCAAAAAAAAAAAAAAAAAAAAAAAAACAGAGACGCTGACCACAAAGGCAATTCCTCAGGGTATTGTAGAGCTCAGTTCATTTTAATTCAAAAAAACAAACACATTTTTTCCCTCCACACACTGTCAAAATCCACTTTACCATATATTTTTTTTCTAAATTGTTAGGACCTATGCTGGTGAGCTAAGGCTTCTTTCTGCCTCTTGGGGGATAAGGTAATAAGTGAACACAATGGCATTCCTTGTCCTCTTCATGCCCACATGCAGAGTCAATAAACACAAAGGAATTTACTGTGTCAAGATGAACCTCCATTACCTTCATAGTTCATACTGGAGATTTAGAGACCTGCAGTGTGAGTGAATTGTTCAAGTCAATTTAACAACCGCTTATTTCTTACCTCTTAAGTGCAGGAGAAGAGAAGGGAGAGAGAGGGGACTGGACAGAGAGATACCAAAATAAAAAAGTTTAGGGCCCACTCTCCTGACGCTCTAAAACCGTAATAAATGAAAAAACGTTCTTAAAACAGCTCAGACCAATAGATGCTATAATAGGCATTCTAACAGACAAACACGAACTACATCCTATAGGCATATAGGGAAGAGAGAGAGAAAGGCAAAGAATTTGAGTTTTGAATGGCTATGCATTGTATAGGCTGGTTAGGTAAACACACACACACACACACACACACGCACACGCACATGCACACGATAGAAAGGCACAGAAGAAGAGAGCACAGGGTTCAGGAGTGCAAGAAGTCTGAGTTACTGCAAGAGCATGCAAAGTGTGGGAAGAGGGTGGAAACCGTAGAAGAGAATGGCTGGAGGGGTGGATAGGGCTTTTAACTCCAGGCTGAGACATCCAGACCTCAATCTTCAAGGAAGGGAGAGACCACAGCAGGTTTCGAACAGAAGAAACGTGATCAGATCTATATTTCAGAAAAATAAATCTGGGGAGAGATCAGAGTCATAAGCAATCACACTTTATTGAGTACCTCTCCCTACTGATAGCTGATTCCACAGCATCAAGACCTACTAGTAGGTCCTACAGTAGGCTGTTGCCAAGGTCAAAGAGGCCTGCAGGCAGTGACAGCGAAAAGAAGAGAACAGGCGGGAGACACTGAGGAAGCAGAATGGCTAGCTTGTTCCCTGCCTATTCACCATGACGTGGCATCCTCACAGAGAAGTCATAGAGAAACCACCGTCTGGAACAGAGATGATCATGGGGGAAGAAACAGGAAGACATTTGGTGAATCTTGAGCGTCTTCTTCCTGCCTCAAGACGGTTGTTGAGTGCTGAGCAGGGAAACTCAGGGACTCGTTTCTGTTGTGTCTTTATCTTCAATGCACTTCTTGCCAGATCCCTTTTCTTTGCCTTTCGTTTTACATATCTGGGCTCCGTGTGCAGCCTGTCAATGTCTGTGTTATGAATTCATAATGATATTCTGTTAGTATCTGCATGAATCTGGAAAATGCTTGTGTGTTTGCATCATATTGTGTTGACCAAAAATTGTGTTCGTTTTTTTCTCCGTAAGATGGCTCTAGTAGCAGTTAGTTGTCTTCATTCAAGACAATTTTTGCATTTAAAAAAAAAAATCAAAATTGGTGAATTTTTGTGTAGCCATTTTAATATTGAAGGTGGAAGGAAAAAAGCAACATTTTTGGCTTATTATGCTTTATTATTTCAAGAACAAAAATGCAACCGAAACGCAAAAAAAGATTTGTGCAGTGTACAGAGAAGGAGCTGTGACTGATTGAACGTGTCAAAAGCGGTTTGTGAAGTTTCGTGCTGGAGATTTCTGGCTGGACAATGTTCCACGGTCAGGGAGACCAGTTGAAGTTGATAGCGATCAAATTGAGAACAATCAATGTTATACCACATGGGAGATAGCCGACATACGTAAAATATCCAAATCAACCGTTGAAAATCATTTGCACGCACTTGGCTATGTTTATTGCTTTGATGTTTGGGTTCCACATAAGAGGAAAAAAACCCTTCTTGACCATATTTCCGCATGCAATTCTCTACTGAAACATAACGAAAACGTTCCATTTTTAAAACAAATTGTGATGGGGGATGAAAAGTGGATACTGTACAATAATGCGGAACGGAAGAGATAGTGGGGCAAGTGAAATGAACCACCACCAATCACACCAAAGGCCGGTCTTCATCTAAAGAAAGTGGTGCTGTATATATGGTGGGATTGGAAGGGAGTCCTCTACTATGAGCTCCTTCTGGAAAACCAATCGATTAATTCCAACAAGTACTGCTCCCAATGAGACCAACTGAAAGCAGCACTCGACAAAAAGCGTCCAGAATTAGTCAACAGAAAACACAATCTTCCATCAGGATAACGCAAGACCGCATGTTTTTTTCCTGACCACGAAAAAACTGTTACAGCTTGGCTGGGAAGTTCTGATTCATCCACTGTATTCACCAGACATTGCACCTTCGGATTTCCATTTATTTCAGTCTTTACAGAATTCACTTAATGGAAAAAATTTCAATTCCCTGGAATATTGAAAAGGCACCTGGAACAGTTCTTTGCTCAAAAAGATAAAAAGTTTTGGGAAGATGGAATTATGAAGTTGCCTGAAAAATGGCAGAGGTAGTGGAACAAAAGGGTGAATACGTTGTTCAATAAAGTTGTTGGTGAAATGAAAAATATGTCTTTTATTTTTACTTAAAAACTGAAGGAGGGACTTCCCTGGTGGCGCAGTGGTTAAGAATCTGCCTGCCAATGCAGGGGACATGGGTTCAAGCCTTGGTCCAGGAAGACCCCACATGCCGCAGAGCAACTAAGCCCGTGCACCACAACTACTGAGCCCGTGCTCTGCAACAAGAGAAGCCACTGCAATGAGAAGCCCGCGCACTGCAACGAAGAGTAGCCCTCGCTAGCCACAACTAGAGAAATCCCGCACGCAGCAACGAGAACGCAACACAGCCAAAAATAAATAAATAAATAAACAAAAAACGAAGGAAAGTTTTGGCCAACCGAATACATCTGCATAAATAGAAAACCCCAATGAAAAGGGCTGGATGCCTAGCATATTCATGGAATACAGATATACATAAAGACGTTAGGCCTGAACCTGTTACCCTGAGTTACATTCCTTTGTGTGATTGTTGTAATGTTGGATATATACCTTGTCTGTGCATTGAAATTGTTGTTTGCTGTCCGTGAGGCAAGAGGTGCTATAATTTTGACACTATCTAGGACTTATTTCAGGGTAAAAGTGGCTTCCTGGAAATACCACTACCTTTTCTTTGAGATCAAATCAATGTCCAAATCATTCACACCTCTCCCAGCCCCTCTTCCCCTGATGCTAACACCTTGTTTCAGCTGTCATGGTCTCTGGCCTGGGTGGGCTCTCAGCCACCATCCTCAGTCCCTCCACCCACACTCCAGAGTGATCTCCCTGAAACCAAATTTAATAATGTCACTCCCTGTTCAAAACTCTTCAGTGGCACCCTGGGGCTTCTAGGCAAAAGTTCAAGCACCCACTGGCCTCTGCCTAATGCTGCATCACGATCTCATCTAACCTTCCCCACTGGACTCTGTGCTTCAGCCATGCTGGCTACTTATGTTTCTCTATATTTACCTTATTATTCACACCTACACGTTTTTGTTCAATTGCATCTTTCAAGCTTCTCCTATGCCTACCTTTCCTCAACATTCCCTGCCTTTTCTGGTGGGATGGACCATCTCTTCCCTGGTGCCCTACTGGACCCTACGACAATTCTAACAGCGCCAAGGACGCTTGTTGCCCTATCAACTCCTTGTCTTCCCTGACACACTGTAGTCTCCCTAAGAACAGGGCTGCATCTTATTTACTTTTGTACTTGTAGCTTCTAGCACAGTGTCTGAAAGATAGTTGGTGCTCAACAAATATTTGAGGAAGGAATGTTTTTGTTTTTGTTGTAACATCTTTATTGGAGTATAATTGCTTTACAATGGTGTGTTAGTTTCTGCTTTATAACAAAGTGAATCAGCCATACATATACATACATCCCCATGTCTCCTCCATCCTGCGTCTCCCTCCCTCCCACACTTCCTATCCCACCCCTCCAGGCGGTCACAAAGCACCGAGCTGATCTCGCTGTGCTAGGTTGCTTCCCATTTTTCTCCCAGTCTGAGGGTTGTCTTTTAGTCTTGTTTATGGTTTCCTTTGCTGTGCAAAAGCTTTTAAGTTTCATTAGGTCCCATTTGTTTATTTTTGTTTTTATTTCCATTTCTCTAGGAGGTGGGTCAAAAAGGATCTTGCTGTGATTTATGTCAGTGTTCTGCCTATGTTTTCCTCTAAGAGTTTGAAAGTGTCTGGCCTTACATTTAGGTCTGTAACCCATTTTGAGTTTATTTTTGTGTATGGTGTTAGGGAGTGTTCTAATTTCATTCTTTTACATGTAGCTGTCCAGTTTTCCCAGCACCACTTATTGAAGAGGCTGTCTTTTCTCCACTGTATATTCTTGCCTCCTTTATCAAAGATAAGGTGACCATATGTGTGTGGGTTTATCTCTGGGCTTTCTATCCTGTTCCATTGATCTATATTTCTGTTTTTGTGCCAGTATCATACTGTCTTGATTACTGTAGCTTTGTAGTATAGTCTGAAGTCAGGGAGCCTGATTCCTCCAGTTCTGTTTTTCTTTTGCAAGATTCATTTGGCTACTCGGGGTCTTTTGTGTTTCTATACAAATTGTGAATTTTTTTGTTCTAGTTCTGTGAAAAATGCCAGTGGTAGTTTGATAGGGATTGCATTGAATCTGTAGATTGCTTTGGGTAGTATAGTCATTTTCACAGTGCTGATTCTTCCAATCCAAGAACATGGTATATCTCTCCATCTGTTTGTATCATCTTTAATTTCTTGAGGAAGGAATGTTTATCAATTTTTATTACCTTCTTTGGAAACTTTATTTTTAGGAATTTCAAATTTTTACATTGGGGTAGGCATAATATCCCATTTGTTTCTTTGTTTTGTTTTGTTTTGTTTTGTTTTTGCAGTATGCGGGCCTCTCACTGTTGTGGCCTCTCCCGTTGCGGAGCACAGGCTCCGGATGCGCAGGCCCAGCGGCCATGGCTCACGGGCCCAGCCACTCCGCAGCATGTGGGATCTTCCCAGACCAGGGCACGAACCTATGTCCCCTGCATCGGCAGGCAGACTCTCAACCACTGCACCACCAGGGAAGCCCTCCCATTTGTTTTAATACAGAAGATTTTAACCTTTTTCTCCCAACACTATTTCCAGCCTGTAAAGACTCTGATGTTTATATTCCAAGTGGGAGTGAGAGAGCGATCAGGAAGCAAGAGGCGAACACCTGGTTAAGTAGAGCCACATCCAGTGAAGAGGGTGATTTGGCTACAGTAGTAAGACTATTGCAATTTGGAGGAAGCAATGGGTCTCTTTAAGACTGTGAAGTCAGCTGCAATTTTATTTATATTCACATCTAATCTCAAGTTATAAAATGTTTATCATGGGGGTGGGGTTTAAAACAGCAGAATAATCTTTAGTCCTGGAGATTGTTTGCCTAAAATCTATAGGCAAACAAATGTTCTTACTTTGAATGTAGTCAAATTTATCAGTTTTTCCTTTTTCGTTAAATGCTTTTTGTGTCTTAAGAAGTCTTTTCCAACTCCAAGTTCTAAAAGATTCACCTGCATTTTCTAATTAGAGTTTTTGTGTGTTTTTTTATACGTAGGATTTTAATCCAGTTAATGTTAATTTTTACTTATAGTCTGAGGTAGGGATTCGACTTCATCCTTTTTCATATGGATAATAATTTTATCCAACTCCATTTATTGAGTAGTCTCTCCTTTCCCCACTAGTCTTAAATGCCACCTCTGACACAGAAAAATTTCATACCATCCCATTCTATTCCGTTGGTCAATTTTTCTATCCCTGGGCCAGCACTACACTGCTTTCATTACTATAGCTTCACAATAGTTTTTGCTATCTACAGCATAAGTTTCTCCTTGCTGATCTTCTTTCACAAGTATCCTATCTGCTCTTCACTGTAACAAAAAACTCCATAGCAACTCAAATGCCAATCAAAAGGAGAATAGATGGATAAGCTCTATTTTATTCCCACAGTGGAATGTGATTCAGCAGTTACAACAAATGAACTACAGCTTCATGTAACAATATGGTTGAATCTCAGCAATATATGAAGTGAAAAAAGTAAATTCCAAAAAATTACATTTATTATGACCCTTTTTATATAGCCAGAAAAGACCAGAATAAAAATGTACTTTGTAGGAATACATAGAGATGAAATAAAATGATATGAAAAGACAAGCAAATAAATGAGAACACAGGATTCAGGATGACAGGTTCCTTGAGGTACAGGAAGGCATGTGTCTCTTGGGGGTGGGTTTATGGGTACGTGTTACATGAATAAACATAACTGAATAAAAGAGAGACTTGCTTGAATAATGAGGATATGTTTAATCCAATTCTGAGGTTTAAAAGATGAAATGAAATAAAAGATATAGGAGCTTCCCTGGTGGTGCAGTGGTTAAGAATCTGCCTGCCAATGCAGGGGACACAGGTTCGAGCCCTGGTCCGGGAAGATCCCACATGCCGTGGAGCAACTAAGGCTGTGCACCACAACTACTGGACCTGCGCTTTAGAGCCCAGGAGCCACAACTACTGAGCCCACGTGCCACAACTCCTGAGCCCACGTGCTGCAACTACTGAAGCCCAAACTCCTAGAGCCCGTGATCCGCAACAAGACAAGCCACTGGAAGGAGAAGCCTGTGCACCGCAACGAAGAGCAGCCCCGCTCACCGCAACTAGAGAAAGCCCGCGCACAGCAACGAAGACCCAAAGTAGCCAAAAATAAATAAATAAGTTGAATAAATAAAAGATATAGAAATGGGCTTTGAGAAGGTATGTTGAGTTCTAAATGTTCCAAGGCCAAAGATTTTTGTTGCTGCACTTCAATGTAAATCTAAAGAGCTTATAAAAAATTACACTGAAAAAAAAAAAAAAAAAAAAAATTACACTGCTATTTATTCCACACTCTTTTATTTAATCTGTATGGATTGTGTACTCCAGTGGGTAATAAAGGGTTTCCTTCCCAGCATCCTTCCCTTCATCAACAGCCCCAAACTTGTCTTCAGCATCCCCACTGTGGAGCTGCGGGAGTTTGGAAGGAGTTGGACACCCCCTCATTCCCGGCCAGGCTCTGACTAACCAGGGTGATCCCACCCCCTTACCTCAGTTATCCCTTACGGGTTGAGGGATGAGTATCTGATGTAAACTGGCCTCGCCAGAATGAAGTTAAAGACTTCCATCTGCTGTTTAGGGAAATGCATTCTCCCCCCAGACTTGAACTGAGAAGTCTGTAGCCCAACCTGTTGCTACTGGCTGTACTGAGAACAGAGATGACACCTCAGAAACCAGAGCTGAGGGAATCCCAGGACACAGAGCCTGAGCCCTGATGGAACCACCCATGAAGCCTGAATGTATTTCCTCAGGAATCTGCAGTTTCATGAGCAAGAAAGTCCTACTTTGTAAGCCAACGTGAACTGGGGTTTTGAGTCCTTGTGACAGGAAAACCTCGTAACACCAATATGCTCAGTCTAGGACGCCTCTCACTCGGCACGTCAGAGGGATATAGAAAATGAAACAGAACAAGTAAGCTGAGGTCCCTGGTACATTATAAAATCTGAGCGAAAATGTGATGAGTACGATAAAAGTATAAAAACGCAGTGCTGTGTGCCTGATGGGGGATCGAGAGGGGCTCTGGGAGGAGCGGCGTTTGAGGCGCACTCTGGAGAAGGAGGCGGAGCAGGCAACCTCTGCGACGGATGGGGGCGAGGCCCAGGGAGGCTCCGAAGAGCAGAATGGCAGAACCAAAGACGCAGGCGCAAGCAGAGGACTTTGATTTTACTCATGCTTTCATACCAGGCACTAATATGGATTATCTCTTTTAAGTCTCACTAGGTAGATGCTATTGTTACTGATTTCTTTTTTTCGGCAGAAATCCTGAGGCACAAAGAAGTGTTTTGTTTTGTTTAATATTTATTTATTTGGCTGCATCCGGTCTTAGGTGTGGCACGCGGGATCTTCCATGCGGCAGGCGGGATCTTTTGTTGCAGCGCGCAGGCTCTTCGTTGCGGCACGCGGGCTTCTCCCTAGTTGTGACACGTGAGCTCAGTAGTTGCAGCACGCGGGCTTAGTTGTCCCGAGGCATGTGGGATCTTAGTTCCCCGACTAGGGATCGAACCAGCGTCCCCTTCATTGGAAGGCGGATTCTTAACCACTGGACCACCAGGGAAGTCCCCCGACAAAGAGGTTAAACAACTCTCCACCTCTCTAGTTAACGCAGAAGACAAGCAGTCTGATTCCCATGCCAAACCATTAGCCTATACTGCTGCAAGTTCAATAAGCAATTAACTTGTCTCCACACACGGTCAGTGTTGAATGACTTCACTAGGTACCCGGTGACAGGGTTATGAAGTCCAAGTAATGGACTTCCTCAAGAAGTCCCAGTTGGGGAATTCGCTGGTAGTCCAGTGGTTAGGACTCTCCACTTCCACTGCTGGGGGCCCGGGTTCAATCCCTGGTCGGGGAACTAAGATCCTGTAAGCCACGTGGCGCAGCCAAAAAAAAAAGAATTCTCAGATGGATTTGTCAAGGCAGAAAGATAAATAGGAAAATGTCACCCACATGTAATAAATAAATACAGGTCGCTATGAATAGTCCTTATACTATGCCTTTCTTTGACAACTCAGAGCCCTTTGGGCACACCCCACCTTACCATCACTTATTCTGATAACAGCCCATGGAAGGTTACTGGGGACGTTTGTCCTTTCTTTGCGAGGCCCCAGGCCCTCAGCCCCTCTGATCATATGTGGAATTCTCTACCAGGTGTTTCCTAACCAGGTGGTCCTCCTGCAGATTTCTTCCCTCAACTTTCCCAGGCTGCTTCCGAATCATACAGGAAAGCTCTTTGCCTAGCAGCCTCCTGGGCTGGTACTGGCAGGAGCACCTCTCTCTGAGCAGAATCTTGGCTCCATCATGAGACGAAAGACGGGTAGAAAGAGAATGTTCTTCCACTACATAGTCAGCCCTCTCTTGGTTAATAGAGCAAAATAAGGTAATCTTAAATTTTCACATGAAGAAACTGAGTTGCAAAGGACGGAGAAAAATGGCTATTTATACAAATATTAAGCACTCTCAAGGCGGACAATAAAGCGTCCCTCCCCACCCCAATTTTCTGCCTCTATAAATATATGTTTTTCCTGTAGACCAGTGGTTCTCATACTTTAGCACCGTCAGGTCAGGTTGTTAAAACAGATTGCTGGGCCCCATCCCTAGGGTTTCCCATTCTGTAGGTCTGGGGTGAGGCCTGAGAATTTGCATTTCTAGTAAGTTCCCAGGCGAGGCTGTGGCTGCCAGATTGTTGGGAACCACACTTAGAGGACACGTTACAGACTGTGGCTCTGTAACTGTGGCAAATCCTTTGATCCCTTTACCTTGGAGCAGTCTAAAAGAAGGCATAGAAAAATGAGAGTTTGGACTATATTATCTGTAAGGTTTCTTCCAGAATCAGATCCTATGATGAGGACAGACAGTCATCAACTTACTGGGAGATTTGTGTACCAAAGGTAATAAGTCGGTTGTGTACACCTCAGGAAACATTTTCCTATAACAGTAATGTAGGGAGGAAGCATCATTAAGTTATCATTCATTTACATTAGACCATGAGAGAGACGCTTCTTTCACAGAAGTATATCCTGAATTGGGCTCAAAGGGCAATTAAGAGACTGAGAATCCAGCCCTCCTCCACTGCTTATTTGTTTGTTTTCCTAAAGTCTGAGTCAGGAATCAAGGGCCACCCACATTGATGTCCTTGTGCAAGGGCAAATGTCAACAATGAGCCTTCGAGTCCAGAGGAAGTAGCCCTGAGATCTTGGTTACCTGATGGCAGATCCAGGTTCAGAACCAACACCTTCTAATTTAGGGTCTGGAGTGGAGTCTTTTTATGTGATTTTTGTTATTGTTGTTTTAATTAAATTGCAGACTTTCTTGGCACACGAGTCATAGCAGTCTGAGGACCTCTAATCTCATGCATTAATTTAACCAAAGTTGCCCCTTGCCAACCAGGAAATGGTTTGACCTGATCTTGCTGCTAAGAAAGGAATGAGCATCTGGTGTGGGACATGACCCTGGCTCTTTGTACACTGGATTTTTTATTCCTGGAAATACAGGCCAGGAGTGGCTTTATGATCATACCAGGTATAAACCCTGTCTGGTCAAGCGTGACTGGGCTATTCTTTTTTTTTTTTTTTCCTTCTTTCTTTCTTTCCTGCTGGCAGGTGAGGACATTTGACTTCTCCCAACACATCTGAGGCATGCTCTGACAGTATCTTGTTTTGATTTACTGTTTAATTATAACTGTATCCACATCTGCCTGGGCCTGTAAAAGAACTGGAGCTCTTTTCTTTTCATCTATAATAGGCAGTCATAGTTACGGATTCAGAGAAAATATTTTTTTATGGTGAATGAATTATTAACCATAAACCGAAGTGGTACCAAGCTAAGTCAGCCTAAACAAGGATGCAGGAATAAAGCAAAGAAAAAAGAGAGAGGAAAGTTCTTATCAAGGAAAATGAGGGCTAGAGAAAACCTGAGTTGAGATGTTGATGCAACATTCTCTAGCTTGGGTCACAAACAGATTTTCAGTTGGTAAACAAGAGACCTCTTTCTATATTCTATGAGAGAGAGAGAGAGAGAGAGAGAGAGGATGCTTGCGGAAGAGCAGAACTCAGACATATATATATATATATATATATATATATACTCAGACCAAAAATGCCTTTGAACTATAATAACACAAATATGGAGGTTCTAATCCAGGTACCTGCAGGCACAATCCTGTCATCACAGAGCGATAACAACAAAGGGGATGATATCAGAAGTGAAACATAGAACAAGCTCTAGAGTCCAACATCCCTGTGGGAGGGTGAAAAGGAGCATTCCAGTTTCAGTTTTGCTCAGGAAGCCAAGAGTTTGTTATGTTGAGATTTTCAACACATCCAGTCTTAAAGTTTGTGTTCCTTGAAAACCCCAAGTGCTGTTGGGAAGTCACCTCTTAGCTGCTATCAGAGGAGTAGCCCTCGACCCTCTTCCCAGCCTGAGAAAACCTGAGGGGTGCTATGAAATTTGGTACGAGGCTTTGAAAGAGTCCCAGGGATCATCATCATCATTTCAGCTCTTTCAAAGCCCCTTTCAGCTGAACATCTCAAAGTCCTGTGTAAACATTAATTATTCTCATAACACTGCTCGGAGGTAAACAGATAATAGAATTCAATTGCCTTTCACTGATGCTTCTACATCTGTAGACTTCAGGTTCCATTCCATTATTTACTTTAGCAAAAAGTAAGTATCCCCCTCCCCCATTTTTTAGGGTAAATGAACTTGCCAAAGTCTGTAAGCTGTACAAAGAAGTTCTGTATAGGGACCTCCCTGGTGGCGCAGTGGTTGAGAATCCACCTGCAAATGCAGCGGACACGGATTCGAGCCCTGTTCCGGGAAGATCCCACATGCCGCGGAGCAACTAAGCCCGTGCGCCACAACTACCGAGCCCGTGTGCTGCAGCTACCGAAGCCCACACGCCTAGAGCCCATGCTCTGCAACAAGAGAAGCCACCGCAATGAGAAGCCCATGCACCGCAACGAAGAGTAGCCCCTGCTCGCCACAACTAGAGAAAGCTCCTGTGCAGCGAGGAAGACCCAACACAGCCAAAAAAAAAAAAAAAAGTTCTGTATAAAACACAGCCCCTGCCCTTGTGGAGTTTACAGTCTATTGGAGATAAGATGCATGCATATAACCAATAATAATTTTAAAATTATTACAAGACAGGATATGATTAGACTAAAATGAGAGGTTTTCAGCAGGAGAGATCAACATGGATGCTGGTAGCCCAGGAGAGCTTCATGGAGGAGGAGGTATTTGGACAGAACCCAGTATGTAAGTGTATGTGTGTGAGTGCACAAGTGCATCCCAGAAGGGGATGATAGGTAGGAATTCCTACTGAGGTAGAAATATGACTGATTTGTTTAGAAGTCAGGTAGCCTGGTATTTTTGGAATCGGGAGAAGAGTGAAAGATAAGATTAGAAAGCTAAGTAGATTGAGATCAAATAGTGAAAATCTTAATACTAAATTCTTCAGATTTTGACACTCAGCATATTCTACAATAAATTAAATAGGATCAGAAACTGGCCGAAGTGAATAGTTAAAGCTCATACTTGACATGAAAAAGAAAAGGAATGGAATTGGTGACAGAAAAAATGAAGCAGGGGACTTCCCTGGCAGTCCAGTGGCTAAGGCTCTGCGCTCCCGGGGCAGAGAACTAGATCCAACATGCCACATGAAGATCCCACGTGTCGCAATGAAGACTCGGTGCAGCCAAATAAATAAATAAGTAAATAAAAAGAAGCAAGTTAGTTTAGAAGAGATGGTTTAGCTAGAGTTGTGGTTCTCAAAGTGTGGTCCGTGGACCAGCTGCATCAGTATCAAATGGGAGTTTTTTAGAAATGCAAATTCTTAGGCCCCTGCAAAGACCTATTGAATCAGAAACTCTGGGGCGGGGGGACCCAGCAATGTGAGTTGTAACCAGCCTTCTAGGGGACTCTGATGCATACTCGTTTGAGAGCTAGTAAACTAGAAAAAATCCTTTAACAGTCTCAAATATGGCAGAACTCTCTCCATCTAATTCATGCTCTGCATATGCAAAAAATAAACTGTTAAACCAAATATTTTAATGTTCTTTAAAATAAGTTTTATTATGTAAACTTTTTAACTCACACAAAAGTGGACAGAGTAGAACAATAAACCTTCATATTTCCATCACTCAGATTCAACAATCAGCAAGATTTTGCTGTACCATCCCTTCTCTCTTTTTCTCTGAATTATTTTTTTAATCCTAGAAATTATTTCAACTCACTGCTCCATATTTCAGTGTGCCTCTCTTAAATATATGTATGTTCTCACATGACCATAATGTCAATATGACACCTAACAGAAAGAACAGTACTTCTTCCGTTTCTCCTAATACCTAGACTATAATCAGATTTCTCTGGTTGTTGAAGTAGAGTCTATTTAATTCTGTTGTAACTGGCTATCTTCTGTATTATGATACCCACCTACCACAATAAATTTTAGAGGGAAACTGACTAAGAGGGAAAATACTTTAGACATCTTTCTTTGTAAAATGTCTCTAAGAATGCATATTTCTTTTAGATACAGATGTCTGTAAGTACTAGAGGGGAGTTCCTTAGTATCTGTGGATTGGATATTATCACAGTACCTGTGAAATGAGTTTCCACTTTGGATGCTGTGACATCACACTAGCTGTCAGAAAATGTCATTAACCAAGATGAATCTCAGTCAGCTTAAGTACAGTTTCCTGCCATACATCTATCTGTTCCACTCTCTGTAGAGTCAGAAGTATGAAATGTTATTGAAATGTGTGGTGTTTCCTGACGCTGCTTTGGAAATACCTGTGCCGTATGAGTATTAAAATATATAGCAAAACATTCTCAGTACCTTCAAAATATTCTTAGTTCTCTTAATTTCTAGAGTTAGAAGTAATAATAATTATGTACACTTACACAGCGCTTGTAAGCACTTTACCTATATTAACTCTTAATTTTTTAAAAAAGCCATTAAGGAAGTGCTCAAATGATGCCCAAACGACAGGATACGAAGGAGACAAATGAAATCATAAGAAGATAGTTGACCAAATGTTTAGGTAATGAGAAATGGAATTTTTAACTTTAACTCTCTTGTCAGTTTTTTCTGATTATATATATATTCTGTTATATATGGACCATCATTTATACAATCTTGATATTTATAAAGTAATTAATTTAATTATCATATGCTCAAGACATGCACATACTGTATGTGTACTTTATGCTCTTGCAACTATAATTTAAATTGGATGATGCAATAGAGACAAAGACGTAGAGAACAAACATATGGATACCAAGAGGGAAAGGGAGGGGTAGAATGAACTGGGAGATTGGTATTGACATATAAAAACTATTGATACTCTGTATAAAATAGATAACTAATGAGAACCTACTGTATGGCACAGGGAACTCTACTCAGTGCCCTGTGGTGACCTAAATGGGAAGGAAATCCAAAAAAGAGGGGACATATGTATACATATAGCTGATTCACTTTGCTGTACAGTAGAAACTAACACAACATTGTAAAGCAACTATACTCCAAAGAAATGTTTTTTAAAAAATAAAATAAATAAAAAATAATAAACTGGATGATGCAACAAAATACAAAAAGTAAATCTGGGTCAAAATTGAACTGTACCACCCCTTAAATTCAACACAGATGATAGATTTTAATTATTTCATTTTCTTTCTTAACCTTCTTCTGGGGGAGAATTCTATCCCTGTCTTGTTCTCATCACCTCTTCTGCCTGCTTCTTCCCTGCTTCTCTCTAGGCCATTTCACAAATGTGTCATTTTACTGCACTTTATTCAGACTCATTTGTAAGGTTGGAAATACTGTAAACAAGTTGATAAAGTGTCAATTGTATTGAAGATAAGAACAACTCCAAAAATAGTTGTCTGCCTCTCTGTGTTTTTTGTTCTCCCAATAACGAAGCTCACTGCCTTTAATTATAGTTCGAGGCACTGTTGAAATATTTAATCTCTGAGTAATGACTGGATTTTAGTCTCCTAATTGGCATCTGCGTGTTTGGCAAATCTGTACCAAAGCCCGAATCTGAGGATGAGCACACAAGACAAGACATGGACTATATGTAAAACATGTCTGCTATCTGCCACCTTAGCTCCAGGGCAACAGTGCTATAACCAAAAAGGAAAGGATAAATATCGCACAGTTTATGATTTCACATTTTTGAATCACTAACCAACAACCTGCTAAGGTTTATATGTCACACCCAAAATCCACGTGTGACCAGCACATAGTGAAGTGTAACTGTAGCCTCAAAGAAGCCCTTGGGGCTTGGGAACATGTCTTGCTTGCTCTCAAATGGTATTTCAGGTACCTGGGAGTAGTTCCCAGGAGATAAGGTCCCACCCACAACTGGGTGACTTACTGAAAGCCTTCTGAAACCAGCTTGAAAGGACTTAAAGAATAGGTTAGGTGGAGAAGTGATCACCTTGAACTCTGTCCACCAGAACGCCTTTGTGTTTTCCTAGGAGGAGAGTAATCCACAGAATTGACTTGGGCATCTCCCTCCAATTATTGTTAGCTTCTTACTGTTTGAAACAAGATGGCCGACTCACCATCAGCAACACACCTCTTCGGTGAGTGTGTGATACAGATACATGCTGTGGGCGTGAGACCTACAAGCTCACATTCCCTGAATAATGTATGTTTCCTTTGGCAATGTTTATCCAGCCTAAAGTTACACATGAGTGAAGATGGAGCAGGGGGTGGAATTACAGAACCCAGCTGTTCTACCCATTCTGACCTTCCTAAGATGAAAGGCCAAATTGTAGCCTGATGACAGGCTCTGGAGGCCAGTAGACAGAACTGCTCTTTCAGCTGTGGAGAAGGAGAAGAGATTCTGATTCTCAAATCTAGTTCAAACGGAGAAAGAGATCCCTGACACGTCTGATAGCAGTGTCTGAAGCCTCTTTCACTCAGGACGGGGTTTAACAGGCTACCTTAGACACTTCAGAGCTGAATAGTCACCTGGAGGCTATGGCATTCATGGTTCTCTGAAAACAGAAAATCGCTCTCCTTCCACATGTGAATGATAGCCTGTGGGTCTGGGATTGGTAAGGTGATACAGTGAAGGACTAAAGGAGGCCACTTGCAAACGCTGAACCATCACTGTGGTTACTCCATAGGATCAAAACAAAGCCAGCTCCCTCCGTTGGCAGGCCGTGAGATGATGGCGGAGGCCAGCTGACCATGTTGATGAACGGTCGCCCAAATTTGATCTTCACATTGTATGTTGCCTTTCGCAGGCACAACCCAGAACCAGAACTTTCACTCTCCCCAAATTCAGATAAAGGAGATCCGATCATGTCCCAGAGCGCTCAGTGCTTTCACTGAATTCTCTCTACTGCTTCGTATAATGGGATTTTCCTCCTTGTGCTACGGAAGAGAAAACTAAAGCTTAAGCAACACACAGGAAGAGGCAGCACCAGGAAGGGAACCCAGGTCTGTCTGACTTCAAAGGTCGCGTCCTTTCCACTTCCTCATTTTCCACGCCTCCCTCACCCCCCAAAAATATAGATTCTATAGATAAACAAACAACAATTCTATGTTGTCCATCCCACTGTGGTATTAGCAGGTTCTAAATTTCACTGTGATGGAGCTCGTTGAACCAGATCAGTTCTAGGTAGAGGTGACAAGTATGTTGACAACATGAGGCCATAAGATCGCTTGCCTCTTAAGATTCAGTAACTTCACTCCTGGCCAAAGACACTGAGTTGACAATGTTCTTTGGACCCTTTATCATGGCAAGGTATAATTCTCAACCTGGAATGTATAGATTGGCTGGCATTACCACCTGGAAGAGAGTTTGCGTCCTTTTTATGTCCTCCCTCAGTATCTGGAGGCAACAAATCTGAGGTTGATTTAGCCGTATCCTCTCCTCTATAACAGGCTGAAGGTGGAAGCGGGGGGAAAATGTCCCGGAGAAGGCCTCAGGCATTTGGGCACCCAGTTACTTCTGTGGTAACAACTCAGGGACACGTTGATCCTCTGCTCCCAAAGCTTCACATGTTCTCCTGCCTCTAGCCTCAATACAGTGTCATTTACATAATTTCAAAAAACAAAAGGAACATAACCACTGATTTTTTTTAACACACATTATATATTAAAAGCATAAAATCATGAATGGGAAAGAAACACAATGAAATTCTTGATAGTAGTGCCTCTGACAAGGGAAAGAGAATAGGGGGGAGGGGGAAGGGAAAAGTTCAAAAGAATTTCAACCACATCTGTTTTCTGTTTGATTTATTTTAAAGGGGAAGGAAAAGATTTGAAATAAGCATGGCAGAAAGTTAACATGGTCTGTGGGACTGAAAGTGTGTGCATTTTGGGGTTGGGTGCGTGGAATGGGGGCCTAAGGAAGGGAGCTGAGGCTGCAGGAGGGGCCTTCCTCCCAGAGGGATTGCCCATTAGCAAGTGACACAATTTGGGAGTCCAGAGATGGCAGGGCTGGACTGAGGCAGTCAGAGTGGTAGGCATGGAGAGAAATGGACGGACTCAACAGAAATTGAGAAGGTAGAAGGGCAGGATTTGGTGATGGATTCTGAGAAGAGGAAACCAGACCAATGCCTGAGTGCTTAGCCCACGCAACAGGGTGGGTCGTGATATGGAATACTAACAGAAGCAGGTGAGAATTCCCTGGCGCTCCAGTGGTTAGGATTCCGAGCCCCCAGGGCTGAGGGCTGGGGTTAGATCCCTGGTCGGGGAACTGGAATTCCACAAACCAAAAAAAAAAAAAAAAGCAGGAGTGCAGCAAGGAGAATCATGGATTTGGTTTGGGACATATTGATTTTGAGGTATCTTTAAGACTTGCAAGGAAAATCAGGGTACAGTTAACAAGGAAGTGGCCATACTTTGCTAATTGTCAGAGGACCAAAACCTGGCTGTCTCTTCTGTGCGCTTCCTCTGTGATGTATCCAGTTGCCCCATTCAGGGGCAGCGGTTTAGGGTGCAAAAACCTGCTTTATTACACTGTGATGAATCTTAGAATATTGTCTGTCTCTAGATGGGAAAGGTAACCATGCCCAGCTTAGTTACGTTTGCACTAACTCATTGAGGATTGTGTCCGATTTTTCAGTTTCCTCCTTTCCACCCCCAGGCCCGCTAGGCTCTTTCTCCAATTCCAAGTCCTTGCTGATTTCAGGTCCCTTTTGTTGGACTCTGCCATGGTCTGAATGTTTGTGTCCCTCCCCCCAAATTCACATGTTCACGCCCAATACCCAAGGTGATCGTATTAGGAGGTGGGACCTTTGGGAGGTCATTAGGTTGTGAAGATAGAGTCCTCATGAATGGGATTAGTTTTCTTATAAAAGAGACTCCAGGGGGCCAGCTCACCCCTTCCACCATGTGAGGACGCAGCAAGAAGTCAGCAATCTGCAACCCAGAAGTGGGTCTCCACCAGATACCAAAACTCTGCACACCATGATCTTGGACTTCCTGGCCTCCAGAACTGTGAGAGATAAATTTCTGTTGTTTATAAGCTACCCTGCCTGTGGTATTTTGTTACAGCCATCCAAATGAACTACGACACACTCCAGGTATAATACTAAATTCAACTTGTAACTGATATTTTTCCTCTGCCACCCAGTCTAGTATTGACTCCCACTGTCTTGGGTTGGGTTGTCCCAGAATGGGACACTGACGCAGGATTTGAGTGCAACTAGTTTACTTAAGAGGTGATCTGGGGCTTCCCTGGAGGCACAGTGGTTGAGAGTCCGCCTGCTGATGCAGGGCACACGGGTTCGTGCCCCGGTCTGGGAAGATCCCACATGCCGCGGAGCGGCTGGGCCCGTGAGCCATGGCCGCTGAGCCTGCGCGTCCGGAGCCTGTGCTCCACAACGGGAGAGGCCACAACAGTGAGAGGCCCACGTACCGCAAAAAAAAAAAAAAAAGAGGTGATCTGAGGAAGACTGAGAGTGGGGAAGGGAGGCAGGGAAGGGAGGGAAGCCAAGGAGAGAACATTATCAAGCATGTTAGCTCTGTGGCGACTGGAACTGGGGCTCAGTCCTGCTGGGGACTCTGGGAGACAGTACTGAACACGCCTCTGAGTTTTCCTACCCAAGGGGTTAAGAAGCGGGGGAGCCTCCACTTACCATCCGTCATTGGCTGAGGCCGGCTTCTAGCGACATTAATTCCCCAGGATGTCTGTCGGTGGCATGGAAGGAAAGTTGTCAGGTGGAGAATCATGGATGCCTGCAGTAGCAGCCTTCGGAATGTACCAGAATGCTGAGTGACAAGGGGATGTGTTTCCCACAAAAATTTTTGAGCTTTGTGTAACAGACTCTGAGATCATCCCCATGATTCCCACTTCCTGGTACAATCCCCTTTCCTGAGTGGGATGCTTCTAACCACTAGAATATGATGGTGATGGGATGTTAGTCTGTGATCAGGTTATGTTATGTAAGATTCCATTCTTGTTAGCTGTTTCCCTTCCTGGCTTTGCAGACGTGAGTTGCCATGTTGTAAGAGGCCCTGTGGAGAGGCCCACGTGACAAGGAGCTGTGAGCAGCCTCTTGGAGATGAGCATGGCCTCCAGCCCACAGTCAGCAAAAAGCTGGGTCCTCAGACTTACAGTGACAAGGAGCTAAATTCTGCTAATGGTGAGTGAGCTCGAAAGTAGATCCATTGCCAGTTAATCCTCCAGAGGAACCGACACCTGGCTGGCACCATGATGACAGCCTTGCAGGGGGTCAAGTCTATACCGTGCCCACCCAGACTCCTAACCCACAGGGTGTGAGATAATAAATGGGAGTTGTTTTAAGCCACTATAAGTTTGTGGTCATTTGTTATGAAGCATAGAAAACACACACTCCCTTATCCTATAAGCCCCCAATCTGGGTAAGGTGGCCTCAGCTCCTCTGCTTTACTTATAATCTTTACTCCTTGTTCACTGATCAGTAATTCTTTTAGTTAAAAAGAAGTACTGGGTTTTTTTTCTTCTTATTACAAAAATAAGACATTTTCATTCTAAAACATTTATAAAATAGACATAAGGAAAAAGAAAACGAATGAATTTCACTCAACTATTTTTAAGTAAGTTCAAACTTTCTTGCAGGGAGTTTTCTCTGTCTTTGAGTCCTATAATTTGTTCTTTTTCAGCCCTACTATGAATGAACTTTTACCCAAATATAAATTTATAATTAGAAAAGACTGCATTTATATGAATTGTTCTTAAACTATTCTGAAAAGGAGAACACTCAAAATACCCATGTAATCGGGAAGACGCATTATTCCCAGAGGGAAAGGTTTCCATGGACACAGCAAAGCCATTGTCCAACCTTTGCTCAGAGGGATTCTCCTTCCATCCAAGGAGAAAAGAAGTGCCAAGTGTTTGAGGCCGTTCTCCCTGAACATCTTTTCAGTTAATAAAGGGCTTCCAAATTTAGAAATTAGGTGCTGAGTTTAGCAAAGGAGGAACTGCAGAGGCAGACTGAGTTCTCTGTATCTTCCCTTACTTTTCCACTTTTTTCCTTCTTCACCCGGGACAGCAGTGGAGGAAGACTCTCCTGCAGGCTCTGAGGCTCTCAGTCCCCAGGTGGTAGCCCCAAGGCATTTCCTCTCTTCCCTCTTCCTTTCCAACTGTCCCTCTTTCTGCTGCTCACAAAGCACTTTCCATTCCACCTCCATGTAGCCTCCATGAGGCCACCTGCCATTAGGTGAGCCTCCTTATCTTCCTACCCCACTGGTGTTCCTTTCTGGGGAGGTTTGCCCATGCATTCATCCAACAAACTGTCCTAAAGTGACTGCTGTGTGCTGAGCAATGTGATGGATGACCAAGCACGTGGGCAAGAGGCAGCCTATGCTCCAGGAGCTTGGACCTAGTAGGGGAGTCCAGTGCATGCACAGATGACACACGGTGTCCTGAGCGCTCTAATAGCTGCCTACACGCACATGGGACTGTGGGGGCCAAAGGACAGGTGATAGGGGTTGGGGAAAAGAATGACAGTGGAAGATAGAAGGCCAGATAATACAGAACCACAATGAGATACCACTTCACACGCAGGATGGTCATAATAAAAAAGATGGACACTGGCACATGTTGGTAAGGATGTGACAAAATCAGAAGCTTCATATGGCGGTGAGAATGTAAAATGGAGCAGACCCTTTGAAAAACAGCTTGGCAGTTCCTCAGAAAGTCAAATATAGAGTTACCATATGACTCAGCAATTCCACTCCTTAGGTATGTACCTAAAAGAGCTGCAAACACAAAAACTCATATGAGGGAACTCCCTGGTGGTGCAGTGGTTAAGAATCTGCCTGCCAATTCAGGGGAAACGGGTTCAATCCCTGGTCCAGGAAGATCCCACATGCCACGAAACAACTAAGTCTGTGCGCCACAACTACTGAGGCTGTGTGCTGCAACTGCTGAAGCCCACGCACCTAGAGCCCGTGCTCCGCAACAAGAGAAGCCACCGCAATGAGAAGCATGCGCACCGCAACGAAGTGTAGCCCCCACTTGCCACAACTAGAGAAAGCCCGCGCGCAGCAACGAAGAACCAACACAGCCAAAAGTAAATAAAATAAATAAGAGAAAAAAAAAAAAAGAACAGTTGAATCACATACACCCCTTGTGCCACCCCGTTATGGCCACAGTCATACCCCCCTCCTCCCATCTACCTGACCCCTGGCAACTGCTAATCTGTTTTCCATCTCTATAATTTTGTCATTTCAAGAATGTTATATAAATGGAATCACACACTATGTAACCTTTTGAGATTTTTTTTCACTCAGCATAATTCTCTGGAGATCCATCCAGGTTTTGTGTATAAATATTTCCTTCCTTTTTGTTGCTGAGTAGTATTCTATGGTATGGATCATACCACAGTTTATTTAACCTTTCAGCTGTCTGGATGTTTGGGTTGTTTCCAGTTTTTGGCAACTACAAATAGAGGTATTATGAACATTCATGCACAGGTTTTGTGTAAACATAAGTTTTCATTTCTCTGAGCTAGATGTCCAGGAGTGCAATTGTTGAGTCATACAGTACGTGCATATTTAATAATTTAAGAAACAGCCATACTTTCTTCTAGAGTGGCTGTACCATTTTACATTCCCACCAGCAAAGTCTAAAGATCCAATTTCTCTGTATCCTCGCCAGCATTTAGTGTTGTCACAATTTTTTATTTTAGCCATTCTGATTATGCATGTAGTTTTTAAAAGTTAGACAAATATGCACCACAACTTTTAACATTGGTTATTTCTGGTGTGTATGTGCAGGGCGGGGTGGAGGGGGGCTAATATTAAGGAGGACTTTTACTGTCTATGTTACATATTTTTGTAGTGTTCAAATTTTGCATAATGTAATATGTGTTTGGAATCTAAAACTCAATAGGGATTTTTTTTAAAGAGTTAACAGGTAGTAAGACAATGAAGACAAGTATTATAAACTCTTCTATAGAGGAGTTTGTCCATGCAAGGAAGCGGACAGGTGGGCAGTAGAGGGGAAAATAGTGTTGAGGGAACTTTCTCTTTAATATAGTTGATGAAAGAAACCAATGGAAAGGGGAGAGGCTGTGCCACCCTAGAGCCCGTGCTCCACAACAAGAGAAGCCACCGCCATGAGAAGCCCGCGCACCGCCACGAAGAGTAGCCCCCGCTCGCTGCAACTAGAAAAATCACCAGCGCAGCAACGAAGACCCAACACAACCAAAAATAAATTTAAAAAAAAAAAAAGAAGAAGAAAGGGGAGAGGCTGATAATACAGGAGTGAAGGAATATCTCCTCCATTTATCCAAGACCCTCCCTCCTCTCTCCTCTGTGCCCCCAAACATAGCTCTGCTCCACCTGACTTTAAGGCCCCCCCTTCTCTCAGGCAGCCTCTCCTCACGGTGTCACCTCTCCCCACGCCCCTCACCCCTCTGCCTAGAGTAAGCCACGGCTCCCTGCTGTTGCTTGGGCCCAGGTGCCCCCTCCTACCCTGCCCACATCCCTGGGGACAGTCTCTCCATCAAGCCCTAGTGGTGCTCAGGGGTCAGCTCCCTCTGCCAGGACCCTGGCTCACGCATCCGATGAGGCCAGCCCCCGGAGCATGCCAGAGGGACCCAGATCCGCTAAAGCGAGGGGACACCCAATTCTCTGAGCCCGAGGAGGCAGGCGAGGGTGGTCCAATGGAGATGTCTGCAGGTGGGAGCCAGGGGAATTCACACCCAATTCCCTCAGTTTTCTTGGTCAGCTAGGAGGCAGTGACTGCAGGCACTAGAGCTAGAGACTGATCACTCCTTTTCACAACCATGCTTCCAGAAAAAGTTAGTCTTGTTCTTTTCTGAAGAGGATAAAGCATTTTCTCTGCTCTTTATTTAGGTTGCTGAGCACAGCTGGGTTTTATTATCACAAAACTAATAAGGGGTTAAGGACCTCGACTCTGGAACCAGGCTGCCTAGTTCGAATTCTCATTATCACTGTTCTGTGATGTTGGACAAGTAAATTAGTCTCCATGCCTTAGCTTTCTCATCTGTAGAATGGGGATGCTAATAACAGGATTTGCCTCCTAGGTTTCAGGAGGATTAAAGGACTTAACACATGGAAAGCACTCAGCATAGTGCTTTTTTTAGGGACTTCCCTGGTGGTCCAGTGGTTAAGAATCCGCCTTCCAATGCAGGGGAGGTGGGTTTGATTGCTGGTCGGGGAGCTAGGATCCCACAAGTTAGAGGTAGCCTGTGCTATTGCCAGTCTCTGGTAGGGAAAGAAGCGATTAGCATCATCTACTGCCCCTGTGAATGTTGTCTTCAGGTCTAATATTTAGGAATTTGTTCAGACTGACTCTTGGTAAGCATCAAATCTCAGGCATCAAAGAACTCTGGTCAATAAATTCCTAGAAAGCCTCCTAGGCAGGTGGCCATGAACACTTTTCTATTAGCAGAACCACCCTAAGGAGAAATCCAGAGGCGGATCAAGGAAGAAAAAGCGAAAGTCCTACTGTTCCCTCACTTAGCAAACAATATTGTCTAGTATGTGACATTTGTCCTCAGCATCTTCTCCTTCCCCTTTCTGAATCTCCCTCTAAATTTCCAGCTAATCTCAGCACTAAGAGTAAGTCACCAGCCCTCCGAAGGCCTTCCTCAGGCACAACACTGAGGCCCACTCTGCAGGCAGCTCCCCGTCTGAGCCCTTTCTACAGGGCTCGTGGGATCAGGGTCCTAAGCACACAGACACCCCTACCCTGCCCCCCTTTCCCCAGCAGTTTCTGTGACTCTGATTTAACCTATAAACTGAGGGGGAGGGGAAGGGATGTTTTTCTGTAGTCTTTAATTCCAGTATGTAATAAATTATGCCTGTTTAAATTAATCCCTTAATAAATGAACAAATGACTGAATCAGCCTTCAGGACATTCAGCAATCCCTTTTTATGAAAACTTAATTTGGAGTGTATGTAACAGTAGTGACAGAGAGAGAGCGAGAGAGAGACAGAGAAAGAGAGAGAAAGAGAGGGGTGGGGCGGGGGAGAGCAGCAATGGCAACGAGCATCTGGTGTAGTCTCCAGGCACCATCCTGGATGCGCTGCTTAACGCAGGGGCTAGAAGGAAGGCTCTTTTCCAGGACAAACTCGGTGAATGCGCTGGGAGAGGGAAAAAGTAGCAGAATGTCATTATCTGAATTCCACCAAAAAGCTTCTAAATTATGGGTAAGGCATTGTAATGCTTCTGTACCAGTGTTTATGTTAGTTAGGACTTGCCTTTGTATAGAATGATGACACCACCAACAGAGAAGTTTCTGGAACAGGACAATTGCTCAAAAGATTCATTGTTTTAGCCACAGGAGGGTATGGATTTTATTTGGTCTCCTGACAGCTTGCACCACCCTGGGACTAAGGCACCATGGGTGGCCTTGAGTCACTGACAATATAGTGCCTGGAGGGCTTCCCTCCAAAAGCCCTGTCACCTGATTCACTTTTGGCTTACAGTCATCACTGCCAGTTTACATGTACATACGTGTCCTGGATCTGCAGGAATATTCCAATTTCAAATCCTGTGTCCTGTTGCCAGACCATAAGTCAGTCCATGTATCCTGGGGCTTTTAGTTCTAAAAATTCTCATCATAATGTCATATGGTTCTAATTGTACTTATAAGAGTTTTTTATTAAAAACCTTTCCACTATAAAAATAATATAATCATAGTATTAAAATTCTGCAAAACTAGGAAGAAAAACATAGCACCCATAATACCACCATCCTGCTGTATAGTTATATATACCAGTGTATAATTTCCCAGCATATTACCAAAATAAATACACAATT
Organism: Neophocaena asiaeorientalis asiaeorientalis; assembly: GCF_003031525.2. Taxonomy (NCBI): domain Eukaryota; kingdom Metazoa; phylum Chordata; class Mammalia; order Artiodactyla; family Phocoenidae; genus Neophocaena; species Neophocaena asiaeorientalis. The sequence goes on along the minus strand of NW_020173971.1, from coordinate 187,966 downwards.
TTATATTCTGATTTCTCCAACCAACATTACATTTTTTTTAAAAAATTGCTAATAAACATTTTTAAAGCATGTATTTTAATGAAAGGGTAATATTTCATTCAGAAGATTACTAAAATACATTAATCATATTTATATTTGTTTATAATTTCACTAATGTTAATAAATCCACAATATATACCATTGTAATACATTTTCTATATTTTTAATTTTTCTTTAGTTTAGTTTTTACAAGTTGAATTCCAGGCTCAGAGTATGAATATGCTAATGACCCTCAATACATACTGCAAATTGCTTCCCAAAGGAGGTGAGCTAACATACACAACCATCAGCCATGCATGAGGGTGTCTGTTCCATGTCATCACCACCAACAAACCGATGTGTTGAGGTGAAGTTTTGGAACGATTCTCATGATAGTTTCATTGAGTAACGGCCCCCTGTTTTAGAAGGGAAAGTACAGGTACAAAATGGATTATAAACAGATGATATACTGACGATGGTAAGCTGACAAAGGTTATCTTTTAAGCCAGATGAGCAGGAAAAAATAAAAAGCACTTAAATGATGCTCTAAACCACAATTTCCAATGATGTGTCTGAGGACTGCTAGGAAATAAAACTATGGCAGGCAAATAAACGGCATGCAGCAATCCCAATTAGGGGAGCTTTTTCAGAATAAAAGTCTTTTGGTGGATTTGAGTCTGAAGCCAAACTCCAAACGGTTCCAGGCACACTGCCTCATATGAAGGGTCTGATTTCTATGTAAATACCTTGGAAAGCATTGTTGCCACACACTGTTCTTTTCAATGCTACTTATGGATGCAACATATGGGAACGACTCTATTACTTTCTAATACAACAATAAATAGTGGCTAGATACAACTAAACAGCAATTCATTGACAAAGAGAAGGGGAAAATAGTATTTACAGGGTACCTACAAAGAGCCAGGCCCTTCACATTGGTTTTGTCCATGTAATGGGCTTGGATCCAATGTGCCGGCCATTCAGCCTCACTTGGCAGCTCTGAAAACCATATTCCAGGGGTGCACAATGACTGAGCTGGGGCTTCTTGGCTGGGGCTCCCCAGGCTCAGGCACTGCACCTCTAAAATGATAGAAGGGTATTTACTAAGTACTAGGCTAATAGGCTAACTGCCGATACATGGCCAATGGTTGATGTTCACCCTCTTTACTGGATGACTCTTGCATTTAGATGCTAATCTCTCTGAAAATTACTGCAGCTTTAAATAGTAAGCATTATGGTTTACATTCTGGATTTTAGCAACTTATCGTGAGGTTCTTAGTATATCTGCATGACACCCTAGAAAAACTGACCAGTTCTTAGTAGGTAAAAATATTGTGAAATGTGGCCATTTGAAAGATTTTCAAGGTAAATTTCTGATAACTGTGACTAATCTTAGACAAATAAAAGTTTGCAAATCATGTGGGCAGGAGAGCCTGGGCTCCCAGATCTGCAACTTGCTAGTCCTGCCTTCCTTAGCCTGTTTCCTCATCTGTAAATGGGGCAGAATAATATATACTTATTATTATTTAAGAAAACATACCTAATGTACTCAGCACAGTGCCTGACATACCATAAATGATCAATAAATATTATCTATGTTTATTATTATTGTTTTACATGATGATGGAGCCCATCAGATGAAAGCACAGGATAAGCAGGGATGTTTAATCCCTTAGACTCTGATACAATCAAATCATTAAACTATTTTTGCTAAAAAGCTAAATTCCTCTTGATTAGGGAGGTGAAATTGACTATATCTTTAAGTATAAAAAATATACATTCCTGGGAATTTCCTGGCAGTCCAGTGGTTAGGACTCCACACTTTCACTGCTAAGGGCTTGGGTTCAGTCCCGGGTTGGGGAACTAAGATCCTGCAAGCCATGTGGCGCGGCCAAAGATGATAATAATAATAAATATGCATTCCTGAGGTCTCCTCATGAGTTTCTTTACCTTCAGTCTTTTTTTTTTTTTTAAGTGTCTGGTACTTCGTAGATGCTCAATTATACTTGTTGAATAGAGATAAATTTTTTTAATTGGGGTATAATTGACATACTACATTGTATTACTTTTAGGTGTATAACATAATGATTCGATATTTATATCCTGTCAATCCTTGAACAACTCAGGGGTTAGGGGTAACACACCCCGGCATTCAAAGATCGGTGTAGAACTTTACAATCGGCCCTCCGTATCCACAACTGCACAGTCGCGGATTCAACCAACGGAGGTTGTTTTAGTACTGTAGTATTTACTATTGAAAAATTCCGCCTATAAGTAGACCCGCACAGTCCAACCCCGTGTAATTCAAGGGGAAGCAGCATAGTGCAAATTGATCACCACGATAAGTCTACTTAGTACCTGTCACCACACATAGTTACAAAACTTTGTTTCTTGTGATGAGAGCTTTCAAGATGTACTCTCTTAGCAACTTCAAATATGCAGTACAGTACGTTTAACTACAGCCACATGTTATACATTACATCCCCATAACTTATTTATTTTATAACTGGAAGCTGTGACCCCCTTCACCCATTTCACCCACCCCACACACACACCATGCCTCCAACAACCCATGCCTCACCTCTGACAACCACCAGTCTGTCCTCTGTACATAGGAGCTTGGTTTGGGGGTTTGGGGTTTGGGGGTTTTCTTTTTAGATTCCACATATGTGAGATCATACAGTATTGGTTTTCCTCTGTCTGATTTACCTCACTTAGCCTAACACCCTCAAAGTCCATCCACATTGTTGCAAATTCTTTGCCTTCAGTCTTAACCCTCTCAAACTCACCACTCACCCTGCTGCCAACGTGATATTCATACAAGAAAACCTGATCATGTCTCTTCCCTAACCCTCCCCACAGCCCAAGTGTCTTGGGCTGACAGACAAGGCCATCTAGGACCAAGTCTCTGGTCATTTTCCAGCCTCCTCTCCTGAGACTTCCTGTCTTGATATATGTGTCCCGGTTTTATGAAAATGCTTGCCTCACTACCTTTACTCATGCTATTCCCTCTGCTTGGAACACCCTTCCATCTCTTCTTCACCTGCTCTATTCCTACTCATTCTTCAGGGCTAATTCCTATTTTTTGTAAAAAAAATGCCAAAAGAAAAGTTTGCATATGAATATCATGTTTATGCATGTTGATGTATAGAAAGAAGTCAAGGGGCTTCCCTGGTGGCGCAGTGGTTAAGAATCCGCCTGCCAATGCAGGGGACACGGGTTCGAGCCCTGGTCCGGGAAGATCCCACATGCCGCGGAGTAACTAAGCCCGTGCGTCACAACTGCGGAGCCTGCGCGCCTGGAGCCCGTGCTCTGCAACAAGAGAAGCCACCGCAATGAGAAGCCCGTGCACCGCAACGAAGGGTGGCCCCCGCTCGCCGCAACTAGAGAAAGCCCGCATGCCTCAGTGAAGACCCAACGCAGCCAAAAATCGGAGTAACTAAGCCCGTGCGTCACAACTGCTGAGCCTGCGCGCCTGGAGCCCGTGCTCTGCAACAAGAGAAGCCACCGCAATGAGAAGCCCGCGCACCGCAACGAAGGGTGGCCCCAGCTCGCCGCAACTAGAGAAAGCCCGCATGCCTCAGTGAAGACCCAACGCAGCCAAAAATAAATAAATTTATTAAAAAAAAAAAAAAGAAAGAAAGAAGTCAAAATATTTGAAAATACAAACTGTTAGAAGTAGTTATCTGTAATAACTTTCTTCCTTATAAGAAAATATTTTAAAATGTTGAAAATACTTTAAAGAAAGTTTAGGTGTTGCCACTTCCCAAATGTTCCCTGACCCTGAGGTTTCCTTGGTGCTCCCACAGAACTCCTGAAATGCCTCGAATGGAGAACACATCACACCATGTTGAGATGATCCCTTTCTCAATAGGACAAGGACTATCTTTTTGCCTTTGTAGCAAGTGCCTAGCATAGTGCCAGGCACACGGTGGGCACTCAATAGATGCTTGTTGAACCGACGCGAATTGCCCTTGTTCACACCTAGTGAGCAGTTAGCAGATCCTGTTCAGATCTGTGGGCAGAGCCTGGCCACACATTTGTAAGAGGCAAACCCCGGAGCAGAGCCATTTTTCTGTGTCTGCCATTCCCAGTCACTCTGTCAGGAGCCGTGGGTGCCTTTTCCCAGTTTTTGCACTTCCATTTTTTCTAACTATAGAAGTAATACAGTCTCACTATAAAAATAAAAATTTGGAAAGCATATACTGCAATAAAGTAAGAAAAAAAAACATCTATTCAGTCCAAATACCTACTATTTTTTAACCAGAATTATTTAAATCAATGTTTTTCAATTTTCTTTTCCCATTTCCTGGCACATATATAACTTCTAAATTTTCCCAGCACTGGTCCGATTAGGAAATGGAGGGAGTCTATGCCCACGCATGAAAATTTGTAGGGGGCAATAGTGCATATAAAAGATTTTTAATAATCTTTGTATAAACCATGTTTAATGTGTTGGGGTTTCTTCATCTCCTAATAAGTTTAAGGCACCTAGGGAGAGAAACTTTGCCTCTGAAATGACAACAGATCTCTCATCTGTGAATCCTGGTAACTAGGTGTGAAGAAGCTACTTTTGGTGTTCAAGATAACCCAGAGGCAAGGAAAACCTGATCACTCTTGGAGGAAACATAAACATATCATTCCAAGATAACTGAGTCATCTGTAAAGTCAGGGAGAGCCTCCTCCATAGAATAAGGGGAGTAGCAGCAGGGTGTCCTTTTTGACCCCCAAGGGTCATCAGAGAGAATATCCAGGGAAGGACACTACTCACAGGCCAAAACATCACCTAGGCAGAGTCAGTCTCTCTCTCTCCCTGTCTCTCTCTCTGAGATGTTAACACTCCTGTGGATCCAGCATAGAAAGATCTTCCTCCCTCCTGATTCTGCAATTACTGTTCCACCTCAGAGACTGGGGGACATTGTGGGGCTTCTAATAATGTGGTTATTGTTTAATTAAGCTTCTTCTTAAACCTTATGTAGAAGTACTGGGCCCATACTATGTCCTGGGGGGGCGCTGACTAGCTACCTAGCAGGGGACTGAAGCTAAACAAAGCATGACAAATTCTTTCAAGCTAACCTGCACCTTTAAGCTTCAAAAAAGGTTACAGTTTGCCCACGTGTTTGGGAACTATTAACACAGCTACTTTAAATTGCAATGATACATAGTAGATCATACCTTTTGAAAGCAGTAAAGACAGGTTTGACACAATGATGGTCATTTGTGGAGCCCGTACTCTGTGTCAGGTGCTCTGTATTTATTCTTTCTGATCCTTAGTGACCTGGCAAGGTAGGATTATTATTACACTTTAAGGTAATTTTGCTCATTTTACAGACGAGGAAACTAAGACCCAGAAAGGTTAACGCTCCGTTGATTAGTGGCAGAGGTAGGATTCAAACTCAGTCCTGTTTGCCTCCAAAGTCCCCTCCCTTCCTACTTGGTCTCCTTTGATCCTGGCTGTGCCATGGGTGTCAGTCATCATTGGGTAGGTTCTGCTGGGGGAAGGACTAAGTAGGAATTGAACTCAGATAGCACTGTCAAACCTCACAGCGCTGGCAGGATGTGACAAGGACTCCAGACTGCTTCCTGGGGTAGTTTCTCGGCAGAATATTTAGGAGGGAGAACAGAGTAATAACCTCAGCTATTACGGCACTTCGCCATGACGGTGGAGGGTTCTAAAGGCCCCAGAAGAGACCTGAGAGGGCCTGGAAACTCCTTGAGTGTGGAGATCTTACATGGAACACTGCTTTCTAGAAAGGGTAAGATGGGTGTGGCAAGAGTGCCGGCAGACACCAGCCCTGCCAGCCCACGAAAGGAAGCCAGATTCAGTTGCTAAAGAAGCTTAGAGAAGCTTGAGCAATGGGAGCTGGGGTCATGGAAAGTTGAGAGGAATATCCCCTTAGCATGCGTAAGGGCTGTTAGACTTAGGAAATAAAAATACAGGATGCCCAGCTAAATTTGAATTTCAGAAAAACAACAAAATATTGTTTAGTATAAATATGTCCCAGGCACCATTTTATCTGGAAACCCTAGCTGAGCTGAGCTTGAGTAGAAAGAGTTCCCTCTATGAGGGGCAGTGTGTCCAGGATGGGTCTTGCTGTTGGTGGATGTCAGTGTTGGAAGTGGTGTTAGGGAAACTTACTGTCTCAACAGGGAGCCATATGAGCTCTAAGCTCTTTCATTCCAACCTAGGGTAGGACAAGCCATCTAAGAATATAGCGGAGGTGCATGGATTTTTAGACTGAGGTGACTTAGAAATTTTCCTTTCCAGGTAAAGACTTCATACTTAAGGTTTGATAACGTATGTTCCATAATTTTAAAAAAATATTTCTTTATTTATTTGGCTGTGCCGGGTCTTAGTTGTGCCATGTGGGATCTTCGTTGCCACGTGTAGGATCTTTTTAGTCGTGGTATGCAGGATCTTTAGTTGCAGTCTGCACTTAGTTGCGGCATATGGGATCTAGTTTCCTGACCAGGGATAGAGCCGAACCCCCTGCATTGGGAGCATGAAGTCTCAGCCACTGGATCACCAGGGAAGTCCCCATGTGTTCCATAATTTAAATTTTAATATAATTGGGAAAAATAGTCTATTAAAAAGAAAAAATCTTAATATACTAGGGATAAGTTAACTTGTCTGGTATTTGAGGTATTCTTATAAATGCTAGGAGTGAGAAAGGGGATTATAGAAGAAAGAATTTACTCTTTTTTTGATACTAGAAAAGGGGAACACCACTGCTTGAACCATTAAAAAATGGTACCAGGCAGTTCAGGGCTCCCTGGTAATTCAAGTCCTTGTTCTTCTGACAGGCAAGCTCTGCAGAGTAGAATATTCTGTCTGTCAAAGGAAGCATAACTCCTCTTTTTCCCAGAGGAGAAGGTAGTACTTTTTTTTTTTTTTGGCTGCGTTGGGTCTTTGTTGCTGCACATGGGCTTTCTCTAGTTGCAGCAAGCAGGGGCTACTCTTCACTGTGATGCACGGGCTTCTCATTGCGGTGGCTTCTCTTGTTGAGGAGCACGGGCTCTAGGCGCGTGGGCTTCAGGAGTTGTGGCGCATGGGCTTAGTTGCTCTGTGGCATGTGGGATCTTCCCGGACCAGGGATCAAACCTGTGTCCCCTGCATTAGCAGGCGGATTTTTAACCACTGCGTCACTGGGGAGGTCCCAAAGGCAGTATACCTCTTGAACCTTACTTTTCTTTGAACTTGGACAATTAATCCAGTTCTTGGAAAAGGGGGGATTTTTTAAAAAGAGAGAATCCTCTTTTATTTAAAGGCTTTTTTATGAAATAGAATTTTCTCACCTGTTTATTAATACTTAGCAAGTGTCAAGATCATTATATTAGAATGTTGGAGTTTGAAGAAAGGGGTTGGGGAGTGTCTCAAAGGCTGTCTAATGTCCAACAACTTCACCAGGTGCCATTTATATGTATGAATTCACAATGGTTCAAAGGCCTGGCTCTGGGCCTTGTGGTCTTAGAAACCACTTAACCTCTTGGCCGTCCTTCTTCAGGGCAGACCTACACCAACTCACTTCACCAAGACTGATGTAGAACTGGGACACCCGTTTATTCATTTACAAAGAAATGTGACAATCTCCAGGATCCTGGGGAGGGCACCTCCAATCTACATAAGGAGCCCAACTACGATCCCAAGGCTGCTTGGTGAGCAGAAAATAATGATAATAGATGCCATTAGTCACTTAATGAGTGTTCGAAATTTATAAAACATTAATAGTGACGGTTAGCCCTGGTCAAAAGCACATTCATCCTCACAACTTCACCATGAGAAAAAGATTTACCTTCCTTATACTGATGAGAATACGGAGAAAGATATCATAGCTCATTAACTCTAAGAGGTACATTTTCTCAGATGTGAATATCCTGCAAACAAAATACATTTAAAAATTGGTTATAAAACTCTATAAACTATGGTCACTTTTTGTTTATTTATCCATCAAACAGTTATTAAGTGTCCAGCATGGACTGGGTACTACGCAAGTTGACAGGGACAGAACAGTGTATAAAATATCAAGGTCCTTGCTCTCATCAAGTTTACAGTCTAGTTGGGGAGACCACTGATCAGCAAATGAATCAGAACATCAGGTTGTGAGAACTGCTGATGGAAATAAGCATGGAAATGTGACCGAGTATTACATGAGGGGTGGGGGGCAAGGAAGACAGGGTGGCTCTCTGAGGGGTGACATTGAACTGAGACCTCAGAGTCATCCAGTGGTCTTCACTTTGGGCTACGTAGGTACCAGGAGATAGGTCCTCTCAGTCCTATGGCCCAGGGCTCCTGGCTGTGAGCAGCCCCTTCTGAGGCTCCTTGGAGGGCAGCCCGAGAGGCATGGGTCTGACCTGTGCCCCATGGTTGGCACAGAGCTGAGCAGATAAGTGGTGCCCACGACCCACTGTTCCATGTGATATGCTGAACACAGCCCAGGAGGTGTTCTAGCCCCTCATGCTTGCTTTAGTTCTGCGGCAGGGAACACTGCCCATCATGGACAAGGAGACAGAGGAATACCATGCCAGGTGCCCAGGGAGTGTTGGTGTAGCCCAAAATGCAGCCAGTCTGGGCTGGGGACAAGGAGGCTGAACAGGGCTGCTGGTGCAGATTTGAACTTCTGTTCTCCTACCAGGTACTTCTCACTATTTTAGACTCTTTTTGGTGGTGACCAAGGCACCTACAGGGTGACTGCTTAGCAATATGTGCATTTTGCAAATTTGAGCTGTATCATAATTTTAAAATACTTGACCTTTAAAAAGTTTAATTAGATTCAAAATCCATTCACAAGAAATTCCAAGTTTACATTTGTCAATGAAAGAAAGGCAAGAATTTTAAATATATAACTTCAACAGTTACACTTCTTTGAATGACTGAAAACAATTATTTTGAAGTTTTTCAGTAAGATCATCAAGAATTTTAAGAGCTCTTCATCCTAAAATCTTGATCAGGAATGGCACGTGGCCATTTCAAGTATAAAACCTGATATAAAAAATTATGCTCATGGATGTAAGCTCAACATTTCCCATTAAAAACTTTGAAAACGTTTTATTTGGGAGTTTTACACAAGTTTGATACGTATTATCTTCTTTAAAATGTAATTATTTTCTTTCATAGTGATTATGTAATATAAAAATGTATAACGAAAGTTTTAATCAAGTTCTATTTGAATCGCTCCAAATCCCCTTCACTTTTCCTCAGTGTACCGTACAAAGAGGATCTTTTTCTAAGAGACATGGAAAAGTGGAAAAGCTGCCTTAGATGAGGGAGCCAGCCCTGTGAAAAGCTTGGGGAGAGCATTCAAGCTGCGAAACACAGTGAAATGACCCTCAGGAGGGAAGAGCTTGAAAGGTAAGGTAGCAGGGCTGGAGCAGAATACCACTGGAGAGGGCAGAAGTGATGCTAGGCCTTGCATTTAACCAAAAGCAGTGGGAAGCCTCTGAATGCATTTACACAAGGGTATGACTTAAGCTGATTTACATTCTATAAATCTCATCTCTGCATGCAGTGTAGAGAATGGAATACAGAGGTGCAAGAGTGGAAAGAGAAAGGTCATATAGGAAGTAACTGGGGGCCAGGTGAGAGGTGAGGAGAGGAGGAAAGGAGTAGGTCATTCTGAGAAGCTTTTCATAGGTAGGACCAATAGGACTATGGGAATGAAAGAAAGGGAGGCTTAAGTAGGATGCCTACACTTTTCGGTTTAAGCAGTTAAGTAAATCATAATGCCATTTACTGGGCAACACTGAAGGAGGGACAGTTATGGAAAGAGGACACTGGGATCCAAAGTCTCAGGACATAGTTTTCAACAAAGGGCAAATAGAATCATAGACGATAAGAGATTTAATGGGCATATGAATCATTAATCAATGATTACAATACTGAAATATCTACAGGTAAAATGATGTAAAGCCTGCAATTTGCTTCAAAATCATTTGAGTGGGGGGAGGTAGGAAGAATGAGTACAGGCGTAGATGAAACACAAGATTGGGCATGAGTAGATCATCTTTGAAGCTAGCTGATGGGTACCTAGAGGTTCATCATATTACTCTCCTTTTGTGTATGTTTGACAATTCCATGGGACTGGATGAGATCACCTAATATTCAACAAATGGGGACAGCCCCACACTGGCAGGGGTGGGGGGAGTAGAGTAGAGGTGGCAGTGCTAGTGCAGTGGAAAGAAAGAGATAAGACCACTGCTGTCCTACAGTTGACATTCTCTGGGGAAGAGACATAACAAGCAAGTAAACAAATATGACAGATTTAAATCAATGTGATAAAGAGGAAGGGTGATGTGATAAAGTGTGCATGGGTACAGCAACTGAGTGGCCAGAAGCAACAGCTCCTTGAGGCAGTAATCTTTGCATTGGACTGATTCACAAGCTAAACAGATATCAATAGTGGTGTTTTTAAAGTCCTTTCCATTCTACTTTTTAAACTTTTACTCATAAATAAATCTGAATTAGTGACCATAAGATTTCTACTCTAGGGAAAATGTTTTAACTTAAAAGCTTTTGCTCCCCTCCTCTCCACTGTTTTTTTTTTTTTTTCTCTCTCTTTTTTTTTTTTTAAATTCATTTGGCTGCACTGGGTCTTAGTTGCAGCATGCGGGATCTTTAGTTGCAGCATGCAGGATCTTTAGTTGCAGAATGCAGGATCTAGTTCCCTGACCAGGGATCGAAACCGGGCCCCTTGCATTGGGAGAATGGAGCCTTAACCACTGGACCATCAGGGAAGTCCCTCCATTGTTTTTTAAACTCCAAATTTTGAAGCCATTATTAACCCAAGAGTTCTAGAAGTAAAGCCAATTCAGGACTGACCCTGGTACCCCCTTTAGAATCCCTTTTTGTCCTGACAGCTTTCCTTCCCCCATCATCTGACTCTAAAGTGCTCTTCTCCCCTCAGCTACAGTTTTTGCCAATCTTAGGACTCCAAAGGACATCTTTCCTTCCCTCTTCCAAGTGCTACTTCCCTGTGCAAAGCAATGCTTCCAGAGATTATAAGCCCCATGAGGGCTTGTGTTGTTCACTGCTGTCTTCCAGCACCCAGAACTGTGCCAGGCACAGTTGGCACCCAATAAATATTCACTCAGTGAGAAAACTTCCAGAAGCCACTAGGTAGGTAACCAGGCACCTACCTAGGTGCTAAACGTACTTGATCCTACAACTAGAAAAAACTTGTGGCCTATCTTCACACAAATAAATATCACTCCTATTTTACATATGGACAGCTGAGTAGGTTCAGATAATCCAAGATCAGAACTATTTCACCTAAAATAGTCTTTCCTGTCCTTAAAAATATTTTGAAGACAAAAAATAGAAGCTATGGAAAAATCTAGCATATAAAGAGAACGTTACCAGTGTCATTTAACATTTCTTGAAGATATGATGAGTTTAATTGATGTACAACAGCCTTCCTGGAAAACTCCTGGAAAAAAACCCAACAAATATTTTGGTTTCCTCAAAACAAAACATAAAAACAAGCAAAGAAACCTCTTCTTGGCCCGAATTATAGGAAGTCTTTGCTGGCAGCTCAGCCTAAGCTCTTTTGCATACATGCTTTTAGGAGAGGCTTGCAGATTGCATGTATTCTGCAGAGCAACCACACACACTTAACATTCATTAAATAATAATGAAACAGGAGGCCTGGATTTTTTTTTGGTTTCTCCTGGGTCTCTTCATCACTCAAGTGTCCTTGGACAAATCTACTCCCTCTCTCATATCTGATTTCCATATATCCGTTTCAGGATAATCTTTCATATCTGATTTCCATATATCCATTTCAGGATAATGTTTTTTTTTTTTTTTAGGATAATGTTTATGACTAAGATGCTTTATAAGATCTTCAGACTACCAGTAGTAGTTATGCCCTCCATCTATGAAATTTATCTCCTTCACTATCCTATGGGATGTCTTCATGACACTTCTATTGAAAACCCTCACACATGGTTGCGAGTGCTGTCAAAACCATCTAGGGACGGTACAGATAGTCTAAGGCCAATGAGCTGACAACGTGGATGACTTGAACCTGAAGTCTGTTTCCTATGCTACTGAGAATTGGAAAATGGATAAATGTGATAATCCCCAAACCACGTTTTCCTTATTTCTGCCGTTTTCCGCCGCATCTAAACTATGCAGAAGCTGCTGACAACACTTGACTATCCAGTATTTCGCAATTCTACCGAATACTGAAAAGGTTAAAAGGCCGAACTTGCTAGTAGGACAAGCTGTCAGGACTGGTAGTGAGGCTCTGGTGCAGTTAGCTGTGTATTCCACACATTGTTTTAGAGGCTTACAAAATACAGCCATCTTGCATCAGGCATCCCGGCCCAGGAAGAAGGCGAGCCCCGGCCCCTCGGCCCTGGAGATGCCACCTGCGCGGGGCCGGGCGTCCTAGGTGGCAGAGCCCTTGCGGACTGCCTACAGCCCGCACCGCGGGGCCCGCCACGGCCCGGGCCGGTGTGTTGAGCGACTAAAGTTGTCTACGGGCGGGCCGGCCGCACCTGGCCCGGAGAGAGACCGTGAAGACTGCAGTCCAGCAGCCCTGCCAGCGGCTAGAGCAGCCCCATCCGAAAGTGGACGTGGGACGCTAGGCTGCTATTTGCAAGCTTCCGGTTGGGTAGTGTTTTCAACTGGGGTGCACCGACCCGACCGGCGGTGCCCTCCTCCCCGCCCCCACGCCGCCCGGGGCGCCTCGGGGACGCGCGCCTGGGCCCGCGCCGGAGCTGGGCGCCCCCTCCCTCGCCCTCCCCGCCGCGGCCTGAGACGCCCGCAGGCCGGGTGTTCACCGACCGCGCCTCCTCCCGCCCGCTCCTCCCCCCTCACTTCCCCCTCGGCGCCCCAAACCCGGGCTTCCCGAGTGCCAAGACGTG
>NW_020173971.1:124010-175044 GCF_003031525.2 Neophocaena asiaeorientalis asiaeorientalis | reverse complement strand
GGGGCAGAGCCTTCCCTCCATTGTGTGTGATTGGTTGGCGCGCGGCGCGGGGGCGGGGCGGCGCGTGTTGGGGGATAGCCTCGGTGTCAGCCATCTTTCAATTGTGTTCGCTGCCGCCGCCGCGCCGCTGTCGCTCTCCGACGCCAGCGCCGCCTCTAGCTCGCTGAGCTCCAGCCGAAGGAGAAGGGGGGTAAGTTTCCCCGTCTGCCCGCTTACCCGGAACCGAGCCCCGCTTACCGTCAACCCCGGGCCGGGCCCCGGCGGTGCGGTGAGGGGACCCACGGTCCCTCCGGCTTGGCCCACAAACTTTTTGGCCCAGAAATGGAGGTGAGGAGCGAGTTTCCCTCACCCCTCAGGCGACGGCGGCTCCGGCGGCTCCCCAGTCTCTCGCCGCCTCAGCCCAACAGCAGCAACCGCCGCGTCGCCGAGCCTGCTCTCCCTCCCCGCGCCCCTGGCTCCTCTTTCTTCGGTGAAATCCCGCCCGCCGCCCCTTCCCGGGACCCCAGACCTTCACCACGACCCGCGCGGGCCTCTTAACTACCGCCCCCGGACCCCGGACCCCAGTTTTCGAGCGGGAAAAGGGTGGAAATCGCCGCTGCTTCCCACCCTGGGGTAACTCGCTTTTTGCTGCCTCCCCACAGTTGTTGCTAAGCTTCACCATCTTGTCTCTCTTCTCTGGTCACCGACCATATTTTTTCCCCCGTTTCTCTCTTCCCCATTTGAAAAAGGAGGAAAATTTTTTAAAGAGAAACATTTTTTTCTCCTTTTTTAGAGAAGCGGAAACTTGATGCATTTGAAATGCACAAAAAAAACTTTTGCATTTTGGAGGGCGGCACGTGGCAGGGGATCGGGCTATTTTCGAGCGATTTGGTGTTTTGTCTCTTTGGTAGGGAATCGGATACGTTTTGCGATTGTTTCCATTTTGTTCTGGTCTGGGAGCCGAGTTTGTGCCTGCGCGAGACGCTGGGAGCGAGGCGGGCAGGCTGGGGGACCCTGTGCCGAGGGGCCGGAGGAGGCGAAACCAAAAGTTTATGTGGTGCTTGGGGTGGACTGGTCGGCCGGTCCCGTGCGTTAATTAAAGCCTGGGTGCGGGGCACTTTTTTTTTTTAATTTCACTGCGAAGCTTCTGAGGACTGGACGCCAGGACGGTGCTTTGTAGAATGCTCGCTGGTGGTAGCTGTTGTTCCTCTCTTGTTTTTTGAGACGCCTTTTTGTCAACAGAACTGTAGAGATGCAGAAGCAGGAATGTTTTCAGATATTTACAGCAGTCTATCAACTGCCAGACGTAAGGGGGGGGGGCGGCGGGGGGGGGGGGGCCCAAAACCTTTTTTGCGGTAATTTGACTCGACCTTTCCGTGGTTTGTGGCTTCGTTCTTTTGACTTGTTAGTGGATCGAATATTTACAGACATTTCTAATTTCTACTTTAATTAAAGAAACTGAAGTGAAGGCTGTCAGGGGTCTTTTTGTTTTGCCGTTTATCGCTCAGATTTGGCATTTTTGAGAGACGGTTGGTGTTAACGCTAACCATTTTCTAGTACTACAGTTTGTTTCAGGAAGTCATATTTGGGTGGTAGACGTAATCTGCACACTTTAAAATTATGTAACATTACAGACATTCTTTTTTTATACTGATCATAATTTCCAGATTTTTTTTGGGGGGGGCGGTGGTAATGGCAGGAAAACTTGTATGTTTGTTAGTTGCATATGGTGATTTTTGTGTTTTGATGCTGGTAGGTAAGTAAGGAGGTCTTTATACCATGGCTCGTACAAAGCAGACTGCCCGCAAATCGACCGGTGGTAAAGCACCGAGGAAGCAACTGGCTACGAAAGCCGCTCGCAAGAGTGCGCCCTCTACTGGAGGGGTGAAGAAACCTCATCGTTACAGGTATTAAAACAAGAGGAGGGAAAAAAATGGGACAAAGCCTATCTCCCGAAGCAGTATCTATATAATTTAATAAAAAGATGTATAATTATACTTTTTGCTTTAGAGAAACTAATAATTTTTCCTTTTGAATATTTACTAATACTTTAAAATATATATATATATATATAATTTAGTGTTAGGTTTTATTGGGAACATGTTTAATTTTGAAGCCATGATCCTGCCCATAGCCCAGAGGAGAGGTTGTATCACTAATAACGTTAATGGGATAGGGTAACATTTTATTTAGCTGTTAGGTGTAATGTATATTTTTTAAATAGTAAAGTGTTGTTTTTAAATACATTTTTGAGGATACTCTTTCTCTTGGTAAAGTAATTTAATCAAGATTGGGGGTCATTTTGTTTTAGGTAAGTCCTTCATTTACTTGAATTGGTTTATTTCCTTCTGTTAGCACAGTTTTGAACTAACCTGATCAGTGTTGTTAAGGGCATCTGCCATTAGAGGGCAGAAGTTGTCTGTATTTAGGTGCCTTCCGCAAATGATTTTACAGTTAGCCTAAAATAAAAGTGGAAGAAATAAGTCAGAATTGAGGTAAATTTCTTGCTTAAAATTAGTTTTAAAAAGAAAGAAAGAAAGAAAGAAAACTTCCATATAGAAGATACACCATAAAAGAGTATTCACATTTAATCATTCATGAGGGATGTGCAGTGTTCAAAGGTATTCTGGGAAATCACACTTAAATGCCATAAGTGTATTTTTTAAAGGAAACTCATTGGGTTGTGCTGGTAGGTCTTTTAGAAGAATTGGGGGTGCCAGTGGGA
Organism: Neophocaena asiaeorientalis asiaeorientalis; assembly: GCF_003031525.2. Taxonomy (NCBI): domain Eukaryota; kingdom Metazoa; phylum Chordata; class Mammalia; order Artiodactyla; family Phocoenidae; genus Neophocaena; species Neophocaena asiaeorientalis. The sequence continues at coordinate 172,340 of NW_020173971.1, read as the reverse complement.
AGAAGGAGAGTGCTGCCAAATTGAGAAGAGTCTGAACAATTTTGACCTCTTTATTTGTGGCCTAGTACTTTCCCAAGTTGTAATTATAACAAGTTAGTGATATATATGTTAAAGAGGAAGAAAATAAAGGGGACTTTGATTAAACCCCCCTGCCAGGAATCTACTTTAATATCATGCTTTTTGCTTTAAAGGATTGTTGTGTTACTCTTAACAGACTTGAATATTCGGGTCATAAATTAAGAAGTGAAATTTGATACAGAAGCTGAAGAATAGTTGGGTGATTTATTTTTTGAAAAGTGACTGCGTCTTTTTAAAGCTGATGACCACTCTTTTATGTTTTTTATGTATTTGGTAACCGTGTCTTTATTGTGTTTTGTTTTTAAAGGCCTGGTACTGTGGCACTCCGTGAAATTAGACGTTATCAGAAGTCCACTGAACTTCTGATTCGCAAACTTCCCTTCCAGCGTCTGGTGCGGGAAATTGCTCAGGACTTCAAAACAGATCTGCGCTTCCAGAGTGCAGCTATTGGTGCTTTGCAGGTAAAATGGCAGGTGGGAAGGGCTCTAGGAGTTGGCCGTTCCTGCTTTGTACCAAGAACAATTCTAAATCTTTGCATATGCTTGTTAAATTTAATCATCACAAGCGGATGAGGTAGGTCTTATCTATTTCACTGTTAAGATGTCAGAAAGGTTAAGTTGCTCAAGGTCATACAAGCAGACATAAGATTTTAAAATTTTAGACGTTGCAGTGTTTAAAGGGAAAAAGAACCTTCTGGTTTGGCTTACAGTTGCTGCAGGACATCAAGAAGTCATGGGGCTAAAGGTAATTGGTAATTAGTTTCAAACAGTGACTGATATAAAAGGAATGTTAGAATAAATGGCTTCCTGGGCCTGAAGAGGCAGTTGCAAGTGGAGAGAACATAATATCTGGGATGGGAACAGGCAGCATAAAAGAACTATGCATTGAGGTAAAAGAAGCATGAGTGGTAGTTAGGATTAGGTTGACGATAAGGAGAAAAAGATACTAGGCTTGTAAAGAGAAATTGGAAGACTTGTAGTTTGCTAAAGGGGATTATGTATGGATTTCCACTTAAATGGGAAACATAGTGAATTTATTCTTAGCTCCAGTGTGTCAGAACTTTGAGAAGTACTGTTTTAGCTGTGGTTGTCTATTTGAAATACTGGTGGTTTGTGCCAAGATTAAAACTTGAAATGCCCACAAGTAAGATATTTGATTAGGTATGTGGGTATAATTAACATCAATCACTTAAGTAACCTATAATGTTAACGAGTTTGGCATTCATTGTAACTCAAAGTATGGTAAGACTGCCACCTCCTTCAGAGCGTGGGGTTAGAGGTGATTAAAATTGCAGATTGCTAGGCACCTCCACAGACCTGAATCGGAATCTCTTTTGGGGGAGGGTCCAGAATCTACATACACTCCATTGGAGGATTTTTCAAGGCTGCTGTTGCCAAGCTTTTCCTTTATGTGTGAGGGAGATTTGATAGGTGGATTCTACCCTGAAGTGTAATTGGTTGAGCTGTTTCTATGGTTAGTCTGAACTTCATTTGATTGGTAAATTCCAGGAGTAGGCATCCATTAAATTCTCAATGAATTGAAATTACTGAAATTTCAAACTACTAAAATCTTCCAGTGCTGTTATTTAAAACCCTTATCTTCTGTTTTAATCATTGACTATCTTTAGATCCCATTTTGTTTTATTACTGTAATTGCTAATCACATTTTCCCCACTAATTTTAAATATAGAAATATTATTGATATTCTCAAGCATTGATCTAAAGCTGCCAATTTTGTTTTGTAGTTAGAGTTAGCAGGGCTCTGCTTAAAGAACACACTATACTTGAAAGTCCAACATTGTTGAGCTTAAGTGTCAATGATAGAGCTTTGTAAATTGATTACTAAACAGTCTGAGTAAAAGACTATTGTTTTTTAAAATTCATGTCTAAACTTCCACATTGCTGTTATTAAGGTGTGTGTTTTATATTTGTCAGTAAATGTGGTTGTATTGGTTTTGAGCAAAATGTTCAATTCTGCCTGTAGTACTCTGCATTAGGTAGCTCTTTATTGGAAGAGTAATCTTTGTTAGAAGTTTATTTTGTTTTGTGTTGCTGTTTTTATACATCAGTTCTCTTAAAGATACAGAGATGGAGAATTTGCTAATGGAAATAGGGCAATAGAAGAGAGCAGTTGAAATAGAATTCCAAAAGTCACTATTTTTGCCTTTAGAATTACACAGTTTACAACTTTTCTAATACAACTAAATGAGGAGGGGAGAGAATTTAGTCTAGGTTTGCCATAGATAATCAAGAATTAGCTAACTTGAAATTTAGCCTTTGCCCCTAATATCTGAGAGTTTGAACTGAGGTATCATGTTAAAAATGGACATTGGTGGTTTGAAGTGGTGGAAGACTCAGATATTGAATATACTCAAAATGTTGTAAATTAACATTTTCTTCCAGTTATAAGATACTTTTTCTTTTGCTGTTATCAAAATTACGTTCACTGGGCTATAAGTTAATGTGTCAGTCTTTAATTCCTATCATAGCCTTAATGTTTAGGAGACTTTGGGACACTAGCAATAGAATTAGAAATATGAGTCATGGTTAAATTCCCTATGAGTATTGACTCTTCTCCCAGAGCTGACCAGACACAACTCTATAAAACCTATAGCCAGGTTGTAAGATGGCAGTTGAGAGGCCCAGCTGCTACATGCCACATTTGAGTAGTACTAGGGGAGCCAGTAGATCATTATTCCACTCTTAAATGGTCTCAGAATTGCAGGACCTGTTGGCTTGTCCATATAGCAGCTCATAGTGCTGTTGTTTTGCAGAAGCCTTCTAGATTTGCATAATCCTGAGATACGCTGGGTGAAACAAAAAAGAAACTAGTTTCTTTCTTGAGGAACTTCAGTCCTAGTATCTGATGTGTGTTGCAGACCCGTAAGAGTAGGTAGGCTACAGTATGCTGTGTTTCCTAAATTTTTTACCTATTTCTAGAGTATCCCAAGAATTAATCCCCGAACATTAAGGACTTTTGCTTTTAATATATTCTTTGGAATAGGTAAGATACACGGAACTAATTGCATAGAAAAGATGCAAATTTCGGGAATTCCCTTGTGGTCCAGCGGTTAGGATTCCACGCTTTCACAGCTGAGGAGCCGCATTCAATCCTTGGTCAGGGAACTGTCCCGCAGCCACATATCCTGGCCAAGAAGAAAAAAGGAAAAGATGCAAATTTCATTTAGGGTTAGAGATCTCTGTTAAGTAATTTAAGGGCATTAAAAGATGGCTAGTATACAAGGCCATTATGATTGCCAAGGAATTAGGAGTTCAAAGTTACCTGCACCTGGGAACCAGGGGCAGGAGGAGTGTTTGCTTTCTCCTTCATGGAATAATCTTAGGTAGTCTATAAAGGGTAGGTAAATAAGACTTAGCTCTTGATAACAAATGCTGCAGAAAGACATGTAGGGATAGTAAACTTCAGGTAAAAGAGATTTTTATAGAAGAGAGAGATTAGGCTAAAAAGAATGAAGATATAAATGTAGGAAATAATTTTTTTCATAAGATAGAATAACGTAAACCATTTGAATTAATTGTTGCTGTGTTCTTTTAAAAGCAGAATCTCAAGTTTTATTGGCAAAGTCAAAATGTTTGTAAAAAGCAAAACTGGTTCTTCCCATCTCTGTATCTTGTGCGTTACGTAGTATTGTGGGGCTTGAATTGCTCAAGTATTCTGTGTATTTCCCTTTTAGTTTTATTACCTAGAGTTTCCAAAATGGAAATAATTTTTTTAATTAGGACAAAAATAGCAATTACAAAAATCTGGTTTTTTTCCCCTAAATATATCTCAAACAGAGAAATAACTTGCTTATAGAGAAGCCAAATATCGTCTTTCATTTAGTGTGTTCCTAATCCGCTGAAACAGTTGGACTGATGACTGGTAAAACAGTAGGTTCATTTCAAAATGAGTAAGCAGATGTTTTAACCTAGACTAAAGGATTCTTCAGCTTTTCAGACAGCTGTAAGATGTACTCACAATTTAAGAGTTAATTATAAGTAGAAGCTCCCGTTTTTTCCTCTTCACATGCCAAGTGTTGGTGAATGATTCATGTAGCTACCAGTTTTTGAGTGAAAGTAGGGATAAGAAGATGCCTTCAGAAAAGTCTTAAGAAAAACCAGAGGGATCAGTGTTAATGCTGGGAGGTAGCAAAAACGCCATTACAGATAGGGGTGCATAGAGGAAGGTGCAGTTAGTGGGGGGCATGGGGGCATATCTCAGCAAAGTAGGTCAATGTATGTAAGTAAGACACAAATCTGGTGTGTTCTGGGACCCAGTAGCACTCTAGTGGTAAAACTGAGGTTTTAAAGGAAAGGTAGATGAGGACCATATGATGGAAACCAGTGGTCAAACAGATATAATGAAGTGTGAGTAAGATTCAGAAAAAGGACACAGCAGGGTAGGAGAGTATATTACTTTGGATTAGATACATGATTCCATTTATCTTAGGATGAGAATGAATGTTAGAATTTAAGTTGGATTTTTTGCTTTACTCAAGACACATTTCAGTTTACTAAAAATCACATATAACATTAAAAAAATTAAACTTTTTTAGTAGTGAAATTATTTGACCTGTATTATTTGATAAAGACTTGAGTTTTCACTTTCATAAGCTGCCTTTCAGCCTCGTCGCACAGATTTTAAAATGTAAGCATTTGGTAAAATAGTCAACATCTTCTGAAGTAGGTTTTTAAAGGCCTCAAAAACCTCATCTTTTTAACTGATACAGATGTAACTTAACTATTGTTAATATTTTTTTCTTTATTCCTGTTGTAGGAGGCAAGTGAGGCCTATCTGGTTGGCCTTTTTGAAGACACCAACCTGTGTGCTATCCATGCCAAACGTGTAACGATTATGCCAAAAGACATCCAGCTAGCACGCCGCATACGTGGAGAACGTGCTTAAGAATCCACCATGATGGGAAACATTTCATTCTTTAAAAAAAAAAAAAAAAAAAAAAAAAAAATCTCTTCCTGTTATTGGTAGTTCTGAACGTTAGATTTTTTTTTTTTTTTCCCCGTGGGGTCAAAAGGTACCTAAGTATATGATTGCAGGTGGAAAAATGGGGGACAGAAATGAGGTATTGGCAGTTTTTCCATTTTCATTTGTGTGTGAATTTTTAATATAAATGCGGGGACATAAAGCATTAATGCAAGTCAAAATGTTTCAGTGAACAAGTTTCAGCAGTTCAACTTTATAACAATTATAAATAAACCTGTTAAATTTTTCTGGACAATGCCAGCATTTGGATTTTTTTAAAACAAGTAAATTTCTTATTGACTGCAACTAAATGGTGTTTGTAGCATTTTTATCATACAGTAGATTCCATCCATTCACTATACTTTTCTAACTGAGTTGTCCTATATGCAAGTACATGTTTTTAATGTTGTCTGTCTTCTGTGCTGTTCCTGTAAGTTTGCTATTAAAATACATTAAACTATACCTGCTTTTGGTCTTTACTATCAACCTTATCTGTACAATTAACTTACTTGAAATTTCCATATTCAGAAGAATTTTAGTATCAGGTATTTTGTCACTTTTTATCTGAAACTGTTGAGGAGGAAAGTATAAGCTTTGTATGGGAAGGAAACTGGAGCTACTGGCTTTCCTCAAATTTTTAAAAATTTAAAGATGGTATTTCTGTTTTCCAAAACCAGAGTTTGACTATGGATATGTGTACTTTTAACCAGCAATTCCCAAACCTAGCTGGCCAGCAGAATCACATGAAAATAGTTAAATCTGTATAAGTAGTGAAAGTACATTTATAAACATAATCTCTGTTATTAAACTTTGAATAATGGTAATTTAACTGCAAATGTAACAGTCTTCAGTTCAAAAATTGGTGCATCAGAGAGCTGGCTATTTTAAGATATTGTATATTAACCCTGAAGTTACTAATCAAGCACCTATAGTTCATTCTTAGCACTGTGTTTTATTTAGCATTGGGGTGATTAATGTGAAATGAGGATGGTGAACCCTTTAAGACTTACAACATTTCTTATTAGAGAAATACAAATCAAAACTACAATGAGGTATCACACCAGTCAGAATGGCCATCATTAAAAAATTGTCTACAAACAATAAGTGCTGGAGAGGGTGTGGAGAAAAGGGAACCCTCTTGCACTGTTGGTGGGAATGTAAATTGATACAGCCACTATGGAGAACACTGTGGAGGTGCCTTAAAAAAACTAAAAGAATTACCATATGGCCCAGCAATCCCACTACTGGACACATACCCTGAGAAAACTGTAATTCAAAAAGAGTCATGTACCACGATGTTCCTTGCAGCACTGTTTACAATAGCTGGGTCATGGAAACAACCTAAATGCCCATGGACAGACAAATGGATAAAGAAGATGTACATATGCACAACAGAATATTACTCAGCCACAAAAAGGAACAAAATTGGGTCATTTGTAGAGACATGGATGGACCTAAAGACTGTCATACAGAGTAAGTCAGAAAGAGGAAAACCATATATTAACACAGATATGTGGAATCTAGAAAAATGGTACAGATGAACTGGTTTGCAAGGTAGAAATAGAGACACAGATATAGAGAACAAGTATGGACACCAAGGGGGGAAAGCAGGTGGGGAGGGGGTGGTGGTGTGATGGATGGGAGATTGGGATTGACATACATACACTAATAGGTATAAACCAGAAAACTAACAAGAACTTGCTGTGTAAAAAATAAAGTTCAAAACAAGGGGGCTTCCCTGGTGGCGCAGTGGCTAAGAATCCACCTGACTGGGACGTTGGTTCGAGCCCTGGTTGGGGAAGATCCCACATGCCGCGGAGCAGTGAAGCCTGTGCGCCACAACTACTAAGCCTGCGCTCTAGAGCCTGTGTGCTACAACTACTGAAGCCTGTGTGCCTAGGGCCCGTGCTCCACAAGAGAAGCCGCTGCAATGAGAAGCCCGCGCACCGCAACAAAGAGTAGTCCCTGCTTGCTGCAACTAGAGAAAAGCCCACGCGCAGCAACAAAGACCCAATGCAGCTGAAAATTTATTAATTAAAAAAAAATTCAAAACAAAAACAGACACATGCTCCCCCAGTGTTCCTTGCAGCACCGTTTACAACAGCCAGGACATGGAAACAACCTAAATGTCCACTAACAGAGGAATGGATAAAGCAGATGTGGCAAATATATTCAGTGGAATATTAGCCATAAAAAGGAACGAAATTGGGTGATTTGTAGAGATGTGGATGGACCTAGAGGCTGTCATACAAAGTGAAGTAAGTCAGAAAGAGAAAAACAAATATTGTATACTAACGCATACATGTGGAATCTGAAAAAATTGGTATAGACGATCTTATTTACGAAGCAGAAATAGAGACACAGATGTAGAGAACAAATGTATGGATACCAAGGGGGGAGGGGCGTGGGATGAACTGGGAGATTGGGATTGACATATATACGCTATTGATACTCTGTATAAAATCGATAACTAATAAGAACCTACAGTATAGCACAGGGAACTCTGACATTAGTTGTAGCATATGAGTGAAGCTGCTCTGGAAGTGAACTGAGATGTATTAATCAATGGGCTAAGAACAGATTCATGTCAATAAGATGTAACATTGGGCTTATAAACATAAACATCGGTGTTAAGCTCCTTTTTAGCAGTAACTTCATTTTTAGATTTTAGGTCATTGTAAAGTCACTGAGAAATATAAGATTTTTTGAGAGCCTGTTTCTAATTTGTTGACATGGTATCCTAGTTTTAGTGTGGTCGTTTGTATAGGCTTCTACAGGCAGGCACTAGTATTACTTGGAGTATTGGCAGGAGCATATGTTCACTGCAGTATAAGCTACTAAGAGCCAATTGAAGTATGTTTGATACAAAATAGATGAACTTGGCACTCAAAGCAGGTACACAGATGTCTGATGAATGTACTGAGCTTGTCTCAGTATACCATGGTCTGTTACTACTTGACATGTATTCTCTTGTTCCTATAAGGTAGGTAACTCTTTCCTACTTAACTAAAGAGGCAATGAAATTTGGGAGGATTATTCTTATTTGACTAGGGTCTAAACAATATTCATAATCTTGAGGTCAGGGTTATTCTTTGACTTAGATATGAGTGTGATCTGCCACTCCCATTGATGCTTATTAACCTCCTGGGCTGAAAATCCTCTTACCTGCTCCGCTTTGGAGTTGGCTACATGAGAATTTACTTAGGAAAAATCTATAGTGAATTAGAGTTGGGCCCAAAGTGATATGTGGGGACCATAGCTAAACTCACCACTCGTCATTAAGTTCAGTTTTTAACATCTGTAACAAGGTGGTAACCAGCTTTTGAATATGAAGTATCTTATGAAAATAGCTGATTAATACGTAAAAGTTTCCAGAAAATATTCCTAAAGTCTAAGACAAATTTACAGATGAAAAACCCTATGAACTCATGTGGTAAGACAAAAAACTTTAGATAAGGTTTTAGGGATATCAGGGAATGCTGGAAGAACTTCTAGGAAGGAATTTGGAAATGTCATTCTCTTAGGCAAACGGGGGGAGGAAATCTTCTCTTGGCTAAATACTGTCAGGTGGGTTAGTGCTTGAACAATGTCCAAGCTCTTGCCCTTCTTATCTTGACAGCCTAGAATCTGAGAGGAAATCAACTTTGCACATTTGAATATATCGAGGATCTGCTAGATGCTGAGTATGTAAAGGTATAAAGCTGCTCCAATTTAAATTCTCAACAACTCTGTAAGGTGGGTACTATTATATACCCTATTTTACAGGGGAAACTTGCCCAAGATCACAACGTAAATAGAGGGGACGGAATTTGTTTCCCGGTAGACTAAATCCAAGGCCTTGCTCTCTAATTCCCATGCTCTAAGTGTGAGACATACAAATAAGAGCAGTTAGTTTGTCGGGGGCACTAGAAGTTAAGGAAAGTCTTGACAGTAGAAACAAATGGGGGCCAGAGGAGACAAAATTGGGAATGAGAGGGACAGATTATAGAAATTACAAGAAAACTCTTCATTTGAAAACGTGCTGCTCACCACCTGCTCAGTCTTGAGCTACCTCCTTGATTCCTCCCTCTTCCTCACCTCCATTAAATCCTGTTGACTTTCTCCAAAAGTGCATCCAAAACTTTGCACTTACTTACTCCTTCTACCATCCTAGTCCGAGCTGCTATCAGCAGCTAAGTTATGGACTATTGCCATAACTTAAATCAGTCTGCATTCATCCACTCATTCCCTCCGGCCTCTTCACACAGCCCCCAGAGAATGTTTCTAAAACATAAGTCATTTCAGATCATTTCCGCACTTAAAAGTATCTAGTGACTTCCCATTGCTCACAGAGTAACATCTGAACTGGCTCATGAGGCAGGCCCTGCGTGACCTGGCCCTGTCAATCTTCTCCTTCCACCACTTGCTTATTAAGCTGTAGCCAAACCCTCTGCCCACATGCCCTTTGTCACATCCCTTGGCTTTATTTCCCTATTTATCAAAATCTGAAATTACATTGCATTTTTCCTGACTCTACCCCTACTAGAATGTGCTACACAACAGGGGTTCACATAATATTCAATAAATGCTGGGCTAGAATTTTAAATTCTGGTAAATCAAGTCAGCATACATATTGTTTCTTGCAAAGTTGTAGAGAAAAATGCCTCCAACTTCCTATCTTTCTAAGTAGTACGCATTTTCTATTAAAACCCTGCTGAATAGTTATCATTCTTATGCCATTAAGCATAGGTGTCTAAGTGAAATAGGATTTAGGTAACACCCTTATCACGACAAAGTCAGTTGAATCAGTAAGTACCTAACTAGTGGTGAAACCATAGGTTAAGAGGCATTCTCTTAAAGTCATTATGAGTACTTTTTTCACCATTATCACTAAACATTCTTTGGAAAGTTCTAGTCAACGAGAAAATGTATTTTTTTAAAGGAAATGATTATTTGCAGTGTAGCTTCATAGCTGAGTTCCAGCTCTGGGACTTTCCTGGCTGTCCAGTGGTTAGGACTCCGGGCTTTCACTGCCGTGGCCTTGGTTTGATCCTTGGTCAGGGAAATAAGACCCCGCAAGACCAGCAGTGCGGGGGGTAGTTCAGGTCCACCCGATGCCTTGTTCATTCAGTATTTATGGAGCACCTTCCACGTGCCAGGCACTGTTGAAGGAATACTGAAGTGAACAAAACAAAGTTAACGTTCTCTGTCCTCATGGAGCTACATTCTAGTGAGGGAAATAGACAAGGATAATCCTTAAAGGATAAAGAAGTAAAATACAGTTGTTCCCCCGAATCCCCTGGGATTGGATCCAGGACCCACTGCAGATAACAAAATCTTGGATGCTCAAGTCCCATAGTTGGTCCCTCCACGGCCATGGTTCCACATCCAGGGAATCAACCACCACTGATCGTGTGGTACTGTAAGATGTATTTAGTGAAAAAAATCCGTGTAGCCTTGGACCCACAGAGTTCAAGCTCGTGCCCTTCAATAACACAGGCTTGAACTGTGCAGGTCCACTTATAGGTGGATTTTTTTTCAATAAATATGCAGTGAGCCCTCGATTTCCCCGGGTTCCGCATCTGCAAATACGGAGCGCCCACTATGGGACTTGAGCGTTGGCAGATTTTGGTATGCGAGGCGGGTCCCAGAACCAATCCCCCACAGACACGGAGGGACGACTGTATATCATTTATTAGATAGCGGTATGTGCTAAAGAGAAAAAGTAACATGGGTAAAAAGTGTTGTGATACAAGGGAAGTGGGTGTTGGGAGTTAGGCCAGGCAGGCATCACTGAGGTGTCTTTGGAGTAAAGCCCTAAAGAAAATAAGAGAGCAAGCCACACAGATGTGAGAGAAGAATATTCCAGGCCCTACTGGGGGTCCTGCTGGGGGCAAGCCTGGTGTGTTCAGGAACCACAGGGAGACAGGAATGGGTGCAGTGGAAGAAGTGAGCAGAGTAGGAGAGAAATCAGAGATGCAATGGGGACCAGATCCTGCAGGACTTAGAGGTCCTAGTAAGGACGCTGAGTGAGAGGAGATGCCTCGGGAAAGTTTTAAGCAGAAGACTAATAAGGTGTGACTTAAGTTTTAACAAAATCACTCCAACTGCTGTGTGGAAAATGAGGAGAATAAAGGTAGAGCAAGAAGGAAAACCCCTTAGGAAGCTACTGGCAGTAACCTAAATGTAACATGATATTGTGGCTTGGACTTGAGTGATGGCAGTGGAGGTGGTGAGAAGTGGCATGCTGGCTATTTTTGAAAGGTAGGATGGCTGGGACTTGCTAATGGGTGTGGGCATGAGAAAGAGAGGAGTTAATGGTGCCAAGGTTTTTTGTTTTTGTTTTTTGCGGTACGCGGGCCTTTCACTGTTGTGGCCTCTCCCGTAGTGGAGCACAGGCTCCAGACGCACAGGCTCAGCGGCCATGGCTCACGGGCCCAGCCGCTCCGCGGACCGGGGCACGAACCCGCGTGCCCTGCATCGGCAGGCGGACTCTCAACCACTGCGCCACGAGTGAAGTCCAGTGCCAAGGTTTTTGGCCTGAGCAACTGCAACAATGAAGTTGCTCTTGCTTGAGACAGGGGAACCTGTCGGGGCAGGTTGGAGGGGAATATAAGGACCTTAGTTATGGACATGTTAAGATTGAGACGCTTATTAGACTTTAGTGGAGATTTCAAGTAGATTGTTGGATACGAGCCTGTGGTTTAAGAGAGAGGTTTGGGCTGGAGACAGAAATTCAGAAGTCATCAGTAAATGTATGGTCTAAAAGCCAAGAAGCTGGATGAGATCACCAAGGGAGTGGGTGTAGATAGAAATTAGAGAAGAGGTCCAAGCACTCAGGGACTCAACATTCAGAGTTTAGGGAGCAAGGGAGCACTCCGAAGGAGACTGAGACGAGCGGGCAGATAGGAGAAAGCCAGGCGTCCGTGATGTCTGTAAGCCTGAAGAAGCGAGTACTCCAAGGAAGAGGAGTGGTCTCTGTGACAAATACTACTGCTGTGTCAGGAAGAGGGAGGTCTGAGAGTTGACCATCGGATTTGGCAACGTGGAGGTAATTGGTGATCTTGATAAGAGCCATGTTGGTGAAATCGAGGGAACAAAACCTGATTAGAGTGGATTCAAGAGTGACCGGGGCTTTAAGCAAAATAATCACACTTCACATTGTCAATAATGAGACGAACTGACATTATAAACCCCTGATGTAAAACACTAAGGACACAACATTACCCAAACGTTTACCCCAATGTTTAATCTGTATATAATCATGAGGAAACAACCAGTTAAATCCAAAGCGTGAGACATACTACAAAACAACTGGCCTAGGCTCTTCAAAAATGTCAATTTCACAAACCAAAACAAGGCCGGGGAACTGTTTCAGGTTAAAGGTGACTTAAGAGATATGACAATTAATTGCATGTTAATCAATCCTTCATTGGATCCTGGATTAAAAAAAAAAGTTAAAAAGAAACTTTGGGGACAGTTGGGCAAATTTCAGTATGGAATATATGTTAAATAATACATCAATTTCAAATTTCTTTGGTGTATAATAATGGTATTAAGGTTATAGAGGAGAATGTACTTGTTCTTCACTCATGCTGAAGGAGTGAAGAGTCATAACAGCTGCAGCTTAATCCAAAATATATAGAGGGGAAGGTGGGGGAGGGATAGACTGGGAGTTTGGGGTTAGTAGATGCAAACTATTACATATAGAATGGATAGACAACGATGTCCTACTGTATAGCACAGGAAACTATATTCAATGTCGTGGGATAAACCATAATGGAAAAGAATTTTTAAAAAGTATATATATGTATAACTGAGTCTGCCGTACAGCAGAAATTAACACAGCATTGTAAATCAACTATACTTCAATTAAAAGAAGAAAACATATATAGAGAAAAAGATAAAACAAATATGGTAAAATAACAATTGGTAAATTTACATTGTGCCATTCTTTCAACTTTTCTATAGGCTTAAAATTTTCAAAACAATCAGTTGGAAATGTTTTTAAAAAGAATTAGGAGAAATGAATTGGTAACTCCAGGAATTTTGCTTAAAATAAAGAGAAATGGAAAGTAAATGAAGAGGAAAGTGTAGCTCAGTGTTTTTGTTTTTGTTTCCTGTAAGATGGGAGAGATAGAATATTTGTTTGCTGTTGTGTGTTTTGTATGTTTGTGCTATTGGGGTTGTGAGGATTATATGAATTAAAACAAGTCAGCTGCTTGGAACGTTCCTGGCACATAGTAAATGCTCAATAAATATTCACTGATATGTTTATTATAAAATTGTTATTATTAACAAATAATATTTATCTTGGAAGCCCAAGAGTCTCAATTATAAAATTATTGGTTTTAATGAGATCTCAATAAGATGGTAGGTAATAAAATATACAAAAGTCGATAGTGGTGATCATTTTGTAATGTATAAAAACATTGAGTCACTATGTTGTACACCTGAAACTAATGTAATAAGTCAATTATACTCCAATTTTTAAAAAGTCAATATAATTTCTATACATTAATAATTAGTTAAAATTTCCCAATGCAGGGGGCCCAGGTTCGATCCCTGGTCAGGGAACTAGATCCCACATGCACGTCACAACTAAAAAAATTCACATGCCACAACTAAGGAGCCCGCCTGCTGCAACTAAGACCTGATGCAACCACATAAATAAACACATATTTTTAAAAAAGAAAGAAAGAAATACTATATAGCCATTGAAAAGAATGAGGCAGAGAGACCTATACATGCTGATGTGGAAAGGTTTCCAAGCTATACTGTTAAATAAAAAAGAAAGCTGGGCAACAAGCATAGCATTTTTCTTTCTATGAGTCTAACAACAAAAACAGCAACAAAACCACAAATCACTTGTAAATCGTGTGTGTATGTACACATTATATATAACCAGAGACTACATGCATATGCAGAGGAAAGATCTGGAAAGATATGCACCAAACCGCTAACAGTGGGAGCCTAAGGGGAGCAGAGTTTGTGGAATCTTAGATATTCTGGCAGAGGAGCCACTCACTCACAAGCATGGCTTCAGAGCTCCTTACCCAACTTTTTACAGCAACAGGAGGGATTTATTGAGGGCTTACTACGTGCCAAGCCAAGCACTGTACTAAACGCTCTGCTTTACCTCAGTTCTCACAAGGACCTCAGGAAGGAGACTGTTACTACCTCCATTTCAGAGATGGGAGAAGTGAGGCTGAGAATCCCCAACTTCCCATCCCTGCCCAGCCCTAGCGTCTTGGACACATCCCTGTGTTTGTGGTACCCCTTTGCGAGAATCCTTCTGTTTGGACCGCTCCAGGTTGTATCCTTTTGTAGTCGCCTGTGTCTGGTTTGAGGGCAGTTTCAGGAGTTAAGTAGGGCAGTAGCTTGGCCAGTGCCACAACCGTGGGCGGGGCACTTAACGTCTATGAGCCTCAGTTTACCAGTCCAAAAAACAGGGACCACTGGTGGGACATGAGGTGATTTCATGTGGCTTATGAAAGATTTTTTTTTTTTTTGGCCGCGCCGCGGGGCATGTGGGGTCTTATTTCCCAGACCAGGGATCGAACTTCCACCCCGTGCAGTTCTTAGCGCAGAGTTTTAACCACTGGACCGCTGGGGAACTCCCATGAGTGAACATTTTAAATAAATAAATATATATATATTTATAAATAAATATAATAAATAAATAAATATATATATATATAGTTTATGAACTAGTAAAATAAACATTGTACATCAAACCTGGGATTTCAGATAGCACCTCTTTACATTTTGAGTGGATTAAAAATTATAATAAGTGGGCTTCCCTGGTGGCGCAGTGGTTGAGAGTCCGCCTACCGATGCAGGGGACACGGGTTTGTGCCCCGGTCCGGGAAGATCCCACATGCCGCGGAGCGGCTGGGCCCGTGAGCCATGGCCCCTGAGCCTGCGCGTCCGGAACCTGTGCTCCGCAATGGAAGAGGCCACAACAGTGAGAGGCCCGTATAACGCAAAAAAAAAAAAAATTATAATAAGTAAATAATAGTACAGGTGGTGCTGGCCAAAATGACGAAAGGGGTAGGAGAGGAGGGGAATTTATGAGAAAAAGCACGAAAAAATGCTTAGCACAGAGCCAGAACGCACACACAGTGAGTGATCAATGCACAGATTTAATTGGTCATCATCATCACATTTGGACTTGAAATAAGCAGCTCTGATTCCAAGTGTAGGGGAGCGAGACGGCGTGGGGAGAGAGAGAGGTGGCCAGGACTCCTGTCACCAGCCTCGGGCACCCTCAAGACGTCCCAGGCCCGGGCTTAGCCCCGGTGGGGCCCGACAGCGTGTTGGTGACTTCACGGCCAGCTGAGCCGAGGCGACCGCGCTGGCTCCAGACTGGTCAGCAGAGGGCCACGCATAGGGGTCCTTCCTGCACATCCTGCGCGACTCGCGGCTCTCAGCGCCCGAAGCGGCGGCTGCCAAGGACGGATTCCGAAGGAGCGCTGCCTAGTCTCGGGGAATCAGGTGCGGAAAAGGCTGCCGCTGCCAGCCCGCCCTCGGGAGCAGCCAGCGGGGGACGGGGCACGGACGGGGCCTCGAGAATCGAGCGCTCAGACTCCTCCCTGCCCCTCGCCGCCCACACCCCGTCTACCTCAGGTTGGGAGGCCAGTCCTCCACGCCTTTCGCCTCTCGAGCCCACCCCTTTCGCTCCTTGCCCCTGTTGTTGCCCTACTGGGGGCTTTTCCTTTTCCGCACTTTTCTGAAATCGCCTCCTGACCTGGGCTCTCTCCCTGCGATCTCTCCCTCCTCACCCACTGTCCAGCGCCTGAGGGACCTTCCTACGACGCCAAGCTGATCTTTCCAGCCCTTTCCAAACTAACGCCAGGCCGGCGGGCAGCACCGCAGCCTTCGTCCGCTGTCACTGGAGGCCGCCCCATCCAGACCACGCCCCTCGGAATCCCGACACGCCCCCGCCAAGTCCACTCCCCTCCTAGACCACGCCCCTCCGCGCCTGATGCTCTTCTGGAGCTCCGGAAGGTGAGCTAGCGCTGGGAGTCACGGCTTTGCAGCGCATTCCCCGCCCGCACCCCCAGGAGGGAAGATCCTGGACGCCCCCTGCCGTCCCTGCGAGGGCCACACGCGCCCACGATGAGGCCTACTTCCCAGACCTCAGCCTCCCCGGGGGTCAGGGGCAGGGCCCGGGCTCGCTGTCCCCGCAGCTTCTCCCGACCCTCAGGTTTGGGGCCCCTTCCTCCGACGAGGGGCCGGCGGCCCGCACGGCTCCGAGCTCAGGGCCTCCCCGCCCCCGGCCCGCCCCCGTGGCCATCTGGAGGCCCGCGAGCTGCAGCTGCGGCCCCGAAGACGCCGCGCGTTCCGCCGAGGGATTACACTTGGAGTTTTGGAAAAACAAAGCTGGTTAGTGCTCAGCTGCCTCAGATGAAAACTGTGGATGAAAATGTAACATTTATGAACGGAGAAGCCATGAGCATGTAAACTGCGTTTATTCTTGCCGCGGCTCCCGGAGAGCAGGAGTTGCTGATCCCGCCGCGTCCGCGGTTGTCTCTGGCAGCCGCCTCCTTCTGCCCCTCGAAGGTGGGCTTCAGCCTTTAACCCACCTGGACCTGACTGAAACTGATCAGGAAGCAGGGCTGTCGGAGAAAACGCCAGGACGCCGCAGGCTTCCGAGGCGCAGTCACTGCACCCCAGCCTCCCCTGTGGAGGAAGAGGCCGCTTTCCTGGCTCGCCCGGACCGGCCCGATTCCCAGTGCTCCAGATTAAGTTTTTTTTACCCGGAGCTTCGGTCTTTTATTCAGCCGCCCCGCTGGGAGCTAGGAGAAAGGATGACCAGGCGGTTCCCAGTCCGGAGAAAGCGAGTCCTTATGGGACACTCAGGAGAGGGGAGCCAGTGCTGAGGGAAGCGGCGGGGCGGCGGTCGTCCAGGTTAGCGTTCCCCGTGCCCTCGGGGATAAGCAAGATTTATACAGGTCAGGAGAGGCAACCGGGGAGGCTTTAGGATGGGATTTTACTTAGGAATCAGTCATGTGGGATTATCGCAAAGTGATCAGTTATGAAGTCGGGGCAAGGCCTGAGGAGCTGCCCCTGGGGAGAGGGAATCCTAAGTCCTGGAGGAGTCATCTTGGGGACACCAAATGTAGAAGGGTCCTGGGATGGGGGCTGTCTCCCAAGGGTGCCTTAACGGCCCAGCTCAGCTTCTCCCACTTGCTGGGGAGGAGGCCTGGGGCGACCTGGGGAGGGGACCCCAGCACGAATACCACTTCAACAGAGCTTTGCCTCTGTACCACCCCAGCCCCTGCCCAGAGGTTTTAACAGGACTATTTCCTCCCTCCTCACAGAATCAAGCACTTGGCAATGAGTCTGAGAGAAAGTGCAGTCAAAACAGTCCTCAGGGGCTTCCCTGGTGGCGCAGTGGTTGAGAATCTGCCTGCCAATGCAGGGGACACGGGTTCGAGCCCTGGCCTGGGAAGATCCCACGTGCCGCGGAGCAACTAGGTCCGTGAGCCACAACTACTGAGCCTGCGCGTCTGGAGCCCGTGCTCCGCAACAAGAGAGGCCGCGACAGTGAGAGACCCGTGCACCGCGATGAAGAGTGGCCCCCGCTCGGCGCAACTAGAGAAAGCCCTCGCACAGAAACAAAGACCCAACACAGCCAAAAATAAATAAATAAATAAAAAATAATAAAAGAGTCCTCAGCACAGCAGGGGAATAATTTTCTAAGGAAAGGGCACACCCAGAGAGAGGATGCCACCTCCACTCCTGGGGATTTCAGGTAGGTGCCACCTGGGATCTCCCCAGAGCCTCCCTCCCTTCCATCTGCTGGTTGAGTGGTGGGGACACTGTGGAAGTCTCCCAGTAGCCTGCTCTTGGGAGATAAAGAACGATGGGTTAACCCAAGAGTCCTAGGACCCTGGAACTTAATGTTGAAAATGGTTGACAAACAATTTAAAGGGAGATATTTGGCTTCATATTCAGGATGAAGAGATGTTCTTGAATATCTTCTTCACCATGAGCCAAGTACCATGCTAAGCTTTCATTCTCACGTCGTCAGAGCAACCCTGAGGAATAAGTATTGTTTTCCCGATTTTAATCTTTTTTTGTTGTTGTTTTTATGGTACGCGGGCCTCTCACTGTTGTGGCCTCTTCCGTTGCGGAGCACAGGCTCCGGATGCGCAGGCTCAGCGGCCATGGCTCACGGGCCCAGCCACTCCGCGGCATGTGGGATCTTCCCAGACCGGGGCACGAACCCGTGTCCCCTGCATCGGCAGGCGGACTCTCAACCACTGCGCCACCAGGGAAGCCCTGTTTTCCCTATTTTAGAGATATGGAAACTGAAGCTCAGAGTTATGAAATGACGGGCACCAATCACACAGCTGTTGAGGGGCAGAATCAGAATTATAAGACAGGTCTTGACTTCAATCTTGGTAGGAGAAATTTAGATAATTAAGAAATGGATGAAACCTTTGTTAGGTTTTGGGAAGCATATAAGGACAAACATGGACCCAGCCACAGGTTTAGTAAGCAGGGTCTTCCAAACGGGAATGACCAACGCACCCCAACCCCTTGGGTTGCCCTGTGCCATTTCCACTTTGCAGTGCGGGGCAGCACCTCTGCTTTCCTGCTGGCTCGCCTGTAGACCGCACCGGGGAGCAGGGCAGGAGACTGCCAGCCTAGAGGGGGCAAAGGGGACTGACTTCTTCCCGGAGGCTTCCTGTGGGCTTTCCATCTGCTTCCAGTTTGTGGGGGCATCACCCCGGTCTCAGTTCTTCAGCCCTGCAATAGCAGTTCTTTCCTGTGGCAGCGGCTCAACCCAGTTTGCAGAGTCTCTCCTCATCATGTACCACCGCAACCCCCCACCCCCCTCACCTACCGGAGATCTCAGCACTATTTGGACAACACCCCCTCCTCAGAAGATTGGATTCCAGACCCACAGGGCCCTTCTTCCCAGCTCAGAGACGCTAGCACCAGCCGAGCAGTACCCCCTTC
Organism: Neophocaena asiaeorientalis asiaeorientalis; assembly: GCF_003031525.2. Lineage (NCBI taxonomy): Eukaryota > Metazoa > Chordata > Mammalia > Artiodactyla > Phocoenidae > Neophocaena > Neophocaena asiaeorientalis. Next base: position 153,329 of record NW_020173971.1, on the reverse strand, counting down.
TCTGAGGTCCGTGTGTCAGCTCCGGGCCTCTCGTGTGAGTTTCTGTTTTCATCATTCTGACCACTTTGATTCTCCCAGCTCTAGAGTGGTGGCTGCTTCCTGCAGTTACTCCCTTTGTGATACCTTAAAGCTTTCTTTTTACTCTTTCACTTACTAGTTAAATGTTTACCTACTTAACAGTTCTTTTTTTAAAACTTTATTTTGTTGAAGTAGAGTTGATTTACAATGTCGTGTTAATGAACAGTTCTTTATATTAAATTTTCTCTGTTAAAAAAAACTACTGTGGCTTCCGTCTCCTGACTGGCCCTTGACTGATACAGAAATTGGGACCACGAGTGGAGTGTTAGGTGTGATAAAAGCAAGAGGAGAGCTTCCCTGGTGGCGCAGTGTTTGAGAGTCAGCCTGCCGATGCAGGGGACACAGGTTCGTGCCCCGGTCCGGGAAGATCCCACATGCCGCGGAACGGCTGGGCTCGTGAGCCATGGCCGCTGAGCCTGCGCGTTCGGAGCCTGTGCTCCGCAACGGGAGAGGCCACAACAGTGAGAGGCCCGCGTACTGCAAAAAAAAAAAAAAAGCAAGAGGAGCCACTCTCGCCCTGATTCCCAGGCCCAGCTGTCGTGGCTGTGGGACAGACAGTGCCACGTGATGGTCTCTGACTCAAAGCATCCACTGTAACCTGTGAGACAGAACCCCATGCCTTCAGAGTGGTGACTCCCAACAGGCACCATAACTAGGTCATCAGTCGGTCATCCCACCTTTCTATTAGGTCAGCTGCTTCTGAGTGATAGGGTATGTGATTAAACTGGTTAATTCCACAGGCATCCGCCCTTTGCTGCTCTTCTTTTGACATGAGGTGACTTCTTTGATCCAGAGCAGTGTTGTGTGGAGCAGCAAGGCCGTGAGCGAGGCACTCCGCAAATCCATGCATGGGCTGCTTGCAGAAACGCTATGAGCAGGAAAGGCACGTCCATATCCAGAATGCGTGTATAGTCCATTAGGCACAAATCTCTGCCTCTTCCATTATGGAAAGGGTCCAATGTAATCAACCTGCCACTAGGTGGCTGGCTGAGCCCCCCAATATGGCTCAGTGTCGGTATCTGCTTCTAGCTGATGAGACAGCTGTCGGCCAAGTCAGCATTGGTGAGGGGAAGCCTGTGCATAGACTTGGACTCAAACCCTGCCGCCATGGCCACCTGGTTCCATGGGCCCATTGAGCAAGCACTGGGGTAGCTGTGCAAAGAGGCTGACTGACATCCTTAGAACATGCTTTGTTCACCTGATTGGCAAGAGCCTGCTTTGCAGTGAATACCCTTTAGTGAGCAGTTACATGGGACACAAATATCCTGGCATTCCATGCCCGTTTGGAGAGACACATCCACATACTTCTTCCCCAGACCTCCTTGTCACCAACCTTCCAATCATATTCCTTCCACATCCCTGCCAATGAATCCATATAGACCCATACTTCTGGCCGTCTCTCCGCCCAGACAAAGTGGGCAAAGTGCCTCTTGAAGTCCTGCCCACTAGGAGGATTTTCTTTCATTGTCCTTCAGAGCCACCCTGGCATGGGACTGTAGGGTTACGGCTGTCCACTTTCTGTTGGTGCCAGCAGATCGTGTAGAACCTTCTGTAAACCAGACCTGAATTTTTTACTTCTCAGCCAACTGATCACAAGGAACTTTCTATGAAGTCCTGGGAGTAAGGGAAGACAGGCGATGAAGAAAGAGTCTCTGTTACAGGCATCTGAGCCACAAGCACACACAACCTCCTTGTGTCTTCTGAACCTGCTTGAGCCCAGCCTCTCACGTGCCATTCCACGGGACAAACCAGTGTCGGGTATTGTACCTGAAAAGCTATCACCATACCCAAGTTCACCTAGACTTTCTCCAATGTTATCTTCTAGGAGTTTTATAGTTTTACCTTTTATACTTAGGTCTCCAGTTAGAGGTAGTTTCTGTGAAGGGTATAAGGTCTGTATCCATACTCCCTTTTTTTTTTTTAAATAGATCTTTATTGGGGTATAATGGCTTCACAATGCTGTGTTAGTTTCTGTTGCACAACAAAGCGGATCAGCCGTATGCATACACATGTCCCCATATCCCCTCCCTCTTGCGCCTCCCTCCCACCCTCCCTATCCCACCCCTCTAGGTTATCGCAAACACTGAGCTGATCTCCCTGTGCTATGCTTCTGCTTCCCACCAGCCAACTATTTTACATTCCGTAGTGTATATATGTCGATGTTATTCTCACTTCGCCCCAGCTTCTCCCTCCCACCCCATGTCATCAAGTCCGTTCTCTACATCTACCTCTTTATTCCTGCCCTGCAACTAGGTTCATCAGTACCATTATTTTTTTTTTTAGATTCCATATATATGCATTAGCATACAGTATTTGTTTTTCTCTTTCTGACTTACTTTAGTCTGTATGACAGACTCTAGGTCCATCCACCTTACTACAAATAACTCAGTTTCGTTTCTTTTTATAGCTGAGTAATATTCCATTGTATATACGTGCCACATCTCACATTCACTTTTTTGCATGTGGATGTCCTGTTGTTTCAGCACCATTTGTTGAAAAGCATAATTTTATTTTTTGAATTTACATACAGTAAAAATTGACCTTTTTCACAGGGTGTGTGTGTACACTTCTGAGTTTTAACTTATATATAGATTCATGTAACCATCACCACAATCAAGGTACAGAACAGCTCCATCACTCTGCAAGATTCCCTCATGCTCGCCCTTTGTAGTTGAACTGTCTATCCAACCACTAGCCCCTGGCAGTCACTGATCTGTTCTCCATCCGTATAGTTTTGCCTTTTCCACAATGCCATATAAATTGACTTGAACAATATGCAACCTTCCAACGCTAGCTTCTTTCACTCAGCACAAGGCCTTTGAGATTCATCCATGTCATTTCCTGTATCATAGTTTGTTCCTTTTGCTGAGTGGTGTTTATGAACCATTTGTTTATGTATTTGCTCATTGAAGAACATTTGTTTCTAGATTGATGACTTATTAAAGTTGCTATAAACATTTGTGTAGACGTTTTGGGGTGAATGTAAGTTTTCATTTCTCTAAAGTAAATACCTAGAAGTATTTTATTTTTATTTTTCAGGTCAGTTTATTAACTCTTAAAACTCTTAAAAATAAAGCGTTTATTAACGCTTTATTTTTCAGGTCAGTTTATTAACTTTTTTTTTTTCCATTGGCTGTGTGGCGTGACTTGCGGGATCTTGGTTCCCTGCCCAGGGATCGAACCTGTGCCCTCAGCAGTGAAAGCATGGAGTCTTAACCACTGGACCATCAGGGAATTCCCTCAGGTCAGTTTTTTAAAAAATATTTATTTATTTATGGCTGTGCTGGGTCTCAGTTGCGGCACACGGGATCTTCACTGCAGCCCATGGGCTTCTCTCTAGCTGTGGAGCAGGGGCTCAGTAGTTGCTGCAGTGCACAGGCCTAGCTGCCCCACAGCATGTGGAGTCTTAGTTCCCTGACCAGGGATCAAACCCACATCCCCTGCATTGGAAAGCGGATTCTTAACCACTGGACCACCAGGGAAGTCCCAGCCCTCAGATCATTTTAAATTGGACTTGCTGTTACTGAAGATGGAAAGCATCCTAGTAAGTACACGTCCCAGGATCACAGGGTCATGTGCAGTGCCCAGGCACCACATGGTCTCCAATCTTTGGTCATAGGTCCCTGGTGGTATCAGCAGTGACGCCCGTGACCCCAGCTCACAAGGTCCCTATGGATCTGAAGGTGCTGTTGCTTCCATGCCTCTTATGAAGTTGGGGTTCTTGGGTGAGGCTGGGCCTCCCACATCTAGAATCTGCCTTCCCTGGTGTTACAAGCAGCCAGCTCGCTGAAACACTACCCTGTTCACTGCAGCTGACAGCAAGTAGGCTCCATGGAACCTGTGGCAATCACCAAACATGGTCCACACATTCTTTGACACTCTTTCCATCAAAGAGTAGAATCTAATCCCCCTCTACTTGAACCTGGGCCATCCTTGGTAACTCACTTCTAGTGAATAGAATGTGGCAGAATTGATGCCGCGTGGCTTCTGGGGCTAGATTAGAAGAGGCAATATGCTTCCTTGTGGTTCTCTCCCAGGATGCTTGCTCCTGGAACCCAAGCCCCATGCTGTGAGAAATCCCAACAGCCACATGGAAAGGCCACATGTAGGTGCTTCGCCTACAGGTCCAAGTGAGGGTCCAGCCAACAGCTAGCATCAACCAGACATGTGACTGAGGCCTCAGTGATTCCAGGCCCCAGCCTTTGAGTCCAGGTCCAAGCCGATGACGAGCAGAACAGAGACAAGCGGTCCCCACCAAACACTGCCCGAGTAGCAGATTTGTGAGCAAAATAAATGGTGTCATTGTGTAATGCTAAGTTTTGGGGTATTATATTATACAGCAACAGATAACTGGAACAGCAGATAACTTCTTTCCCCAGACTGTCTCCTCTGGGTCTTACTGCTTGTCACCCCTCCCCAGCCCCTGGAGCACCCAGCATAATCTCTTCAACATCACCAGCTTTGGGAAAACTAAAGCCAGAAAGGAGAATGTGGTAACTTGCTAGTTATGCCTCAAAATATCTTCTTCCCTTCCTCTAGAGTAATCGAGTTAGGTTAGCACACGTTGCTCCAGCTAGAGACGCCATTTCTCAGCATTCCTTGCAGCTGGATGTGTCCACTTGATTTAATTCCAGACAATGGAATGTGAGTGGGTGATGTGCGCTACTGCTAAGCCTTGGGCATGTGCTTTTCTAAACTCTCCCCTTTCAATGGGTTGGATCACAGATGGGATGATGTCCCAGCTGCAACCATGCAGATGAGGGTAACAGCCTAGGAGATGGAGGAACAACAGCTTAGAGGAAGCCTGGGGCCCTGAATAATCCTGTCAGAGCAGTTTATCCTTCTTGATCCTCAGCTGGCCTCCTCTGCGTTGGCACATGAGAGAGAAGTAAACTTATATCCTGTTTGAATGACTATACTTTGGGGTCTCTTTGTTATAGCAGCTTAGTCTCTACCCAAATAATACTAGAAGTAAGTGTCTCAAGCCCTGTGACCTAAACTTCCCTGAGACAAGGGCACAGAAGGGCTTGGCTACTTCCCTAAAATGAGAATTAAAACATAGGGAGGAAAATCGCAACCAATGCTCAGGAAATTATCCTGCTCTAAGGTCTCCTCTGATGAGTGCCATATAACTGGTCCCAGCAAGGGAGCTATGGGAACCTAGAAGGAGAAATTGCCTTCAGATGGAACTATTAGGGAAGACTTCTGCAGAGACAGTGGCATTAAATTGAAGGTGGAATTTGGATAGAGGCAAATGGGGTATGGGAAGTTCAGATAAAGGGAAAGTGAGCCAAAAGGTGGAGATAGGAAGATGACAGATCTTTCTGGGAGAGATGCAGAAGAGATAGTATACAGTTTAAAAGTAGAGCTAAATATAAGCCAGTGCTTTGGGGCTTAAATTCAACATGGCAAATTCACAGGTTTAGTATCCTAAAAGGTTCTTTCCTGTTTCTATTAGAGAACTGTCTGCAAACAAATCTTTACTTGATGAGAAGTTTAAACATAATTACGTCTAGTATATTACATGCATATTTCATTGCTTTCTTAAACCCTTCAGACAACACAGTTCTTGGAAGTATAATTAAACTCTTTAGAACATTACCTCACAAGAGAATGAATGAATCATAAACTTCAGATATTCTTTCTAAATACCTCTTAGTCTGTAACGTCTGCAGTGATACTGAGTGATGCCATGGGAAAGTGGCCTAAGGGAGTGAGGGTGGTGGTACCCAGCTCACTTATTCCTACTCCCTTTCTTCTGGTAACAGACTTGCTGGCCAGAAGAAAGGCATGTCAGCCAGGCCTGGGCCATTGTAGTACACCATTCCCCAGGCCTCAGTGATTAGACCAGTGATGGATATGTGACTAAGCAGGACCAATCAGAGTTCTTCCTTAGGATTGATGCACAGAGGTAGGTAGAGAGGGATTGGGAGTTATTTTATTCTCAGGACTATTAAGCTGGGGTTTCCCCCATGGCGGAAGAGAACCCATAGGCAAAGATGAGCAGAGATGAAATATGGACAGAGACCTAACAGTGTTGAGTCCTACTTTCAGTGTCTCTGCAGCTCTTCCTTCAGTCCAATGACTTAATCCCAGGATCCTTCCCAATTATTGAGGGTAAGTTCCCCTTTGAGCTGGATTTCTGTCACTTGCAACCAAGAGTCCTGACACAAGGGTGAACTATATATAAGGGAGGCTACTAGGATCAGCCACTTAATACCATAGCTCATCAAATTTAAGATGCCTTTGATTGTAAAATATATTTTACATATCACTGAGAAAGGGGAAAATGCGGCCGAATAAGCTATGATGAGCCATTCATTAGATCCTGGTTTCAGAAATATGAAAATATGAAAAAGTACTCTCTAGAAGTGATGAAATATGGCACTTGTGTGCCCTTGGATGAGTTACTTAATATCTATTATCCTCAGTACCCTCATGTATAAGGCGAGGATGATAATGCCCACCTCACAGGATTGGAAGGATTAGTAACAACAGATTTAAAGTATCAGAACACAAACTTAAATTAAAGAACACAAATGTTCTTAGCAGCGTTATAGCCCAAAACTGGAAACAACCTCAGTGCCCATCAACCAGTGAATGCATAGGCAAACGGTGGTATATCCAAATGATGGAATACTATTCAACAGTAAAAAGGAATGAAGTACTGATACATGCTATACCATGGATGAGCTTTGAAAACATTCTGCAAAGTGAAAGAAGCCAGACACGAGAGACTGCATATTGTATGATTCCATTTATAAGAAATGTCCAGAAAAGACGAATAATATATGATATCACTTATATGTGGAATCTAAAAAAGAATACAATCAAATATATATATGAAACAGAAACAGACTCACAGACATAGAAAACAAACTTCTGGTCACCAGACGGGAAAGGGAGAAGGAGAGGGATAAATTAGGAGTATGGGATTAACAGGTACACACTACTATATGTAAAGTAGATAAGCAACAGGATTTACTGTATAGCACAGAGAACTACATGCAATATCTTGTAATATCTGTAACGAAAAAGAATCTGAAAATTTATATCAATACACAAAACTGAATCACTTTGCTGTACACCTGAAACTAACACAATATTGTAAATCAACTATGCTTCAATTCTGAAAAAATGTCCAGAAAGGACAAATCTATATAGAGACAGAAAACAGTGGTTGCCCGGGACAGAGAGAAAACAGGAATTGACAGTGAATGGGTGTGAGGGATCTTATTGGGGTGATGGAAATGTTCTACAACTGATTCATGCTGATGATTGCACATCTTGGTAAATTTACTAAAAAAATTCATTGAATCGGACAATCAAAATGTGTGAATTATACGATATGTAAAATAGGACTCAACAAAGTTATTTTAAAAAGATGTAAAATGTCTAGAACAGTTTCTCAACATGGTGGTTGCTTAAGAAAGGGTGACTCTCTTTACAACACAGGGAATATAGCCAATATTTTACTATAACTATAAATGGAACATAATGTTTACAAACTGTGAATCACTATGTTGTATACCTGAAACTTATATAATATTGTACGTCAACTATACCTCAGTTGAAAAAAAAAAAAAAGAAACAGTGACTCTTCTCAGCTCTGCTTCGGGCTCAGGTACCTAAATTCATAAAGCTACCCCTTCTTGGGGAACCAGAAGGGTCAGTGCTCTCTCTTTTTTTTTTTTTTTTTTTTTGCGGTACGCGGGCCTCTCACTGTTGTGGCCTCTCCTGTTGCAGAGCACAGGCTCCAGACGCGCAGGCTCAGCGGCCATGTGGGATCCTCCCGGACCGGGGCACGAACCCACGTCCCCTGCATCGGCAGGCGGACTCTCAACCACTGCGCCACCAGGGAAGCCCAGTGTTCTCTTTTTTTATGGTACCTAGGAAGCACTGCTTCTAGAAACTACTCTGGTCAGTTAAGCTGTGCAGGGTGCAGCAGGAGAGGGTCCTTGTCTACAGAGAGCAGACTGACAGGACTTCAGGAGACTGGCCAACCCGCCCACCCCTCCACCCACCGCTACCATTACACACACAAACTAAGAGGTTAGTGACCAACAGTCTCCTGGACTGGTCCTGGAGGCAGTAAAAGATCTCAGAAATATAAAGAAGTGAGGTTGCTTTCACTTCCTGGAAAGCTGGTTTCATCCCCAGGAGTCTCCTCTATGCAGCCCTACACTTGTCCTCTTCCCTCCTCATCCTCTGGAGGTCACCAACCTTGAGACCCGACCGTCAGCATAGTGACCATCGGCGTATCGAGATGTCCAGACACTGGCAAAAATATTCGACCCAGAAAGAAGCTCCTAAGAAGGCCTCCAGCATGGGGCTTGGACTCAGCTCCCACAGGTGGCCACGTGGTGCCTTGGCTCCCTTTCCCGGCCGCTGCCGGGCCCGCTGGAGAGAAATGTGGGCTTCGGGTCCGAGAGCCCAGTGTTCCAACCCCAGCTCGGCGTGTGTGGGCCGTGTGACCTCAGGAACCACAGTGTCTCTGCTGTAGAAACGGAGCTTCCCTCACCCCTACCTCTCCAGGGACTGTTGCGGATGAATGGAACGTCGGTGGTGGCAGCACCTGGATGGCAGGGCTCCAGCAGGACCGGCTCCTGCCCTCCCATCCAGGTGCTGCCACCGCCGATGTTCCATTCATGCGATTGGACCTGGCTGCTTTGCCTTCACCTGGGCTCCATTTTAATCCCAGAAATGATGTTGTCAGCAAGTCATCAGGCCTGAATGAGGGCCTGCCCCCTTGATTTATGGCGACACTTTTACTTTCTTTGAGATGCTGGTAGACACAATCGGGCCTGGCAGCAAAAACAGTGGCCATTGAGTGGTTTGGGGCTGTAACCACTTAGCCATACACAGCCTGCACCTTCAGGGCCTTGCATTACCAATGTGTGGGGTGCAGGGCCCCAGAGGGCAGCCTGGCCCTGGGGTCACAGCCTCCTCTACTCCCACAACCCCCCAGGGTACAGGGAGGGCATTTCACCCCTGCCAGGCAGTGCCCTGGGGCACAAGCCAAGCTCCAGAGCCCTGCGGGCCAGAGAAGGCAGCACAAGCACCTGGCCTGGATTTGAATATGCGCTTCAGCACTTGCTGGTCAGTGACCTGGGCAGGTCTCTTAACTTCTCTGAGCCTCAGTTACTTTGTCTGTAAAATGGGCACAATTGCACCTGTCTCCCAGGGTTGTTGGAGGATGAATGTGTGCAGACCCCTGGGCACAATGCCTGGCGCACCTGCAGTACCTATTATAGTCCAGGCAGAGGAGATGGGGCTGGTGGGAGAACAGCAAGGAGGAAAGAAAGAAAAGCAAGAGAGGGGCTTCCCTGGTGGTCCAGTGGCTAAGTCTCTGCGCTCCCAATGCAGGGGGCCTGGGTTCGATCCCTGGTCAGGGAACTAGATCCCACATGCTGCAACGAAGAAGTTCGCATGCTACAACTAAAGATCCCATATGCAGGAACGAAGATCCCACGTGCCACAAATAAGACCCAGGGCAGCCAAATAACGAAATAAATATTTTAAAAAAGAGAGAGACTGAGACAAAAAGAAAAGCAAGAGAGGCAAGTGCCAGGGGAAACAAGAACACCTTGGGTTTTGCAGGGCCGGCAGTTTAGGCTTTCCTGGCATTGCCCATTTCCCACCCTGAGCTCTCCCCCTGCCAGCTGCACCCTCCCTGCCCCTGCCTGCCGAGGCCTCCTCACCCCTCAGCCTCAGCCTCAGTTTAAAAAACACCTCCTCCAAGAGAACTTCCCTCGAAAACCCCAATCCACAAGAAAAGAGATCCCTCCCACCTTGTTTTTCCCTTCCAGGCCAAATCTATAGGTGTATCTGTCTGATTATGCGTTTAACATCCATCCGCCCCCAAGACGGTCAGTCCCAGAGGGCAAGGCCACGTTTATTTTGCTCACTTCTGAACCAGCACCCAGCACCGTGCCTGGCAGAGTTTGTGGAGGGAACCATTCCATGTCTGCAGCTCAGACAGGTGACAGAGACTGTGGACGGGGGCCTCCAGGCCATAATGACAGGGCCCTGCTTCCAGCAGAGAGAGGAGCGCGGGTCAGCATGAATCAAAAGCAGAGCCTGCAGACGGTGGCATGGCGAGAGCCCGAGCAGGTCGGGCCACGGAGGGGCGGGCGCGGGGCATTCTAGGCATTGTCTCAAGGAGTTTGGAGGAGACAGTCTAGGGAGTGGCTGGATCAGCAGAAGGAAGGGGCCGGCTTGTAAATGACCTTGAAATCTCCACTAGGGTACTTGGACCTTCCCTTGGTTTTGAAGTGGGAAAGTCATATGGTCAAGTATGGTCAGAGCTCCCTTGAGAGTGGAGTCTGGTCTCCAGCCTCACTCCTTCCTGGGACAGGGTCCTCGCTGGGCTGAGCAGCTGGTGAATCGGACACACTCCCCCTTCTTTTGCCGCCTTTGGCTGACCCTCTACAGACAGGCTCCCCTGCATCCTCTCCAGGTACCTCCTGCCCACCACAGCGTTTTCCCTTCCTTTTCCTTTTCCCTTCCTGTCTGCGCCCAGGCAATGCAGACTCAGCCCAGCAGTGGCCCCGCAGCAGTAGTGAGCCCTGTGCTTGGAGACATCCCAGCCAAATCCTCCCCAGGGCACTAAGTCCTGATGTCTTCCTTGCTCTACCCATGCCCAGCCCACCTCTGTGCTGCTGAGAGGGGAGGTCCCCTCAGAGCTGGTATATTAGTCAGGTTAGGCTCGGTTCTACTGCAGTAAATCAGCCCCCAAACTTCAATGACTTCACAGTAAAAGTTTCTTTCTCGGTCACATTATATGCCCAGCGCAGGGGGAGAGGGTGATGGCAGGGCTCCGCTCCACCTAGTGTCTCAGGGATCCAGGCTGCTAGAAGAACCACCATCTGAACAATCACCAGTCACAGTGGCATGGGAAGAGAGGGCATAGAGAACTCTGACCCAGAACTGACACAGATCGCCGCCAGTGACGGCCCATTGGCCAGCAGCCAGGACTTTGGCAAGGAGGAAAGCCCACAGGTGCTCAATGGCCAGTGTCTTTTCAGCCTGGTGAGTGCCAGGGTCAAGAGCAGGTTGGCTCCTCCCTAGACACAGAAAGATGGATGACAAAGGATGCAGGGGGAGGTGTGGGCTCCCTCCCGGTTGCCTCCACCCTGCCCCTGCTTCCTAGAGCACAGCTCTGGTAGCATCAGCCCCACTGCTCCCCCCTCCTGCAGAATGCAGTCTCTACCCAGTCTGGCCTCAGCCTAGCTTTTTGCCTCATTTCCCTCCACTCCCCCACCCTCACCATGAGTCCCTCTCAAGCCACACGACACTCCCTGCTGCTCTGTAGACATCTGCTTTATTTCCTTTACTCTTCCTGTAATGTTCTTTCTGCCTCATCTCTGCTCATTGGAATCCTACCCATTCTTCCAGGCCTAGTTCAGGTATCACCTCGTCCATAAAAGCTTCCAGACTCTTCCACACCGTAGCATCTGCGTATCAGACACGTCTGTGACGGTTTGTCTCACAGTTCACCCCCACAGTCTCCTGCAAGTGACACTGCCCAGCCTAGAGCCACCCACTGACAGGCCGGCCCCAGGCCGACCACGGGACTCCACTCCCTCCCAACCACAGCTGACTAGCCCGAAATGGCCAATATGCTGCCTGGCAGCAGCCTACGAGGTGGAGCCTGATGCACGAGGATGAGCTGGGCCAATCAAATCCTTGCCAGAGACTTTTAACTGGGGCCAGGCAATAGTAGCAGGAGGAAGAGCTGCAGAACGGCCTCAGGGGTGCCACAACCTGGAGATGAGCGAGCGGGGCCCCAAGAGCTGAGCCTGAAGAAGCAGAGCCATGAGGACAACGAGAAAGGCAGAGCTGCCAGTAAGCAAATCCCCGATTGGTGGAGAAGAGAGGGCACGGGTCCGGGAGTGGAGGGAGAGGCAGGCACCCAGGAGAGGCTTCAAAGCACCCTTCACCCCAGGTCACCCAAGGGAGGAAGCTGTGTAGCATCCAAGTTGGTGCCATGCTGCTGTGGACCCTTCCCACGAAATGACTGCAGAAGCTGGTCCATTTGGAAAGGCTGACTCTAAAGCAAGTCCAGGGGGCAGGCCTGCTGACCAGAGGAGTGGGTGTGATCCACACTGCTTGCTCCCCAGCATGGCCGCCCTGCCCTGCCGCTGAAAAGCATTGCTGCTGACTCCTCACTCCTCAGGCCCCACACACCCAGAAACAAAGGCAGGGAGAGACCAGCTTGCCCAGCCAGAGCGGTCCTGATGGACTCCCAGGCCCTGGGGCTACACTGCCTCACGCCTCTAACTCCCCCAAGGCACCAAGAGCCCCAGGGCCTGGGCTCAGTATCTCAATATCCCGGTACTGCCTCTTAGGAGTACAGTATCACTGAGCAAGTTTTCACGTCTGTAAAATGGGACAGTAATAGCTGTCTGCCCACTTCATGGGGTTGTCATGGAGATCCAGTGCTTCTACATGGAAAGAGTGTCTCTATGTCTTTCCGTCTTTCTGTTGCCTTCCGTGCTCTTCAAGACGTGATGATGGAGGCCGAGTAGGCGGTTTCTCCTGTGACAGAGGCAGGGCTGAGGCCGGCACTGAAGACTTGTCCCAGGCGTCTCTCAGCCCCGAGCCCTCCTGTTCCTGTGGCACCTGACCCAGGCAGCCATACGCTGTTTGCGTCTGCTCCTTACCCCCTTGCCATTTTAGTTTCTGCTCCTTTTTTTTTTTTTTTTTTTTTTGCGGTACACGGGCCTCTCACTGTTGTGGCCTCTCCCGTTGCGTAGCACAGGCTCCGAACGCGCAGGCGCAGCGGCCATGGCTCACGGGCCCAGCCGCTCCGCGGCATGTGGGATCTTCCCGGACCGGGGCACGAACCCGTGTCCCCTGCATCCTTTTAATGGTTACCTCACCTGACCTCCAGATGTGCCCTCATCTTCAGGTCCAAGTCCCCAGGGGCCACTCGGCTCTGTCTCTGGCTGCCACGTTGGCACAGGGCATCTGAGGGCTGAAGTCAAGCCTAGAGCCATTCCCCTCCAGGCTCCTGAGAGGACAAGCCACACAGAGAATTCACCTCAGATGCTTTGGCGAAGGTTGCTTGTGGCCTACCCAGTGTCCACTTACCCCTTCTTCCTTGGTAACTGACTGTTGTATAGTTGGTGAGGGATGAGGCTAAAAACCTACATTTCTAACCTCTCTTGCAGATAGGGGTTGCCAAGGAGATATAAGTGGGAGTCATTGGGTGGGGCTTCTGGGAAAGCTCTCTAAAGGGGGTTAACTCAACAGGGAACTTAGCCCCTTTTGTCCTTCTCACCTTCTTCCTTCTTGGAACTGAGAGGTGAGGGTGAGAGCACCAGCAGCCATCTTGTACCATAAAGACAACCTTGAGAACAGAAGACATGAGCTAATAATGGCGAGGCCTGGGTTCCTGTGATCGTGGAGCTGCCATCTAATCTGGAATTCTTAACTCTGGACTTTTTATGTAAGAGACAGACGCACATAACTGGATCGAACTAGACTTCATTTCACAGAAGAAGTGTCTTCCTAAAAGACTGCTTTTCAAATAAAATTTTTAGTCATTGACTTCCACACCAAGGAGGATCCTGGGTCCTAAAAAATGTTTTCCTAAAATATTCTGTGCAAACCATATTTTCACAAATCTAGTCACTGTTCCCCATTGACTTACTTTATGAATTTTAGAGATTCCTTTGATATAGTATTCATTTGTCAGTGACACTCAACCAGTGGTTTAAGTTTTTCAAATTTTTCACTCCTCAGTCAGTTGGGTAATGACCAGTAAACAGTGCTTAAAAGTCTCAAAGAGGCACTTCAAAGAGAAGAATCTTTCTGTAAGATCAGTGTAATAACCACCCCTAATGTGTTGTGACCTTGCATTTCTTAGAGCAGAGGCTGTGACGGCAACCCAAGGTTGAGGGGAGATGACCTCCCCATCTACCCTGGAGGGAGGGGTCAGTGCCCTGGACAGAGATGGCTCCAGAGGCAGGCCCTGCTGGCCAGGAACCTGGGATGAAGGGGCTGATCAGAAAGTCCTCAGTCCCCCTGGTTACTGCCCACCATTGAAACGGGTGTTGAAGCTGGGTTGGTAGCACAGAGGCAGCCCACGGGAGCAGGGTGCATCCAGGGCAGGGTGTGCTGATCTAAATGGCTCCCTGGGGGGAGTTTCTCCCCAGGGGCAAGAGACTGCGTCTTCCCAAGTACCTTCATGGCCTTGGGTGTTGTTAATAAGTATTCTGATTTTTGTTTTTTTAAATGTGACAAAGTGTTTTTTTTTTAACCTTTTAATCTTTTAAATAAATTTATTTATTTATTTTGGCTGCATTGGGTCTTCGTTGCTGCGTGTGGGCTTTCTCTATGTGCAGCGAGCAGGGGCTACTCTTCATTGTTGTGCGCGGGCTTCTCATTGCGGTGGCTTCTCTTGTTGCGGAGCACAGGCTCTAGGCGCACGGGCTTCAGTAGTTGTGGCTCGCGGGCTCTAGAGCGCAGGCTCAGTAGTTGTGGTGCACAGGCTTAGTTGCTCTGCGGCATGTGGGATCTTCCCGGACTAGAGCTTGAACCCGTGTCCCCTGCATTGGCAGGCGGATTAACTACTGCGCCACCAGGGAAGCCCCTAAGCATTCTGATTTTTAAAAGGTCCAGGGTCAAATCCATTTAGGAAATGTGTCTACACATATTTCACTGCCCCAGGCCCTGCCAAGCCTGATTCCCATAGCTAAGGACTTGGGTAAGCGCATGCACAGGGGACTCTCAGCTTCAACAGCTGAATGAGCACCTGCTAGACACACTTGAGAAATATTCGGTTAAAGCAATCTTCCAAAGACTCAGCTCCCTTTCACTACAGACCACCAGGCACTGGGCTGGGCTCTGGAGGAAAGACAGGAAGCAGCTTTGGTTTTAGGAAGAGGATGGCGAAGGAGTAAAGCACAAACAAATCCACATCCTCATTAGCAGCTAGAAAGGCAAGTCCAGAGCCGGGTTAATGAGAATGCAGATGTCTTAACTGAGAGAAGGACTCTCAACCTGTATCCCCTCCCAACCACACTCTCCTCAGATGGATAAGACGGCGGATGGCAGTTTACCTGTGTCCTGAGGAGTGCCCCTGTGGAGGGAGGCAAGAGGGGTCCCGGACGTGGAACGAGAGGAGCCAGCACTGCTGCGGCCCTGGGATGTACAGGAAGCAAAAGCGAAGGTATATTCCTTCCCCAGGTGCTGTTTCTTTGAGTCTTGTAGTAAAAAGAAGAGTTCTGATAGATGGGCAAGTAGATAATTGCGAAGTGGGCATGCCTGTTTAGAGGCAAATCAAGTGGATGAAATTGCAGCTATCAGAACAGAACTTCCATAAGCTTCCACCACCTAACCCACCTCTCTGTCTCTGGGCTCGAGAACTCTGCCTTCTCTCTGGTACCTATGGAGCCTTTCTGGCCCCGGCAAAGGCCTCTGCTCTCCCCATCTACTCAAGGACATTGCTGCAGCTGCTCTCCCCTCCCCACTGGCTCATCCCCATCATCAGGAACACATGCTGCCATTTCTCCCAGCTAAAAAGAGCCCTTTCTGTCCCAGCTCCCTCTCCAGCTCCCTCTCCCTTCTCCCTTTACAGGCAAACTCTGCTAAGAGTTGCCCGTCCCTCTCCTCCCCTCCTCTCTTGGAGCTGCTCCAATCAGGCTTTGGGCCCACTGCTCCTCCAAACCTGCTCTTGCCAGCATCACCAGTGAGTGACCTCCCGGTTTGGACCCAGTGTCCACGCTCTGTCCTCATCACTTGACCCTGCAGCAACGTTCTGCCGATGCTCACTCCCTCCTCCTGGTATCACCCTCTTCTAGGGTCTTCTGGGACACCACATCTGCCTGGTTTTCCTCCTGTCTCTTTGCTCCTTCCCAGGCTTTCTGCCGGTTCCTCCCCATCTTGCTGGCTTTTACATCATGGCGTGCCCTTGGGCTCAGTTAATCCGTGGACCCCTTCTCTTCTCTAAACACATTCCCTCCCTAGATTGAAACTATCCAATAGAAGTTTAATCAACCACATGTGTAATTAAAATGTTTCTAGAAGCCATTTTTTAAAAAGTAAAAAAGAAACAGGTAAAACTGATTTTAATGACATCTTATTAACCCAATATATCCAAAACAGCATCACTGAAATATGTAATCAATATAAAACTTATTAATGAGACATTTAACTTTTTGTATTAAGTCTTCAAAACAGTGTATATTTGACATAGCATATCCCAAAGTGGACACCAAATTTTCACTGGAAGTTCTTTTTTTTTTTTTTTCCGGTACGCGGGCCTCTCACCGTTGTGGCCTCTCCCACTGTGGAGCACAGGCTCCAGACGCGCGGGCTCAGTGGCCATGGCTCATGGGCCCAGCCACTCCGCAGCACGTGCGATCTTCCCAGACCGCGGAACGAACCCGCGTCCCCTGCATCGGCAGGCGGACTCTCAACCACTGCACCACCAGGGAAGCCCTCACTGGAAGTTCTTGATCTGTATTTAGATTTTATAAACTCTACAGCTGAAAAAGTAGATCTGTATACCCAAGTTTTTCCAAACATATTAAAAATTTTCCAATAGTTTAATCAAATATCAGTTTTTAAAATGTAACTAAAAGTTAAAATTTAGCTCTTCAGCTGCACAATTTCCACTAATTTCAAGCGCTCAGTAGTCACATATGGCCAGCAGCTACTGCATCAGACAGCACAGAGCTAGATCATCTCAGAAAATTATGGCTCTGAATACCAGCTGATCTTACTGATGACTTCCCATTTTTATCTCCAGCCTGTACATTTCCTCTGGCACTGCAGACCTGTCTAACCAGTGTCTACTCAACCCTGCACCTGGATGTCTAATGGGCACCTCCAACCTAACCTGTTCAAAACTGTGCTCAGAGAGGTCCACTCCCACCCACCAAACTAGCAAGGCCAGTTTTCTTCATCTCGGTTAATGACCACTCTTTCTTCCTTTTGCTCAGGCCAAAGCCTTGGTACTCTCCTCGTCCTTTTTCTCTTTCCTACCTCATATCTGGTTAGTCTCCCCATCGAAGTATTTCCAGAATCCCACAACTTCTGGTCATTTCAGCTGCCACCAGCCTTGGACATGCCCCCTCATGGCTCCTAGATTACTGAGGGGCCTCCCGGCTCTGGTCCTGCCCCTGCAGTCTGTTCCCATTCAGAATGCTTTTAAAAGAAGTCAGACACATCCTTCTTCTGCTCAGAACCCTGCAGGGCTCCCACCTCACCCAGGGGAGAAGCCCAAGTCCTTACAATGGCCCCATAAGGCCCTCCCACATCGGATCATCCACCCTGACCCCTTCATCCCCAGCTTCTCCTAGGTGCCTCACCCTACTCTGCTCCAGCCTCCTGGCTGTTCCTGGAACACTGTAGGCCACCAGATATCTGCGTGGCTGGCTCACTCAGTCCTTTACTCAAAAATCGCTGTTCTCCTACATGTACATTTCATACCCGCTTTCCCTGCCTTTTTGCCTTTAGCCCTAATTACTAACACATTCTATATTTCACTTATGCCGTTCTGTCTCTTCTATTATAATATAAGCTCCAGGAGGGCAGGGACTTTCGTATGTGTTTGTTTTGCTGCTCTAACCCCGGTGCCTAGAATAGTACCTGGAACCTATCAGGAGCTCAAGAAATATTTTAGATGAATGACTTCCAGTCAGGGAGAAAAGCTGGAGCAAATCCAAGGGCAGTTGCTAACTTGAGAAGCCTGAAGCTGGAACTGGGGAGCAGCGGGGGGTGGGACAGACCACTCCCCCGGTTGAAGTTGGGTCGGGGGTGGGCACTGAAACTTTGCTATCTGCAAGATGGGAGTCGGCGCCGGAAGCTCAGAGTCTTGGGAAAGCGGCGGGTCTGTAATCTCCTCCGGAGAGGCTGGCAGAAAGGCAGAGGCGGGTTGGCTTCCTCCGTCACCACTCCCCACCGACCCAGGGAAGCCCGGGAGATCCGAATGTCGAAGAACTCTGAGAAAGCAAAACGTGTCATTAAACTCAAGCTGGGGATTTGTGTGGAGGATCCTAAATGACAGCTGCCCCCACGGAGGAGCGCGAAGGGCGGGCCGGGCTTTGTCCCGGGAGGAGGAGCTGCGGGCTCGGGAAGCGCGCGCGTCACATGGCCGTCAGTGCGCCGCTCCGCGAAAAGGGGCTGAGCACCCCGGCTTGGAGGGCGCGTCCCCGCAAGCGAGGGGCCGGCCGCCCGCCCGGTCCCTGCGGCTCGGTCGCCGCCTGCATTCGCGGGGAGCCGGCGACGGTGAGGCCCAGAACCCTGAAGAGGTCGGGACGCCCTTTCTGACCTTGGTCCAGCCACACAGTGCGAGGGCGCTGCTGCAGAAACTTGATCTCTTAAAGCTCGATACTCTTCGCAACCTCCCTGCAAGGTTATCGTTATCGCCAGTCTACAGAAAATGGAGCTCAGAGAAGTTAAATAACCTCCTCGCGGTCGCAGTGCTGCTGCCCCACAGCGAGGTTCCCGATTTTGGACATATCTTGCAAGAAGTGGTCCCTTGGAAGCAAACGCAAAGCTGTTCTTCCTATAGTACCGCCCACAGGATCGTCCCCTAAGGGGAACCGCGGGAACGAGTGGAACTCTAGACCCACAGCACCTGGACTTGCCAGCTTTTCAGAATCCCTTTCATTCACCGCAGAAGTGCCTGCTCAGGCTCTTAGCCAATCACACGTCCGGAACACAAGTCGTTTCGCCAAAGAAAACTTATTTTTAACATCCCTCAGGTGCATATGTAGCTGAAGAGATTCGAAGCGGTTGGCATAGCCACCTCTGAAGTGTGGCTCCTGAAAAGGTTACTTCAAATGCTAACATCCCCACGGTAAAAACTGAAGTCCTCACACACCGCAACATGGCACTGCCTTGTCCCCAGTATTGCAAAGTCAGTCGTAGACACTATGGCAGCATTCCTTCTCAGTATTATCAGCCCCACTCTGCTGAGGCACTCTGTCCAGCCCGGCATGGAGGTTACTCGCTCCAGGGCCAAGACTCGGAAACCCTTGGGCAAGGGGAAGTTTGTCTCAGGCACCTTCTCACTCTAGTCTCCAGGATCCCCTCCCCCTTCCACCCTCTTACCCCCTCCCCAGCTACATGTGTTTCTCCCAGGTGGCCAGAGCCCCACTGGCCTTGGACCAGAGGGGAGGATGTGACAGATTCAGGCATCTTAAGGTAGGACTTGCTGACTAGAAAGCCTTCCCTGACTGCATCTCCTGGGACAAGTACTCATAGGAAAGCCCCTGGTGGAGCGTGTGGAGAGCTGGCTGCCCCATCTGTCTTCCTGGGATACCAGCCTTGGTGATCCAATGGAGGAATTCCAGCCTCTGCTGGCTACAGTCAGCAGGGCGTCCTTTTTGGAGGCTTAAGTCCTCAAGCATGGCTGCCTCCTGTGAGCTTTCTCTCCCAGCCCTGGGCCATACCCAAAGCACCCCGCTTCTGTTTGCATTCCCACCGCTGAGGTTTTCGTGAGGGATGGGGGCGCTGTCGGTGAAACAGATGCCCTCTCCCCGGCTTGGGTGGGCTAGCCCTGCCAGCTGCCTTCACTTTTGGCTGCAGAAAGCCTGCCAGGCTGCAGTGTGCAAGGGCCTGAAACAATGACTGGTAGCATCAGCTATTTTAATGCAGAGCTAGGCACACAATCCTTGCTAAAAATACATACAAAGGAAAGCCCCAAAGTAGCTAAGCCTATTTTAATACCTTTTATTTTTCTTGGTCCTAGTTCTTTTGTCTTCCCTTGCAACTTGGGAGCTGCATTTCACACAGGGCCCACCCTGAGTGTTGTCAGGGCTCCCCCGACCCGTGTCCTGTGGACGTGCAGCCCTATCTTGATCATTGGCAGGAACAGTCAGAGGGAATAGAGGGAAGAAAAGGAAGAAGACTCAACAGCCATTTATTTGAGTGCAATTTATATTATTAAATAAAATGATGGCATGATTTCTGAGGCATGATAACCACAAAGGAGCTTAGGGGTGATGAGCCCTCTTCCCACTGCCCATCTCCCATGCAACTCCCACGCAGCCCCACAGTGGGGAGAATGGACGTTTGCCAAGCACCTGCCTGAGAAATGGCTAGCGGATGCTGCTCTCCTCTGATGGGAGGAAACAAATTCGAGTGCCTTTGGGCTCCTGTGGGCATCACTGCTTACCTTTTCAGAAGGGAAACAAGGGTGGCAGACACCTTTGTGCGTGTCTACTGTTAAATTACTTAAACAAGGAGGCCATTAGACTGACTGTGGCTCTAATGCTTTGGGGGCTACCTAGGCAGACCAAAATCTAAGCCTGTGCATGCTTCAAGGTTATGAAATCAGAACTATAAAGACAACTCATCACAAACAGCCAACTAGGCTGTAAGCTACAGCCAAGCAAATGATTTCCTTTTTTCGCTTCCACATAAGTCTGTCTTTCCCTCCTGGAGGAGTGCTCCTAGCCACTTCCAGTTTAACCCTGCCCCCTTCAAATGGGTTTTTGCTCAAACAGACTTACAATTTTCAATATGTCTCAACTGATTTTTTTAACACTGCCTGGATCGGAATGGATGACCCCTCTTTTCTCTGGGAACTGATCCTCATCCCCGTGAGCTCAAGGAGGTAGTTCCTACCTGCTATGACGTTACAAATTTCCTCTACCCGCCCCACCCCCACCCCTGCACCTCTCTCACAGGTGATAGGATCGGGGTGGACACCTGGCCCGATCAGGCTCTTCCCTGGAAATTGGAACAGAGAGAAAGGGAGGGAAGGAGAGAGACGAAGCCCAACATCTGGGCCCCCTCAGTGAATTTCTAGTGATGCCTTTTTTTCAGATTACAGGGCACACTTTTCTGTTTCTTTGCATATCCTGTCTATTTTTTTTTTATTATTATTGACAAGTGGCTATTGGAGGTCATATATTGTAGCGGCTCTGGACTTGGACCCCACCCCACCCCTGCTGCCCGCCCTTGTCACTGCTGGGCGTGTTTGTGTATGGGCTTTGCTCAGACCAATTCTGTGGAGTCTGTCTCCCTGCAGCGTGCAGCTACTGCTCTCTCTACTCTGTTTCTTCTTCTTGTTTTGATGTTTTGGGGTTTTTTTAATTTAAAAAAATTTTTTAACATCTTTATTGGAGTATAATTGCTTTACAATGGTGTGTTGGTTTCTGCTTTATAACAAAGTGAATCAGCCATACATATACATATATCCCCATATCTCCTCCCTCTTGCATCTCCTTCCCACCCTCCCTATCCCACCCCTCTAGGTGGTCACAAAGCACCGAGCTGATCTCCCTGTGCTATGCAGCTGCTTC
Organism: Neophocaena asiaeorientalis asiaeorientalis; assembly: GCF_003031525.2. Classification (NCBI taxonomy): domain Eukaryota; kingdom Metazoa; phylum Chordata; class Mammalia; order Artiodactyla; family Phocoenidae; genus Neophocaena; species Neophocaena asiaeorientalis. The sequence goes on along the minus strand of NW_020173971.1, from coordinate 131,985 downwards.
CCACTAGCTATCTATTTTACACTTGGTAGTGTATATATATCCATGCCACTCTCTCACTTCGTCCCAGCTTATCCTTCCCCCTCCCCATGTCCTCAAGTCCATTCTCAACATCTGCGTCTTTATTCCTGTCCTGCCCCTAGATTGTTTTGATGTTTAATCTGGCCTGTCTGGAGGCTGTGCCTGTGAGCCAGTGATTGGTTAGAGGTTATGCCCACACTTTTTGACCAGTAAGGCTTCCACCCTTCGCCGATGGATCTGTGTGTAGGTCAGGGGAATGCATTCAAAGTCCAGGCAGTTGTGCAAGTTTGACCCCACCTTTACTTTCTGCCAGGCCCTCTTGTGTCTCTTCCACATGCGTGCAAGGCATGCATTCAGCCAAGGATGTGTGGAGAGCCAGAGCTGTCTCAGGTCTCTCTGGAGTGGTGCAGCCTTGGGCCTGCAGGCAGCCTCCAGACCACGAAGGATGTGAGGAAGACTACACACTGATGAGAAGAGCCCTCCTTGTTTTCTCCTCCAGGGGCCGGAGGGCCCTGTTCACCAGTGTTAGGTCCCTTATTGCCATGACCAAGAAGGATGCCTGTGCTCGGACCTCAGGCACAGCCCAGAGGCCTGGGCTCCACTGCTGAGGTACTGAGGGGACAGCTGGGGTCTTCCTGCCCTCACAGAAAAGTGAAGACTTCTGCTCCAAGCCAATTCTACACGGCCTTCTCACTTCTCCTCCCCTTCACCAGTAAGCCGGTCAGGCCTGGAGGAAAGAGACCGCAAGATATGGTTCTCAGGTATCAGAAACTCAGGGCTCAGGTGGTGAAGGGAGCCGGGTAAGTGACTAGCTCTAGGACAGTCCCCTGGGTGTCCTAGCTGAGGGGGGCAGGAGGCTGATTGGGAACAGAGGGGGAGCGGGGGTGGGGGGAGTATGGGTGGGGGACACTGGGCCCTGAAGGCTGAGGGGACGCCTGGCTTCCCTTGCTTCTGTCTCCCCCTCTCGCTCCCCCTGCTCTCTGTATGCCCCCCGCATTCCATCCAGCACCAATGAACCCTGCCTGGATCATCACACTTTGGTCCTTTCATTGGTGGATTTTCTAAGATTTGTATTGTTAAGAGATAAACTGAGACACATTAAACATTTTAAGTTATTTGAGCAAAAACCAATTCAAATTGGGCAGCATCCAGTCTAGCAGAGGATGTACAAAAGGGAAGACTTTTATAGAAGGGAGCAGGAATAGTTAAACGAGGCCGAAAAGCAGGTTGGCTATGGCAAGGTCACTTTTAGGGAATGGCAGGGCTCTGCCAGGCAGATGACCTCACTAGTGCCAACTGGGTGTTTCCTGATGGACTGGTTTAAGATTCCATTTCTGGGAGAGCCGAAACTGTAATTAAGTCTCGGATTGGTGACATGGGGCCTAGCATAAGTAACTCCATGTGGGGCTGTTGCCTTACTTTTTTTCACAGTATGTTACTCTGTTGTGATTTATTTATTTTTTGTTTTTTTTATGCCTCACTTTTTTTTTGGCTGCATCGGGTCTCAGTTGTGGCACGCAGGATCTTCATTGAGGCGTGCGGGATCTTCATTGAGGCGTGCGGGCTCTTTGTCATTGTGTGCGGGCTCTCTAGTTGTGTGTGCAGGTTTTCTCTTCTCTAGTTGTGGCGCACAGGCTCCAGGGTGCGTGAGCTCTGTGGTTGTGGCTCGCGGGTTCCAGAGCGCGTGGACCCTATAGTTTGCGGCACGTGGGCTCTAGTTGAGGTGTGCACGAGCTCAGTAGTTGTGGCACGTGGGCTTAGTTGCCCCGCGGGCTTAGTTGCCCCGCGGCATGTGGGATCTTAGTTCCCTGACCAGGGATCGAACCCGCGTCCCCTGCATCGGAAGGTGGATTCTTTACCACTGGACCACCAGGGAAGTCCCTATGCCTCACTTTTTATAAGTATTTGACTTATTTACTTGTCAGGTAGATGATACATTCACATAGTTCAAAATTCAAAAGGCACACAAAAGGTATTCAGGGACAAACTCCCTCCATTCCCAGGCCCCAGCAACCCCGCTCCTGTCTGTAAAGGCAGACTCAGCTCTGTGTGCCAGCTGAAAGGTTTCAGCTCCCAGCTACACGATAAACATTTCCCTGCCAACGGGACTATGGATCCACCTGTCAGGAGCACCTCCAGTCCCAGCCCTGGAGGCAGTACTGTCTTGACTGTAGCAGGACTTGATGCCTTGTCCATCAAGAACCCAGTGCGTGTTTGTGGAAGGGATGGGCAGACAGGGGATCAACATTATTTAATATTCAGCTACCACATATTAGGGGCCTGCTGCATAGTGCTAACATGTCTTATTTCTAATCCTTTCAAAACTCTGTGAGGTACATCTATGATCTGTATTTTACAGATAAGGGAACTGAGACTCAGAACGCTCAAGCACACTCAGCCTATAAGTGGCTTTATTGGTTTTATACTGCTGGATAATAAATTACCCTAAAGCTCTGTGGCTTTGAGACAATCTCACATTTTATGTGGCTCAGAAATTCAGGAGTAGCTTCATTCTGGCTCAGGATCTCTCCTGAGATTAGAGTCAAGATGTCAGCCGGGGCTGCAGTCATCTGAAGGCTCGAGTGGGGCTGGCGAGTTTGCTTCCAAGGCTGCTGACTCACGTGGCTGGCAAGTTAGTGCTGCTGCTGGTGGGAGGCCTCAGCTACCCGCACACGGGCCTCTCCGAAGCTGCTTCAGTGGCCTCACAACGTGCTGGCTGGCCTCCCCTAGAGCCAGTGATCTGGGAGGTGGGGGTGTCACGGGGAAGCTGCAATGCCCTTTATGACCTTGTCTCGGAAGTCACATGCCACTTCCACCACATCCAATTCGTTATAAGCAAGTTATTAGGTCAAGTCCAGCTCACACTCGAGGGGAGGGGATTTTGCTCCATCTTTGGAAACACTTGTGAACACATTTTAAAACCATCACAGGGCTGATCCAGGATTGTAACTGTAGTCCCCAAAGCCCGTTTTTTTCACTGGAGGTCCGCGAAGCTAAGCTCTCAGAATGGGAAGCTCTCAGAATGTAAAGTCTTTGCCCCCATCCGGATGTGTCATGAGGACAAGACCCCACAACGCAACATGAGCGCTAGCTTCTTGGGTGTGGATAGCAGTTACAGCCAAGGCCAGTGGAGGGCAGGGCCAGAGTGGGTCTGAGGGCCTGGGAGAGGCTGGGAGGAACCAGCAACAAGAGACTGGGCCTTGACAAGTTGGCTTGGAGGGAGCACAGGGGAGAATGAACCGGGAGGGACCGAGGTGGGATAGAGGCCTGGGGGCTAGTGGAGAGGGCCCCTGAGAGGGGGGAGAGCCCTGAGCAGGTGCAAGGGAGTGGAGAGCTGTGACACTGTTCACTGCCGACCCAGGGCTGGGGATGTCCCTCTCGTTGGAACAGCATGACCTGCAGCTGCCTGGGTCCCATCATCAAGCTCTTCCTGACCTTCTCAAGGCACTAGTGTGCTGCTTGAGGCCCGTCTTGGGCCCAGACAGGATGGTGTCCCTGCTCCCCATTTCCTCTGGGTCCCATAGCTCTGGCTGCCCCAGTGAGGAGAGGTGCTAGTGGCCTCACGCACATCTCATCTCCCTGGAGGCATAGACGCCCTCCCTTTCTCGGGACTGGCAGGGCATCGACTCATCCTTCCGGTCTGTCCCAAAGCCCTCTCCCCTTCCGCTCCAGCTGGTCAGGGACCCCAAGTGTTGGGAAACCTCTCCACACTGGTTCCACCCGACCCCCTCCACCATGTAGCTCCTGAGGACAGAACCCTGTCCCTGGGGGGAGGGCTCCTCTCTTGCCCTTTGGGTGGGGGGCAAATGCCAGCCATATTCCAGATGACTTTTAGTGTTTGCAGAACTAGGTCAGAAGTGGGCGGGAGGAGGGAATTCTCCCTCATCAGATGGTCATTTCAGCAGGGGAATGTCGCTTTTTGGAGGAGTAGCATCGACTGTCTGCTAGAAGGTTCATTAAGGAAGCCCCTGACAATAACAGAGAGGAGATGAAGAATAATGATGATGAATGTGGGTGCGCTGAACCGTGTGTCTTCTCGATGGTGCCAGCCCCACGCAAGTCTCCGCGCCTCTGGCGGCCTCTGTCTAGGCACATCAAGGTGATTAGAACTGCTGTGGGGGACGGCAGGCCTGTGGTGTCTGTCTCCCCTCTGACCTTGGGCTGCTGCCCACTGCATGCAGGAAGGCAGAAAAGGAGAGGGAGGAAAGGGAGTGGCAGGGGAGGGGAGACATCAGTGAGGAGGATGGGTAGCCCTTCCCGCTGTGATAGGGAATTTTCCTGGGTGTGGGGGGGTGTATTTCTAAGGAAGGAGATGAAGGGTCCAGACGAATTCTCCTGGCTGATGGCTGACTACAGGGAGGTGTGAAGAGCGGACCCTCATGGGATGGGGTAAGGCCCTGAAAGGAGGACACACAGCCACCAGAGGCAGAGCCGGGATGTGGGGGGGCCTCCTGACTTGGGGGAGCTGGAGGACCCCTTTCTTTCATCGTGGGATATCTGCCCCTGTCCTGGTCAGGGGTCCTCGGTGGTCCTTGGCATTCAGTCAATCAATTACCAATCACGCAGGCGGCACACGCTTGCATGTCTCCAGACAATAGGGAAGAGACTGGTGAGGAGGCTTGGTGGGCTGGAGGAGCCCTGGCGGGGGAGGGAAGATGGTGGGAGACCAAGGGCCTTCGGGGAGGAGGGTCTGAGCTAACCTCCACCCCCAGAGCCTCAGGCTGTCTTTCTACTGTGGCCAGAGAAAGTTCTACGGGGACCTCTCACAGCTTTATGGCCAAGACTCATAGTGGAGGTATCCGACCAAGATGCCCTTGGTCTCACTTTTCAGATGAAGAAACTGAGTCTCAGAGAGGTTGAGTGACTTGCCCCAGGTCACACGGCTGATAAGTGGTGAAGTCAGAGTTCTTCGCTTCAGTATCAGGAAGTAAGAAACACTCTCCATGAATCCTATAAAAATATGTTTTAGGGGGACTTCCCTAGTGGTTCAGTGGTAAAAAATCTGCTTTCCAACGTGGGGTATGCGGGTTCGATCCCTGTTCGGGGAGCTAAGATCTCACGTGCTGCGGGGCAACTAAGCCCATGCACCACAACTACTGAGCTCACGTGCCTCAACTAGAGAGCCTGTGTGACGCAAACTACAGAGCCCACGCGCCCTGGAGCCCAGGCGCCACAACTAGAGAAAAGAACACCCGCATACCACAGCTAGAGAGAAGCCTGAGCGCCGCAACAAAGGGACCGCGCGCAGTAACAAAAAGGTCCCGCACGCCTCAGCGAAGATCCCCTGTGCTGCAGCTAAGACCCGACAAAGCCAAAAAAATAAGGAAAATAAATAAATAATACATATTTTAAGAAATACGTTTGGACTTCCCTGGTGGCGCAGTGGTTAAGAATCTGCCTGCCAATTAAAAGGACACGGGTTTGAGCCCTGGTCTGGGAAGATCCCACATGCCGCGGAGCAACTAAGTTGTGAACCACAACTACTGAGCCCACGTGCCACAACTACTAAAGCTTGCGTGCCTAGAGCCCGTGATCCACTAAAAGAGAAGCCACTGCAATAAGTCCACGCACCACAACGAAGAGTAGCCCATGCTCGCCTCAACTAGAGAAAGCCCACGCACAGCAACAAAGACCCAACGTAGCCAAAATTAAATACATAAATAAATAAATTTTTAATAAAAAGAAATATGTTTTACGTCTCCACCCCCACCTCTACTGGAGAGCCTGATTCAAAACAGGTGTCAACAATAAAGATGTTAAAGATAATAATAATTTTTTTAAAAAAACGTGTCAGGAACTGTGTGTAGCACAATTAAGTAAAGAATAAATAGAAAACAATGACTGAAATCTGCTTCCTGAGGTGCCTTCTGCACATGCTGCCCAGGGGATGGAGCCCCTCGCTGCTGAATAGGCTCTAAGCCCGCCCCAGTTGCGGAGGAGGGGAGGAGGCCGCCGTGGTGAAGGCATTCCGGTGGTTCCTCCCTGAGGCCCCAGGTCGTGTGCCCCTCCCCACAGGTTTCCCAGGCTTGGCCCTTGCCCTCTGGCCGGGGAGGCCCAGCGTTGCTGGGGTGGTGGGTGGTTTCCCTAAATGGGAAACCCTGACATTCATTGGCTCTGCCTCTCCTCAGCCAAGGGAGGTGAGCGCCTGTGTGTTCGCCTGACGAAAAATTCACAAAGATCAGAGGATTTAAAAGCAGCGAGTGAGCAGTGCTATCTGCTAATGGTCGGTCTCTGCCCAGCACCAAATGGCCCAGGGAAGAAGAAGGCTTGTGTCACCTCCTTGCCCAACGCTGGGTGGCTGGGTCTTTCCTTGCAGCAGGGCGGCCTGGGGCTGGTGGACCAAGAGATGGTCCACACTTCACACGACGTCCTGGAGCCCGAGATGCCGTCTCCTCCATCCACCAGCATCCAGAGAGATGCCCCACTGAGTTCAGGAATTCTGTGGGTGGGAGTAGGGAATGGGTGGGTGTCCCCAAGCCAGAGTCCCCAAGAGGAGCACCCAGGCAGGGTGGGAGGCCCTGGTCAGCACACATGGGTTGGCTGGCCAGTGAAGCTGCTCTCTGTGTGGCCTCTAGGTCTCTTCCCGCAGAGGCACATGGAGCAGCCAGATAATCTGTCCTGGGGGGGAGGGGGGAGGAGGTGGGGTCAGGAGGGGAAACTGAGGCAGGAAGGGGCCCAGCTTTAGTATCCCCAGGCCAGGTGAGGCAGAATCCCGGCTACAGAGCGAGTGGGAAAGAACTGACCCCAAGCAGCAGGTCAGGGCACCTATCGGTTGAGCCCTGAGTCAGCTCCCCCATCACATGCCCGCCTTTGGCCCTGTATCTGTTACTACCAGGGAAGTATTTATTTTACAGAAGAATTGATTTTCAAGTCCCCTGGACTGTTATAGATATTCTATTTACAAGGGACACTTTCCTACAACTTATTCATTGAGAGAAATCCCACTGCAAGTGATTTTGTAAGGGGAGGAATCCCTTTGTTAAGCTGATGCCAGATTTCCCTGGAGGGAGTGTGCTCAAAGGAAGGGCTGCTCGGGACTGCCCAGGCTGGTAGTGAGTAGCGACCACATCACAGCGCCGGGTGGGGGCGGGGGCGGGTAGGTGCACCTGGGAATGAGAGGACCTGGCTCCCACTCTCACCCACTTTCGATTTTAAATGCAATAACGAGGCAGTTTGTACCACTTCGTCCGTGCGGCTCTGGGAAAGCCCACCCGCCGGGCCCCTCCCGGGTGGCCTCGGGGTGCCTCGCAACCGCTCCCCGCACGCAGAGGGGCAGTTTTCATTCTCCTTCCACAGGCGGAAAACCGAGTCCCCAGGAGGGCCAACACCTGCCCCGAGGGTCACACGGCGACCGAGCTTGGTTCTCTGGTGGCCTCAGGAGGTTCAGGCCGGGACAGGGTCTGCGCGATTATCCCCTAAGGCACACACACCCCCTCCAGGCCCTTCCCCGCCAGACCAGGCCGGTCGCCCTCCGCCAGAACGTCCCCGCTGCCCTGAGCAGGAGTCCCCTCAGAGTCCCCCGGCCCGAGCCTGGGTCGCGCGCTCTGCCGGGTCTCGGCGGCCGGGGCGCGGGAGAACCAGGGGACGGCGCCGCGCGCCCTCTGGTGGCCGCCGCAGGCGGAAGCGGGAGCGCTGGTCCCCCGCGCCGCCGCTGCCAGGCGGGGGCGACAGCGGCTGAGGACAGCCCCCAGGCATGAAGCGGCGTCCGGGCCTCGCGCCCGCTTCCCCTTTTCCACAAAAAGGAAGCACGTTTGGGGTAAAACCGAACTTCTGTAAAATCAATGAAATCGACAGGGACACCTGGTCTATAAAACCAGAGGGAGGCGCCCAGGCGCTCGTCGCGCGGTTCTGCTCGGGCCACCAGCTGAGGGGCGCGGCTGCGGGGCCCCCGGGCAGGGCGGGGGGCGAGAAGGACACTCCCCCGCCCCACCCCCATGCCGGTCCGGGCCCAGCCGGC